>NC_138375.1:15310977-15361640 GCF_054177405.1 Leptonychotes weddellii | reverse complement strand
AAAAAAAAAAAAAGAATCCAGGAATTAAGAACATATCCACCTTCCAGGTAGCGGCAGAGAAAAATAAGCACCAGTTACAATATAATGAGATAGGCGTTATAATTGGAATCAATATCTAAACCCTATACAACTATATCTTCATCAAGTGCTCTTATCAAATGAAATAAATTAGTGTTCTTTTAGTGCTATTTTCTCTCTTTTATATGAAACAGGACATAGGAGAGAAAGAGAAGAGTTACAAAATATTCCAAAAGAAGGAAGACTAATATCAGGTAAATGTAAAGAAATGTCAGAAAGTAAGCATGCCACTTACAGAGAAAAGGGCAGTAAGAGAACATTAATGCATTTCATATGGTAGGAGCAGTTGGTGAAGATACAGTTGTTAGTTTAGAGATCGATTACAGTGAAGGGCGAGACTTCTAGAGTGAGTCCAGGAAAGTCAAACTACATTCAAGAGAACTCAATATCCTTTTAGAAAGCACGTTAACAATTGAGAAGTTATTAGACTTAGAAACATGAATTTCCAGAGATTTGAAAATGGGTCAAATAGTCAAAAAATCCAAGGAAAAGTCAAGAATTCACAGTAGTTTCAGTAAGAAGTGGTAAATTTTCAGTTAGTTCATACCTGAGAGGAGGGCACAGGCATAGACAAATATTAACTTCACACAAGACATCAAAAGTGAAAAAAGTTCATAGTTAGATGGAAAATGATATTAACTTTTGGCATGCTGAAATTGTTGTGCTTATAAGGCATCCCAACTGAGATATATTTAGGCAATTAGATGTGATCTTAGAACTTCAGAAAAACAAAAGAATTGATTAGAAATACAGGTGTGCATTTTATCAGCTCAGAGGAGGAGTTGAAACAAAAATCGGGTGGATGAAATCAGTCTGGGATGACATCAGAATTGAAAAGATAAGGGGACAGATGACTGAGGTCTGTGGAACACTAATATTTGTGATGAATATAGGGATATTGGCCTGCAGTGTTCACTCACTATCTAAATCTGATTAAAACAAAACAAAACTGAATTTCACCTAAGTATGCAGTGAGGAGAGCTAAAGAGACAATGCAAATTATGTCTGAAATATACAGTGAGAAGAGCTGGGGGAACTATGTGAATTATGTCTAGAAGTAAAAAAAAAAATAAGTTTGGAACTATTATCTTGTCCCAAGACAAAACAAACAAACAAACATATAAACCATCTGTTAATAAAATGAACATTACAAATGAAAGCATACATTATGCCACAAGTTTGCTGCAACTAAATACTCATTTTAAAAATGATCTACTGAAGTTTACAAGATAAGAGATGACAAAAAAAAAATGTCATCCTCGATATTAAGTGGAAATTACCCTAAAATGTAACAGAGAGCCTATATCTAGAATAAATCTAGAATAAAGAAATAATAAATTGGGAAATGGGTGATAATATATGAATTAATGGTGAGTGCTGTGAATTGTGTAAGACTGATGAATCACAGACCTGTACCTCTGAAACAAATAATGCATAATATGTTAAAAATAAAAAAAGATAGTAGGAATGGAAAAATGAAGGGGGGGAAATCGGAGGGGGAGACGAACCATGAGAGACTATGGACTCTCAGAAACAAACTGAGGGTTCTAGAGGAGGAGGGTGGTTGGGGGGATGGGTTAACCTGGTGATGGGTATTAAAGAGGGCACGTTTTGAATGGAGCATTGGGTGTTATATGCAAACAATGAATCATGGAACACTATATCAAAAACTGATGATGTAATGTATGGTGATTAACATAACATAAAATAAAATTAAAATAAATAAATTCAAAATCCAAATGATACTATTTTTTAATAAAGGAAACTTTTTTGAATTGTTATTTTTAGTACACATTACTATTTAAAGAAGTTTTAGGTTTATAGCAAAATTGAGAGTAAGATAAAGAGACTCTGAATATACCCATGGTAGGGAGGCATGCAGAGGCTACCCCCCTTATAAATATAACACTCATTAGGGGGTGGAAATGAGTCATCAAGCACTATTGATTCTTTAGTGGAACCAAAAAAGGAAGCAGCCAGGGCCCCAGCCCTGGTCTTCCAGGAACACAAGTGGGATCCCTTAGCCACAGCTGCAGAGGAATGGGACAGGAGGTTCACTTCTCACCCTGTCCAAGGGCAACCCTACAGGGCTGAGTGCTGAGCAGAGATGAAGCTTCAGGTCCTGCTGAGTGGATGGGCTAATTGCTTTCTCCAAGCTTAAAGCTGTTTTAGAAGATAATGTGGGTCGAAGGAAGAGCCATTATCAACATAACTCACCAGAGTGGCACAATTTGTTACAACTGATGAACCTTCATTGATACATCACTATCACCCAAAGTCCATAGGATTCATTAGAGTTCCCTCTTGGTGTACATTCTATGTGCTTGGGTAAATACATAATGATATGTGTCCATCATTATGGTATCATACAGACTATATTCACTGCCCTAAAAATCCCCTGAACTCTGCCTATTCATCCCTCCCTCCACCTAACCCCTGACAACCACAAAACTTTTACTGTCCTCATAGGTTTGATTTTCTCAGAATGTCATAGAGTTGGAATGTAGCCTTTTCAGAATGGCTTCCTTCACTTAATATGCATTTAATCTTCCTTCATGTCTTTCTAGTGCCAGATGATGGGCTGGGCTCTGAGGTGGTGGGACTCAGGACCCTTGTGGCTTTGTATAAGAAAGAATTCAAGAGCAAGGCTTTTGGAGAAAGGGACTAAGATTCATTAAGTATAGAAGTAAGATGAACCATGAGAGACTATGGACTCTGAGAAACAAACTGAGGGTTCTAGAGGGGAGGGGGTTGGGGAGATGGGTTAGCCTGGTGATAGGCATTAAAGAGGGCACGTATTGAATGGAACACGGGGTGTTATATGCAAACAATGAATCATGGAACACTACATCAAAAACTAATGATGTAATGTATAGTGATCAACATAACATAATAAAATTAAAAAAAAAGAAATAGGGTAGAAGTAAGAAAGGTGCTACTTCACAGACAAAGTAGTGGCTCTCCTCCTCGATGGAGAAGAGGACCCATGCTTTGTCTCTAATAAGTGTTTTATGAGTTTTTAAAATTATCTAACTGTGTGTGTGTCGGGGGGCTTACGCTTTAACTTAGGGTTTATCATTTACATTGGGTGGTTATTTTTTCTCTTGTCTCAGGGTTGTGAAGTTACCCACAGGGAGCAATTTTAAGAATGTCCAGCCTTTTTGGCTTTTACTGCCAGAGGATATGGGGTCTTGTGGTTTTCCGTGCATTGGATCTTGTGACTCTTTTTATGACCTGCTGACTTTTAGGTTGAGGGTCAGCCTAAAACCAAAATTGCTTCACTTTGATCAACTTGTCTCCCAGTCTCCCTGCCCTCCTGCCTCATTTTTATGGCTTGATAGCTCATTTCTCTTTAGTGCTGAAAGGGGGAGAAAGCTTTTAAACTGAAATATTTTAGGAAGTCCAGGTGTAATTTAGATAGGAATTAAGGTAATCTGGTTAAAAAAGAATGAGAGGGAGACGTCAGGCCACCTTCATTCTAGGTGATCTCTGAGAAGTCCACTTAAAATAGTGAATTTAAAAGGAGGGAGAAATGGAAACAAAACTAGGTATTTATGTATGTTTCTCAAAGTTTCTGAATAACTTGTTCTTTAAAAAATTAGAGCTGAAAAATTATCTGAAAAATAATTTCTACTATTATATATTTATGAATTTGTTAAGTCATTAATTCAAACCTTTATTCCACAAATGTGCACAATGTTATTTTAGTCTTCCTTGTTGCTCAACACTCTTTTAGGCTCATAATCTCCAGGCCTCCAAACGAATTGGTAATTATCTTATCGAACTCATATGTAAATAAACATATGAATTATCCACAGATTGTAAATATACCAGTACATACATATTTAGAAATTCTGATGAAAATATCTTCAAATTAATAAACATGTGAATGTGAAAATTTACACGTGCCAAATTATAAAGAGAAGTAATAGTTATTTCTATATATGAATGTGGCTCCAAAATTTTTCACAAGGAAGTCTAAGTACTATGGTTTCAAATCTTTTTTTTTTTTTTTGGTTTCAAATCTTATTTAATCTTTTTCTCATCATCAGATTTTAAGCTCGATCACATTTACTAATGTGTGTATCTGTGCTGTTGCTGACACAGTAGATCGAGTTGAGGAGTGATTTACAGGGTTTTATTAAGCTGTTCAAGGCTCTCCTTATAATATATTTATTCATGATGACTTGGATTCTGCACTGTCAGCTGGATGTATTATAATCTATCATTTTGGATCAGCAGTGTTTCCAGGTTCATTCTGATTTCGTTTAGTCTCTCTTTTGAGTTGCCATAAATTAATTTTAAATTTATTTCCTTAGAAAGACTTATGCACATTCCTGTACTGATTGAATGCACTCAAATATTTGAGGTATTTTTACTTGAAACCCATGCATAACAAAGAGAATTTAAATCTTGATAGATGGGGATTTCAGTTCTAGTATTTATGCAACAACTCTAAGTTATAAAATTATTAACAATGATGAACTTAAACATTTTTGTGGTTTGTGAAATTAAATTCATTTAGTTTTGTTTAATATTATTTTTTATCAATATCATTTTGAATCAAGTATAAGTGTTTTTTATATGTCTGGTATCATCAAATAATTTTTTATTTCATAAAGATCATTCTGTAATAAGCTAAAATTACTTTTTTATGTGCTAAAACTTATTCTGTAATTGATGTTTATGTTCACAGTGTTAAAATTAAAAAGACAATGTATTTATACCCAGAATCTAATAAACATTCTATAGCATTATTCATGATTTTTTATGAATCAAACCATCTCACAAGAATCAGTTTTTGGCTTGAAATACAAGTTAGGTGGCTTTATTTTAATTGATTTTGCATACGATTTATATAGGTTCTTCCTCATAAGAAAAGAGTCCACTCTTTTCTTTCTTTTTCTTTTTTCTTTCTTTCTTTTTTTTTTTTTTTGAGAAAGAGAGTGAGAACGAGGGAGAGGAGGGGCAGAGGGAAAGGGAGAGAGAGACTCTTAAGCAGGTTCAATGCCCAGCTCGGAGCCCTACATGAGGCTTGATCTCATGAGCCTGAGATCATGACGTAAGCAGAAACCAAGAGTCAATTGCTTAACTAACTGAGCCACCCAAGTGCCTCTAGGGTCCACTCTTTCTTTGTAAGCTGTCAGAGCTGCCAATGATTGTGGGTTTATTTTGTAGAATTATTGTATTATTTGTGGTTGTATCTGGGTCTAAGATCCATTTCATGAATCCATTACGATTCATGGGTTTTTAGTCACTTAAATTTTTTTTCCCAAAATGAGGTCTTTTAGAAAAACACTGAAATCACATTTCTGTTATATCTGTTTGTATTTTTAAAATATCTGAGATAGTGCACGTCCTATGTCATAATGGAAATGGAAATTAAAACGATAATGAGCTACCACCACACACCTGTTAGAATGACCTAAGTCCAGAACACCAATGGTACCAAGTTCTGTTGATGATGTGAAACAACACGAACTCTCATTATGGCTGGTGGGAATTCCAAATAGTACAGCCACTTTTTTGGGCTAATGTAATCTAACCATTCAATCTAGCAATCATTCTCCTTGGTATTTACCTAAAGGAGTTGAAAACTTATGTCCATGAAAAAAACTGCACATGAATGTTTGTAGCAGTTTTATCCATAATTGTCAAAGTTTGGAAGCAACCAAAACATCCTTCAATAGATGAATGGGTAAATAAACTGTGGTACATCCAGGTGTTGGAATATTACTCAGTACTATAGATGCATTGAACTAGAAACCAATATATTATATTGTGTCTCCAATAGCTTTTATATATGCTTTCTCTGAACGAAACAGTGTAAGAATTACCAGCTTATCTCACTGTCAAAGCCATTTATGGCATTTGGGCTTTCCATTCTTAAAAACTTG
Source organism: Leptonychotes weddellii (assembly GCF_054177405.1). Classification (NCBI taxonomy): domain Eukaryota; kingdom Metazoa; phylum Chordata; class Mammalia; order Carnivora; family Phocidae; genus Leptonychotes; species Leptonychotes weddellii. The sequence goes on along the minus strand of NC_138375.1, from coordinate 15,355,665 downwards.
GGATCTGCAGGGATACAAGAACTCTTCATGGCAGGTACAGAACACTTCATAAGAGGATGCAGTAAGTGATTCATTAATCTGGAAAATATGCAACATTTGGCTACTTTGGGTTCCATGTGATAGTGGACTAAAGCAGGCAAAGAAAAAAAAATAGTTTACTGGCCACAATACTCAATCATTACCATGCAAAACTAAGGTTACTATCATGTATATGAGCAAGAAGGATTATTCTGGAATCCGGAGAATTGGGTCTTTCAGTGTTTCCTAGTCAAGTAGTACACTGTCACCAGGTATTATAAAAATAAAAGTCTAAGACAATATAGGAATTAAAGAGTTTAGACCCTTTGGAGATTGAAAGCCTCAGTCTCTCCACCAAGCAACAAACTAAACCAGCCAGTGTTGGTTATAGGTGAGGGATATTTAGAATAGTTTGGTGGAGGAAAGATGAAGAATAGCCACTATAGCCTTGGGACCAGCTAAGGCAGCAGAGACTGCACTTCTGTTTCCCAATGACCTATAAGTTTTCCAGGGGATTGTGAATTACACTCACCTCCAAAGAGATTCTGTGATTGATTTGATGCGTATCTATCCTCTCAGGAAAAAGTGAATATATTTTGTACCTAAAAAAATAGTGACCTTATGTTGTACTATGGGGGCTAGTTATAAGGTGGATAAACAGTAGGACCTGAGTGGAGCAAGTAATATATATTATCAACAATTTTTAATGTGCCTCTTCAGATTCACAGTTCCTCTGTTAAATCCTTAGCTTCCTGCTCTGCCTTAGCTGATTTCACAGCTGTTGGACTCTGGTTGCCCACTAGTACTAAACCTCAGGTCTTACCAGCAGCCAGAATAGCCAGCAAATGCCCTGGAGTTTTTGTTTTCTAAAGGAAACACTAAAGGAGGTAGAGCTGACATGGTTGTGCAAAGAGGTTAAATAATACTTCAAATGGCAGGAACATTTACTCTTGTGGAGGATGAATCTTGACCATGGCAATTAGGAGAGAGGAAAGAGCCACATTGACAGACCCTCTCTTTTTTCTATCACTTGTGGACTGATTCGAGGTATAGTTGATGAGTACAAATGCAAGACATCCTACCAGGCTAAATAGACTAGTATGTAGGGCTCTTCCTGACTCTGCATAGAGAGAGTCTATCCCAGCATTGCATTGATCTCTTTCCTTCTCCTTTTCTCTCCATCCTTCCTCTTTTTTCTCCTCATTCTCAGTGTCCTGAGTGTGTAGTTGCCAAATGCGAATCAGCATTTCATTTTTGCCTCAGGAACTGTTTTGTTGAAATCCCACATTTGAAGGTCAGCAATTTTACAAGATTAGAATTGTTTTTCTTCCAAAGAAATGGAATTATTTGTATTGTCAGCAATAATTGGCTATTTCTTCACAGCCTCACCACAATACATGGTTTTCAAATGTACAGGTTTTGCCAAACAGTATATTCTAAAAAGATATCTCACTGTAATTGTGATTTATAGTTCCAGTTTTATAATAAATATATATTTAAAAGGTGATTGATTGTATATGTTTGTCTGTGAGCTCTTGTACATATATGAGCCCATACTCTTCTGGGTTGTTGGTCTTTTATATTCATCTTAAATTGAGATTAGAGTATACAAAATGGTACCACACAGAAATTTGACCTGCATCGTATATGGTAAAATTATATTATAAAAATTAAATTTCAATGCTTTACACACATTTTGTTGAAAAGGCATGCCTTCTGTAGGGTACTACGATCTCTTAATTCTTTCTTATTCCCTGCTCCTCAGAAAGGAACACCATGGGAATCTTTAGAACACTTTACTATTTTAACATTCCTCTCTAGCCCTTGGGGATTTGTGGGTTTTATTTTTAATTTTACATGTTATTTTGCATTGTATAAACCAATGTAGTGATTGTATATTATACTTATAATAAAAATAATTTTTATTTTAGCATTTGTAACTCAATCATTTTAGCATTTGAAACTCAATCATACTGATATACATAGAAATTTCAAATTTTACTAGTTCTCTGAAAATCAATAAAAATACTTTTCAAATTTTCTGTTTTGAATCATAGTCACACTTTAATATCTTAGCCTTTAAAATCTGAGTCCTAATTTAGGACTTTATCCTAACTATTCTAATAGTTATGTATTTTTAATACATGTTTTCCATTTGATTTATTTAATTAAATTACTTCAACAAATATGACATCTGTAACAAGTCTAGTATTTTAAGCCTCTAGTCTTAAAAGTCAGTTATTATTTCTGGGGCTTATTTTATAGAATTTACTTCATTTGCTACTTTGAAATTGTTTTGTTTTGTTTCTGAAACAGGCAACTAGATACTGGAAGTGATATTGTTTCATTCAACCATTGCTTTTCTCCCTCAATATAAATATCTTTACATTTTGAAAATTGTGTGTGTGTGTAACAATTTTTAAAAATATTTGACTAGGGGCGCCTGGGTGGCTCAGTTGGTTAAGCGACTGCCTTCGGCTCAGGTCATGATCCTGGAGTCCCTGGATCGAGTCCCGCATCAGGCTCCCTGCTCGGCAGGGAGTCTGCTTCTGCCTCTGACCCTCCCCCCTCTCATGTGCTCTCTCTCATTCTCTCTCTCAAATAAATAAATAAAATCTTAAAAAAAAATATTTGACTATATATTTGAAGTATTTAGTACATTAACATGCATTAGATCAAAGTTCTGTAAATTTTTATTCTGGTTTTGGATTGGAAATTTACTTGTTCTCTACATAGTTTACTTAGATGATTCTTACAAAATTATTTGAAAATTATATAACAAAATATTTTTATACTAAAGTTGTATTTTCCTTTTTTCAAAGTTTGCAATGCAACCACATTATTTCCACTAATGCTTATACCCAAATTATTTTACTAATTGCTCCTTGAAAATGGATTGCAATGGAATTTTAGTATTTCAAAGACAAAGATTCCAGTATAAAAAATGATAATTTAAAATACACAAATTTACAATTTTGGAAAGAACTTGTTTATATAAGTTTGAAACTTCATGTTTAGGAAAATGTATTTTATTATTTTATTTAAAATTAATAAAGGAAACACAAAATAATAACAGAAATGTGTCACCTGAAAAAGCATTCTGATACTCAAACCCAGTAGGCAACAAATACTGATGAGGCTTTTTTAGTGCAGATTGATAAATTATTAGAATGGAATACTGTTAACTTCAAGTTCACACATAGCAATTAAATGCCATGAATCTCTTTCTGGTGCTCTGCTTGTGCTAAAAAAGCAATTGCTATTTCTTTACTCATTCTGAGGTTAGTTCTGATTTTTAATTAACACGAAGCCAAGATTTTTCCTTTAAAACACTCTACTCCCAGGAGTGTGCTCTTCCAATTTCTAATGAAAAATAAACATTAGGTCTACTAAGCCTGGTGCTAGGTTTAATTGGGAATCATTTAATTTTTCTTTCCACAAACTCCTGGATCAAATATGTTATTTCATCTCTACTATCGAGGGTTTTCAGACTTGTTCTTATATTAACCCAGTATTATATTTATTCTATTAATCCTGCCTTATTTTTCCAATTTCATTCAAAAAGTAAGACAGAGAGGAAGGAGCTGTAAAAAGAGGTCACAAGTTATAGAGATAAATCTACTAGTAGATTAACCAGATAATTTTGCCTTAATGCCCAAGGAAAAGAAAACAAGTTAAAATGGTACATTTCTCTAATGGCTAAGAGGGAAAGATCAGATAAACAAATAAAACTTTATTAGACATTGTCAATGAAAGTCATGGTAGTGAGGAAAGAAATCTTTTAGTCTTGAAAAACCTCTACAAGTTAAAGTCGCTCATGACCCCAATGAAAAGCGACTGCCTAATTTTTTACATTTTTGAATTTTTAAAAAAATATTTATGTATTTTGATTGATATGTGATCTCACAAGTAGAAAAGTAACTATTTCTCAAGGTTAGGGTGGGGGAGCTGTCCTCTCTCTCAGTAAGTAGCTAGGTAACTAGCTAAAAATATAGATATTTTACTATTTAATCCTTCTAAAGTTTGGTCAACTTAAAATGCTCTTCACACATGAGCAGTTTGGAACACAATCCTTTGCTATAGATATGTATAGAGGATGAAGCATTGGAGTATCACTCTGTTCTTTATAAACAATTTAATTCTAAGAGTAGGTGGAAAGATAAAATATGCCATTTCAATTTTAAATATCTTACTATGAAAAAATTTAACCATACAGGGGAAAGAATACACCCATCTACCTAGATTCCAGGTTATAGATTCTAGAATTAACATATCAGTCTATCACATGCATATCTATCTGTCTACTCATACTTCTGTTCATTTGCCAATCTAATTTTTCTGATGTGTTTCAAAATAAATTGTGGACACAAACCTACTTCATCCTTAAAGAGTTCAGCAAACATGTCAGCAGTTAGAATTCAATATTTATTTACACAATTTTTCTTTTAGGTAAAACTTACATGCAGTGATATATGCAAATTATGGGTGTACGATTCATGAGATTTTGAGTAACCCATATATTGTATAAATGAAACTTCTACAGAAGATAAATCATTGCCACCACCTCAGAAAGCTCCCTCAAGCCATTTTACAGAAACTTCTTGGTCTTATTTCCTCAAAGGTAACCACACTTCCATTTTTTTTTTTTAACCACAGATTAGTTTTGTCTATTACAGAAAGTCATAAAAATGGAAACATATATCTTTTCATATTCTGTGAATTGTTTATAGATGATTTTGGTTACCAATTTTACACAATACAGATTCAAAATGCAAAATACAGAAAATAAAGGCCAGAATTATCCACATTATAAAATATGCCTGTAATACTGTCTGGGGTAAGTGTGTTGATTTTATGAAAGTTACTGCTGTTAATTACATTTAAAAAAATGATTTATTTATTTATTTGAGAGAGAGAGAGCACAAATGGGAAGAGGGGCAGAGGGAGAGGGAGAGAATAGCAAGCAGACTCCCTGCTGAGTGTAGAGATCGAAAAGGGAATCGATTCCATGACCCTGAGATGATGACCAGAGCCAAAATAAATAGTCAGCCACTTAACCTTCTGAGCCACCCAGGCACCTTTGTTAATGATATTTTTAAAAACTTTTCCTAGGAATACTCAAATTTAACTAATGTTCTGAGCCAAAATCAATGTGATATTTTTTTCTGGAATTTTATCTAAATTGATTATTTCAAGTAAGTTTTCAAGTTTATAAGAATATAGTAATTAATAATTTTCTCTCATATGTTAATTGCTGATGTAAATGTCATTTTAATTTCCTTTACATTTTTAAAAGTTGTTTATCCTTTTAGTGCCTTTTTTTCTTTACAAAATTTGTCTATTATTTCACACAGAATAATTTTAAACAGCTTTAACTTCACAATTTTAAAATTTAAAAGTTTTTTCTCATATACTTTATGTCTTCTAAGTGATTTAGGTATAATCTGGGTTTTTTTTTCTAAATTATAAATTTGATATTGAACTGGTTATTGTTACACTAAGGAAGAATGTAAGACTGAGTATCCATGAACGTATTTTGACTTCATTCTACAGAATTTTAATGTCTAGAATTTCACTTTACTTAGTTCCATAGATTTTCAAATCTTCATTATGATTTAATTGTCTAATGATTTATCAAAATATATTTTTTACACTTGATCTTAGCCAAAAGGCCGAGAAGCAATTATCAAAATATATTTGTTAAGATTTTATTTATTTACTTGTCAGAGAGAGAGAGAGAGAAAAAGAGCACAAGCAGAGGGAGCGGCAGGCTCCCCACTGAGCAAGGAACCCAGTTCCAAGACTCCATCTCAGGATCCTGGGATCATGACCTGAACTGAAGGCAGATGCTTAACCCACTGAGCCACCCAGGTGTCCCAATCAAAAGTATTTCTTTTTTTAAAGATTTTATTTATTCATTTGACAGAGAGAGACACAGCGAGAGAGGGAACACAAGCAGGGGGAGTGGGAGAGGGAGAAGCAGGCCTCCTGCCGAGCAGGGAGCTTGATGTGGGACTCGATCCCAGGACTCTGGGATCATGACCTGAGCGGAAGGCAGACGTTTAATGATTGAGCCACCCAGGCGCCCCAAAAGTATTTTTATTAATTTCCAAAGTTGCAGTATTCTTAAATTTTTAAAGTTTGTTTTGTTTTATTGAATTTTCACTTCATTGTTTTGTAATAAAATAATATGGTCTGATGATAACAATTATTAGAAAGATGCTAGCAATCCTAAAAACTACCATCTTAAACAAGCTGGGTGAGAGATATGGGATTCAGAACTTGTAATTAATACCATGAGTGTATCTTCCACGTGGTTCCCAGTGGTTTCTCCCTAAGACCTTTTTATTCTTACCTTAAAGTTAGCCCACTCACTGCTTTGGAGCTTCGCACGTAATCCAAGCCTCTGGCAAATTGAAATTATACTCACTCTCTCCAAATATTGCATTGTAAAATGTTGCTTTATAATTGCTATTATATATACATTTATAGTTACTTATATATACATATATGTATGTTTATGTATGTACGTATGTGTGCATCTATCTATGGAATGTCAACCTCTATTATAAATTGGGTCTGGGGTCACCTGGGTGGCTCAGTTGGTTAAGCGTCTGCCTTCGGCTCGGATCATGATCCCAGAGTCCCGGGATGGAGCCCCACATCAGGCTCCCTGCTCAGTGGGGAGTCTGCTTCTCCCTCTGACCGTCCCCCCTCTTGTGCTCTCTCACTCTCTCTCTCTCTCAAATAAATGAATAAAATCTTTAAAAATAAATAAATGAATTGGGTCTGGTGTAGTTTAGATAAACATATAGACCCTGATGCATTTATAACCTCAATTACTCTTACTTCTTGTTGTTTACAAACAGGCTTTTCTGTTTCTCAGTCTTACTTCTCCCTTCACTCTGTTTTCATTAGTGTTTGTTTTCTTACATGTTGCATCTTATTTGGGATTATTTTCTATAATGGTTTTTCTTTCCTTTTTATCTATTTCTTGAGCTTTGTAAGCAAAGGAACCAGACCCCATACTCATATCAAAACTGGATATGCAGTGTGTCCACTATAAACCCCACCTCTCTCCCGGGGTATCAAGAGTCAGTATTACTAAGTCCACAGGAATTACCATTACTTCAGAAGCATTTCCTTATAATTCCATGGCCTGATCACATCCTTTTGTTTTAGTGCAAAGATACCATGGACTGAAACGCAATTTAGGGAAAGCTAAGAGGAAGATTAAAATATTGTGCTTCTAATATTTATATGGTTCTCTCTCTCTCCTTTTTTTTTTTTTTTTTTTTTAGGATTTTCATTTATTTATTTGACAGAGAGATACATAGCGAGAGAGGGAACACAAGCAGGGGGAGCTGCAGGCAGAGGGAGAAGCTGGCTTCCCGCTGAGCAAGGAGCCCGATGCAGGGCTCGATCCCTGGGCCCTGGGATCATGACCTGAGCCGATGCTTAACGACTGAGCCACCCAGGCGTCCCTTTATGGCTCTCCTCAAGGAAATCTAGTATGTGCTTTATTCAGTATTTTATAGAATACTGTTGTTACTGTCTGTTGTTACTATCTTATGTTAATACGGTACATTTGTGACAACCACTGAACCGATATTGTACATCATTATCACCAGCTAGGATCCTTACTTTATTTGTATGTCATTAATTTTTATTAATGTCATATTTTAATTTTTCTGTTCCAAGATGACCTCTACTTACCACATTACATTTCATTGTCATATCTTCTTAAGCTCCACTAGCCTGTGAACTTTCTCAGCAGAAGGTGTCTTTTGAGTAGTAATATTGGCTACATATAACACAAGAAAATGTCACTGCAGAAGTAATATCCCCAAAAGCCCTATGGATATCTAAATTATACCAAAGAATTTCTCACATTGCCACTTAATATAGTATGTGGAGCTATCGAGGTCACCTCCTAGTCAATTATCCCAAGAACTAATTAAAACCATTCACAGCTGTTAGACCTACTGCACAATATCTTGATGCCTACACAATTTACATAAGTTCTTTCACATATAGTCGTGCCCTTTCTTTTTTAGTGAAACGCCTCTGGACTCTGTTAATACAGACTCTCATACCACACATTTTCCAGATCTCTACTATCAGTACTATTTATTTAAATACTCTCATTCGTTTGGTGGGAAAGTTTTGCACTTTCAGGTTTGTTTGTTAATTCACTCAACAAAGCCCTTTTATACCCCCCATAAGTCTTGAATTTCTACTGTCCTCTAAGTGAAAGTAAAAAATATTCCTGCAAAAAGTCGCTTGTATTGCCCTGCCTGGTACAGCATTTCAAGTGTCTCCAAGTAATAATACAAATATTTCCTTTGGCACCATTTATTGTGGGCTACTGGAGTCCCATACCTAAATATGAACTAAATTTTCACTGCTCTAAGATTCAACTATTCCAGTTAAACAACGACAGATTTCTCGCAGGGCACAACCAACAATTGTCTGGTCGTGTGCCTCTGCCTTACCTGCCTGTATGTGGCTTTTCAGTTACCTATTGCCGTGCTACTTACTTCACTAAAAACTTCCCTAGTGGCTTCATTAAGACCATAATTACATTTTTTTTTCATATAATTCTGCGGTTTGACTGGGGCCCAGCTGGGTGTCCTTATGCTCTTCACTATTGAGTCTCCTATGTCTCTGCAGTCAGATGGTTGCCTCAGGATGGCCTCACTCATGTATCTGATGCCCTGTTGGGGGACTGGTAGACGGGGCTCAGCCAAACACTGAAGGCCTGGGTCTGTCTCAGGCCTGTTTCATTGTGTCCAGATGGCCTCTTCATGGTTCTTTCCATGTGTTCTCACTGGCAGTGTTGCTGTAATTTTTACTTAATAGGTCAGGGTTTCCAAGAGTGCACAAGTAGAAACCCTTATGGCTTTATTCGCCATCTCATGGAATGGCCACAGCATTGCTTCTGCCACATTTAGTTAAAGTCAGTCACAAGGCCTGCCTGATTCAGTATGTGAGGAAACCACACCAAGATGCACATATTAGGAGATGTGGTTTATCATGGCTGTGGTTACAAACTAACTAACACAAGTGAGAGGAAGATTTTTCCTCCTTTTAGATTTCACCAAGAACTGAAACATGGAGAACGTGCTAAAAAAGGGAGAGAGTTCCAATGTTTAATAAATAAATACAGCAAATGTCTGCTATATTATCCAATCCTGCTCCTAAGAAATTCAGATGTATGTTTTTCCTTTTTGTATAGTTTTTTTGTATAATCCTCTAAGAGTAGGAACATACTATTAACATCCAGTTTCTTGCTTAGATCCAAGAATTAATTCCATTTTCCTATTCATTTCCGTGACATACTACAACTTTCTAATTATTAGGGAAAGTACTTTACCAATTCTAGAACCAGTTATCCCCAAATGATGTATGAATCTCCAAAGTCCTATCCTATAACATAGTCATTTTTCTGCTCTAACATATATATATATATATATATATATGTATATATATTTGGTAATGATTGTGTTTCAATATGAATTTGATAAGAAATACAGAAATCAGAAGAAACTGATACCAGGGGGTTAGGGGCCATGGGAATAGGTTAAATAGGTAATGGGGTTTAAGGAGGGTGTTTTGTTGTTGTTGTTGTTTTTAAAGATTTTATTTATTTATTTGACAGAGGGGAACACAAGCAGCAGGGGTGGGAGAGGGAGAAGCAGGCTTCCTGCTGAGCAGGGAGCCCGATGGGGGGCTCGATCCCAGCACCCTGGGATCATGACCTGAGCCAAAGGCAGACGCTTAATGACTGAGCCACCCAGGGGCCCCAAGGAGGGCATTTATTGTGATGAGCACACTGTAATGTATGGAAGTGTTGGACTATATTGTATACCTGAAACTAATATAACACTGTATGTTAAGTAACTGGAATTAAAATAAAAACTTTAAAAAAAGAGAAATTCTTCCTGGAGCATAATCTATTCTTCTGTAAGATGCTTGAAGGCACAATAAATGTTTAATTATTATCTGAAAGGCATCTATTATGTATCTTTCTGCAGGTATCAATGTTAACCTTTGTAAAAATTTCAATCAAGACCTTGCCATTCTTCCTATGTTCCAATACTCCCTAGTCTTCAGTTGGTCACTAAATACAAAATGAAGAGAATATCTAAGTACATAACATCTTCTGGAAAAAAAAAAAAAGAAGTAAAGTATAAGAAGAATAAAAAGAAGAAAGCAAGTATACCAATTTGCCATAAAGCCCAGGAATGAGCTTATATTTTATATCCATTTGTTTGAAAAGCATAAAGAAGAAGAAGTAACAAGAGAAAACTCTTGACCTTTTGACACAGAGAACTAAGCCTTAATAAATAGGATCAAATCAAGGTTGGGAATCTGCTCATGTAGGTGAGCCTTGCCTCTTTCTGAGTCACAGGTGTAATGAAATAAGACAAGGGAAAGGGGATATAGAGGCACAGAGAGATATCTGTTGGGCCTAAGTTTTTAATACCACAATTATTGCTATGCAAAGGCAGTCGAACTTTTTCTTAAATCCAAAATTCATATTTTTCTGATTTAGTCTCCACCAACATAGTAATGAGAAATATAATTAATATGGAATCCAATCAGGTAAACAATCCAATGCAATAAAAAGTGTTTTCAGAAAAAAATACTGTAAATTAAGTCCTCTATTTTTTATAACTTTGGGAATTAACATGTACTATGATTTATAGTAAAAACTAATTTAAAAAACACTGAAAGGATTATCCATAAATGTAAATTATACTGTTGAATTTCCATGATTTTCCATACTTATGTTAATCTGTTTTAAGATGCACTTTACAGTTTCTATCTCTCACCTTTCTTATGTTTAAACTTCCCCTTGAATATGTCTTTCACAAATATTCCAACTGAGACGTTTATCTTGCAGAATGAATGACAGTGAATCTGAGGAGTATTATAAAACCAAAATCAAACTTGATTACAGATTTCAAAACGTCTATATAATAAAATGAAAATGTTCTGAGCCAAAACCCACTTTATTTCTAGATGGGAAATTTGTTTTACAAATGCATAGTTTTTAACATGCTCGTTAAATATGATTGCAAAATGAACATTTGAAAGGTAAAGTCTAACAATTGATGACTGAATATGACTGTCAATGAGAAAAATGGTAATATATTGAGATAGATGTGTACACAATTAATGACAATATTTAAACGAAAGTGGAGTATAATACATGTCTATCTGTACTCAAAGAACCAAGAAATAGGAAGCAATCAGAATTTGAATTAGGCTACAAAAATAAAAGCATTTAATACAGACATGTTGATTTAAAGTATTTTAATCAATTCTGAGTAGGGTACCAACAAAAATTGCAGAGCATTTCTCAGGCATTTCCTGATCCCTTGATGCCAGTTTTGACAGTGTATGCTTGGATTCTATGGTTTCCTTTGTGGCTTCCTGTTCCCAATCTTCCAGATGGTAGCAGAGGCAATAATATTCCCAGAGATCAGTTCTGTGGTTTTGGATGTCATTTCTGGAATAACAACCTACAGCTGGTGTGTCCTACCTGTTATAGGCTGAATTGCATCTTCTCCAAATTTATATGTTAAGGTCCCATCCCCGATTATCTCAGAATGTGACTATATATGGAGATGGGATTTTTAGAGGATAATGAATTTAAAATGAGGACATTAGGGTGGGCCCTAATGCAATCTAACCGGTATCCTTATAAGAAGAGGAGTTTATTACATAATGAGATGTACCATGGGCACGCATGCCCAGAGGGACAACCCATGGGGAAGAGGCAACAAGAGGTTGCCATTTATAAGCTGAGGAAAGAGGCCTCAGAGGAAACCAACCCTGCCAGACCCTTGATCTTTGACTTCTAGCCTCAGGAAGTCTGGGAAAATAACTCTCTGTTGTTTAAGCCACCCAATCTGTGGTATTCATTATGGCATCCCTAGCACACTAATACACTGCCATTCCTAAGACTGTTAACCTAAATTCTTGTACTTAACTCTTCGTGATAAAATACATTTTCCTTGGGTTGAATACTAATTAACAAAATATTTCACAGTAAAATGAAGTAACAGCTCCTTAGAATTGGAAATCTGAGATTGTTTATCTGAACTGGTTGGGTTTGTAAGCAAAGATGATTCTGTTCCTTTTGCTAGGGGATTAATAATGTATAACACACAATGGCAAACAGTCAAATTATCACTAAAGTAGGAGACAAGACTCTGGCAGGGTGAGTGGCCACTGTGTTTGACTATTATAGTTTGAATGAGAAGTTCAAGTCAAGTGAGAAAATGGTGGTGTCTTAAAGTATAAAGTCGAAAATGGAAAAATGACAACCTCATGGCTTAAAACATTATTTCAAAGAATGTTAAAATCTTAAATAGGGGGCTCCTGGGTGGCTCAGTTGGTTTAGTGACTGCCTTCTGCTCAGGTCATGATCCTGGAGTCCCGGGATCGAGTCCCACATGGGTCTCCCTGCTCAGCAGGGAGTCTGCTTCTCCCTCTGACCCTCCCCCCTCTCATGTGCTCTCTCTCTCTCTCTCATTCTCTCTCTCAAATAAATAAATCTTTTTAAAAAAAATCTTAAATAGGTAAATGTCAAAGGAGAATATTTGAATACTCTATAAGCTGGAAAGTTGCCGAGCATCATTTTCCATTTCCATTAAATGTATTTTAACCATATTTAAAAATAAAATGAAATAAAATTTCTAACTCTAGTAAAGATGAAGGAAATGGTACCAGACTAACCCTACCACCATAAATAATATAAAACTTAATAATATACATTAAGTAACAGTTTCTTGTCAGTGAGTGACAAGTACCACAAGGCTATAATCCCTCAGAGAAGCAAAATTTATGAAGAGATAGCCAGGTCTCGTGCCTTGTGGCAGTGTTTCCACTGAGGAACCAGGAACTGAGGTTCATATAGAGCAGGGCAGCCTCACTGAGCTGACGACTTTCTATTCCTTCTTATTCTGATGTTTGCTTTTGTATCTAATATCCTTTTATATGTTTCCAGAGAATCCTTTATCTGTCCTTTTATAACACTCTGACAATTGGTATTCTCTGTATGACACTGATCTATCCTTCTAGTGTAGGTTGGGCACCTTTTCATCATTTACATTGAGAAATATCAGTGCGTCTCTTCTGGCTCAAAAAAAAAAAAAGTTGCTTAAAAAGAAATGGTAAAGCAGGTAAAAAATTTCAACCAATCGTGGTGCGCATGCACACACACACACACAAAACCAAGTTAGTAGTCATCCCATAAATAAACATTAATTGTTTCTCAATTATTATGAAAGACACATATACAAATATTTTGAAAAAAGGAAATCTAGTGTTTGTACTTCTCAAGGTTTTAAATTAAAAATACATGCAGCAAAATTTTAAATTTAATGAAAATATTTGTCATGAAAGATATTTGTTGACTGATTTATATGGAATAGCAAATGTTTGAGCTCAATTATTTATTCTATAAATACTTATATAAAACCATATCACATCAACTTTCATTATAATTTTATATTCCAAAAATGATCAAATACCCTTCCACTTCTGGGAGACGTAAACATTCTAGAAAGCCTGATGTAATTTCATCCTGTATATGTAGCTACAACTGAAACATCTTGAAGCTGTGTACAGAGTACTAATAGATAAAACCCACACATGTAAGGCATATTTTAACTTTTTCCATACCATTGAAATAGTTTGGTATAAATATATAGCCATGATTTTAAAGAAATAATAAAATGATCTGTTTATGATAAAAGGAATTTCAAGCTTAGTATTGTTGTGCAAGCATACAATGAATTACCCAAGACTTGATTAATCTTAAATAAATAAATAAATAAATAAATAAATAAAGTTGGTTTGATTACTTCTCTGTGACAATTCTCGTAGTTTTCACTTGTCCTCATTACTTCTCAGCAGCATCCAAGCTAGAATATTTAAAAGTACAGAATTGAAAATATCCAGACCGGATAATTTGAAATGGTTATAGATTCATTAACACAATAAAGTTGTGTAAGAAGGTGAATGGGAAATTTTAAGACTCTAAGGACAATCACAGAGAGGATGCTGGTTTCTCAGGTTCTGTGGGAATTTTACGTAATTAATGCATTAAGAATTTATATATGCTAAGTGAACTTCTATTGTTCAGTGGTAAATTAGCTCATTTTGTGTCCTTACATTTAATCGAATTTAATGCAATTAAATTTAACACTTTTTGGTTTTCATTCCATTCTCTACGAAGTGCCAGACTATTAGATGGAGAGAGGAATAAGACACTACCCTTGTCCTTAAGAACTTACTCTTTTTTTTTTTAAGATTTTATTTATTTATTTGAGACAGAGAGAATGAGAGAGAGAGAGAGCACATGAGAGGGGGGAGGATCAGAGGGAGAAGCAGGCACCCTGCCGAGCAGGAAGCCTGATGCGGGACTTGATCCAGGGACTCCAGGATCATGACCTGAGCCAAAGGCAGTCGCTTAACCAACTGAGCCACCCAGGCGCCCTTAAGAACTTACTCTTAAGAGAAATAGACAGTAAAGAAAACAAACAACAATAAAAACCAAACTGTGTGAATTTTGCCATCTATATTTGATTCTGTTTCCCAGACATTATGGACTACATTTTGCTCACTCAACCCCACCAATTCATATGGTGAAACCTTAACACCTAGTATCTTAGGATGTGACTGTATTTGGAATTTGGAGATAAAGCCTTTGAAGAGGTGATTAATTTAAATTGAGGTTGTTAGGATGGGCCCATATCCAATCTGACTGGTGTCCTGATAAGAAGAGGAAATTTGGAAAAAAAAAAAAAAAACGGAGAGGAAATTTAGATATAAAAGGGACACCAGGGATGCACAGGCACAGAGGACAGAGCTAGAAGGCAGGCATCTGCAAGCCAAGGAGAATGGCTTTAAGAGAAACCAAATCTGCCAACACCATGATCTTGGGCTTCTAGTCTCCAAAATTGTGAGTAAATGAATTTTTGTTTTTTACAACACCTAGTCTAGTCTGTGGAATTTTATCATGGTAGTCTTAGCAAACTAATACATGAGATGAAAAAAAAATGTTTAATTTATACATTTATTTAACATATATTTGAGAACCTACTGTTCACCAAATTTTTTATAATATACAAGCAATGAACAAGAAAGACATCATGTCTGAAAGATAAATTTTAATATCTAATCAGGACAAAAATACAAATACTGAATAAATAATAACAGTTTTGATGAGTGTGAAAAATTTGTGTAAAGTCTATCCTAAGAACGGACAACAAGAGGCCTAAAATAAAGTTTATTATGACACTTTTCCCTTAGGGAGGTATTTAAAATCTATTCAATACCTAAAAGTCATATTTAGCTAGGTAAGGAAGGTGGCAGAGGAGGAGGAAAGTATTCTTTGTAAAAGAAACCTAAGAGAGGAGAAACCACCCAATCTTGATTAAACTGAAGCCTAATTGGGAAAGTTATGCAGACTAACTGAGAAGAAAAGGGCTGGGAGACAAAGCTGAGAGAAAGGCAGGATTGGAAATAAGGAGGGTGTGGAGGTCACATTTCTCCTCAAGATATTCCAAAGTCAGAAAAATGTTTTTCAACAAAACAGTTTCTTTTCTTTTCTTCTTTCTATCTTTCTTTTTTTTTTTTTTTATTGTGTTTGTCATTTTTATGGAGAAAGGGAACGAGTTCTCAGCAACCCAAATGTAGATCTTGGTGGGTAAAGTGATGAAGGGATACTGCAGTGGAGGACACCATGGCTATAGTGAAATAACAAAATAAAAAATGAGAAATAAAGTAGCCCTTAGAGTGGCATTGCTCATTCAGAAACACATGATCAGAGGAGTGTGAGGGGTACAGGGCTTTGCCATTTATTGCCTATGGTTGGATCTTGGGTAAGTGTGTACTTTGCCAAGTTTTAATTGGTCATACTACATGGGGATACTTAAAATTTCCCAAACTCCATTTCATTGGGAATACTAAGTAGTATCACAGTTCGCAAAGACAAGAAATCTCACCTTTACAGAAATGTTGGGAGAAAGGGTGCTGATGCCCACCAAATTTCTTTATATGTATCTTGAGAACCCTGTGAAAAAATTAAATGGCTTATGAGGACTAAGTATTTATTATTGTGGCTAGAATACATTCATGCATTTTATCCTCCGCCTTATCAGACATGATGAAAGCTATTCAGGAAGTCCCATGGACTTGGTGAATGTTTCCTGTTTCATTTTAACATTGAAAGGAAACAAAGCAAAATTCACTTTGTCATAGAGAGTATTATAATATACATCATCATCATCATTCAGGTAAGGTATCTAAATTCTCAAGTATATTGAATCCAGAAACCAGATTTAAATTTAGTCACTATCAAAACAAAATTGATTCATTATAGTGATGATATCATGATGTATTTCTTCTCAGAGAAATGTCAAGAAAGAATTTAAAACTATAAAGGCACATATTAGTAGCTGTAGATGGTTGATTAATATGGCAGAAACAGAGGTCTTGGTCCAATGGCTGCATTTGGGGAATAACTGAATCTGAGACTTGAGATGCTTAATGGTGAGAAACTGGATGATAATCCCCTTAAATTTTCAACAAATTATTCTGGAACAATTTATTTGATTGCCAGCTCCTAGTGTTACATCTGGATCAATGAAACTGGCAAAGTACAAAGTCCACTACGAAGCTTGGAAAGAAAGCCTTTTGGGTTTTTAGAAAAGAAGACCCTAGTGACCTGTGGGACATCTTTTCCTGAATGGTAATGGTTGGGGCTCCTATCTCTGTTTACGCCTTTAGGCAGGCATTTCCAGGCTGTTTGGGATAATTTTGATCATAATCTGCTTCAGACAGATTAACCAGTTATTTTTACAGTTCCTTAATGTTCTACTCATCTGAGTCTATGATAGGTAGACCCTATTATTCACTAAGGCCCCTGAAGGATCAAGGATTGAAGCTGAAGGATCTGGTTTTAGCCTCAGATACTGTGAGATCTTTCAGGCTTATCATAGGCAATTACAAGATTTTGCCTGGGAGACTTCATGGGGTGGGGGGAGAAGCTGCCCTCCCGACACCAGTTTTGGTGCACAGCAAGGACACTGCAGTTTCCAGGAGAAGTTATAGTCAGTCATATCCCTCAGGCCAGCTGTGCTCATACACATATCTGCATCTCTAGTCTAAATATCCCCTTTCAGAGAGTTTCTTATACTGGGTCTTGTCTAAGGCACTTTCTCCACCCTGACTCAGTAATTTTTTAGTAAAAACAATTCCAAGAAAATAAACCTGCAGAACAATAGCTATCAAAAACATAGGGGAAAAAATCCTAACAAAATATTAAAAAATGGAATGCAACAATCTATTGGAAGAAATACACATCTTGGCAAAGCATGATTTTATTTCAGGTATGGAAAGATGGTTCAACATTTAAAAATCACTCACTATTATTAACCATATTAGCAGTTAAGGAATAAAAATCAAGTGATCATATGAAAAATCTTGTAACAAAATGCAAAATTAATTAAGGATAAAAACTCTCAGCAAAGTAGGAATAGAGAGGAACCGCCACAATTGGATAAAAATATATATATATATATACATGTATAAACACTTCCAGCTAACATTATACTTAATGGTGTAAAATTAGATCATAATCCTGCAAGATTTTCTTTTTTTTTTTTATAAAGATTTTATTTATTTATTTGACAGAGAAAGACACAGCGAGAGAGGGAACACAAACGGGGAGTGGGAGAGGGAGAAGCAGACTCCCTGCCGAGCAAGGAGCCCGATGCGGGACTCGATCCCGGGACTCCAGGATCATGACCTGAGCCGAAGGCAGTCGCTTAACCAACTGAGCCACCCAGGCGCCCATAATCCTGCAAGATTTTCAACAAATGGTATTGGAACAATTGTACATCCCAAACAAATTAACCTATGTAGAGATCTTACAAGTTATACAAGTTTTAACTCAAAATAGATCAAAGACATAAATGTAAAATGCAAAATTATAAACATTTATAAGAAAACATGGAAGAAATGTTACATATCATTAGGCTTTCTGGTGAGTTTTTAGTTACAGTATCAAAAGCAGGCTATATGGAAAAAATTGCTTAGTTGGAATGTACTAAAATTAAAAACTTCTGCTGTAAAACAGACTCTTAAAGAATAAATAAACAAGCCATAGACTAGGAGAAAATATATGTTTTTTTAGGAGAAAATATTTTTGAAATACATATTTCACAACGGTTTCTGTCCAAAATATACAAAGATTCAACAATAAAGAAGCAAACATTCCAGTTAATGCTGGGGGAAATTCTGAACAGACACCTCATCAAAGAAAATATACCAATGGTAAATAAGGATATGAAAATATGCTCATTACTTGTGATGAAATACAAATTAAAATGGCAATGAAATAATACTATACTAGAATGCATAAAACCCCAAAACTGACAATAAAAATTTATGGCAAGAATGCAGAAAAGGAGGCATACTCATTAATTACTGGTGGAAATGAAAAGTGGGTTTGGACATTTTGACAATGCAAAACATGGTCTTGCTAGATTATCCAGCACTGTGCTCCTTGGTATATACTAATTAATTTTAAAACTTATGTCCACATAAAAACCTGTATGAAAATGATTATAGCAACTTTATTCATAATTGCCAAAAACTGGAAGCAACAAAGATGTCCTTCAATAGATGAATGAATAAACTGTGGTAGAACCATAAAATGGAATATTATTCAGCAATAAAAATAAATGAGCTATCAAGCCATAAAAAAAAATGGATGAATCTTAAATGTATATTGCTAAGAAAACAAACCAGTCTGAAAGCCTATATACTGTTGGATTCTATTTATATGACATTTAGGAAAAAGGAAACACAATAAAGACAAGAAATAATAATACTTTACAGGATTTGAGGAGTGGGTGTGTGAGAATAGAGAATGCATAGGGGATTATTTAGGGCAGTGAAACTATTCTGTATAATATTGTAATGGTGGAAACATATGATGCATTTATCAAAATGCATCAAACTTTACAGCATAAAGAATAAACTTTAATATATGTAGAATAGTAAAAATCATTCAGATCAGGTGATCACGTGATGGAATCCAGAATGTGACAAAAGAATATAACTAAATTACAAATCTATGAAGCAACTTTATTGAAAGTGGTGGGAAATAAAATTGTTGACCTAAGTAACCTTGGAAAACAGTGAAATCTGTAATGCTAAAGCCAAAAGGAACTACATGAAAGAGTTATTCTCTAGTTAATAAAATTGTTCTCCATGGAGAACATTTTCAGAGAAGCAAGAATAGGAGTCTACAGGAATTAAAAAAAACTTAAAATAAAAAAGGTAATAGAAGGCTATAATAATCTATGTAGTGATAAAGTTTGAGACATCACATGAATTTAGGTTTATATTAATTAGATTTATGCCTGTATTTCTCTCTATATGTCTAGATATCTGTATATGTATTTATGTCATGTAACTGAATGTCTAATATATATGTACATGTACACATGTATGTGTATACACACATATATATGTCTACATATACAAATGCATAGATAGATAGATGTAAAGTGTACATACATACAATAATATGTATAATATACATATATTCTCCTGCCCTGTTTGCCAAGAAAACCTTGAAGTAGTGATACCCCAGGTTTAATGAACACACTGAGCAACAGATATTCGTTTCTAGTACTATTCTTCAAGAAAAGAAATCAGACAGTGCCTTTGAAGAAATGGCTAATCTGATTATAGGACTTGGGCAGGAAATAAATAAGATGAGCTTGGAGCACTTTGAATTGCCAAAGTAAGCAAGTGCTTACTGGGATAAAAGAAATAATGATGGCAGTATGTCAAAGAGACACAGAGCTAACAGAAAGAGCTCCCAATAATTAAAACTAGAAAATATAACCAAGATAAAATAGTATTGTGTTATAATCCTTAATATAAAATCTATATCGAGAAGTGTTATAATTAAATGATTCAATAAATAAATAAGTGGTGTAAAATAGACAAATTTTTCATATAGAAAATTTCCAAGTAATTGCTGTAGATTCTTTACCCTTACAGAGGTGAAGCATAGCTCCCCATGCCTTAGGTGTGGGCTGTCCATAAAGACTCTATTACAAACTGTATAGAATGGAAAGTGGGTGAGGGCAAAAAGATTAATATAAAAGTAGAGAAACATGACAAAATCACTAGGTTATCAGAGTTAATTTCAGCAGTATTAAGCCATGTTTCTTTTTATTTTTTTAAGCCATGATTCTAATATGCACTCTTGATTTAATGTAATGACAATGGCATTTTATTTCTATAGTTTCCTCACCCAAACCCCAAACTCTAATCTATTCATGAGAAAAAAATGTCAGAAAAATTCCAGTGGATGGCCATTCTACCAAATGCTGGACTAGTTTTCTTGAAAACACCAAGGTCAATGAAAACAAAAATGTCTTTGTCTCCATCATAGCTGAAAGGATCCTAGGGAGACATAACTATTAATTCAATATGGTATCCTGGATGGGATCTTAGAATTGAAAAAGGCCACTTAGTAAACACTAAGTAAATCTGAATAAAGTATGAATTTCAGTTAATAATAATTCATCAAGATTGGTTAATTAATGGTGACAAATATACTATTCTAATGTAAGACAGTAATAAGAGAATCTGAATGTCGGATGTATGGGAGCTCTTTGTACTATCTTTGCATTTGTCTTTTCCTCCTTCTCCTTCTCTAACATCTCCATCTCTGTCCCTATCCCTGTACCCTTCCCCTTCTCTACCTTCTCCTTCCCCTTCCCTTTCACCACCTCCTCTTTCTTCTTCTTCCTCCTCATAATTCTAAAAGAAAACATGTCCAATACAACACATCTTTAAAATAAGAAATGCTGATAATTGTTTGAGTTTCTATTAAGAAATCCATTACATTTTAAAACTTACTCTTTCTTCTTGGAAATATACACAATGGCAGGTATGCTAAGGTTATCCCCATGAGTTTTCAGTGTCACAGTCAGGGATATGAAATCTGAGCTAACATACAGCACATTGGCATGGGGGTTGGAATTAATTGTGGTGGATTGAAAGGATGTACACAGATGGTTAAAGAACCCAGAAAAGGAAATTATCACCCCTTATATGACTTAGTCTCACAAAGCAAGATAATGATTTTCTTTGCCATTTCTTTTAGATGTGGTGCTGAGTTATGTTCAAGGTTGGGAGAGGCCCAAGATTTCTTTTTCATTGAAAAGGAGAATCTAGGGGTGCCTGGGTGGCTCAGTCATTAAGCGTCTGCCTTCGGCTCAGGTCATGATCCCAGGGTCCTGGGATCGAGCCCCGCATCGGGCTCCCTGCTCTGCTGGAAGCCTGCTTCTCCCTCTCCCACTCCCCCTGCTTGTGTTCCCTCTCTCGCTGTGTCTCTCTCTGTCAAATAAATAAATAAAATCTTTAAAAAAAAAAAAGAAAAGAAAAGGAGAATCTAACTGAAGCCAGATTATAAGCTTTACCCCTAAACCACTTAAATCATATGGAGAAAAGACATTAAGCGGAATTTCTTAACAATTCTCCTGATTAACAGCTGGTGAATTTATCATTTCTGTAGCATTTTCTTGGGCTGTGTTTATCATATTTTTTTAATAAACCTAAAAGAAATACTACCTTAGAATTAACCTGTATGTTTGGGCGCCTGGGTGGCTCAGTCGGTTAAGCGTCTGCCTTCGGCTCAGGTCATGATCCCAGGGTCCTGGGATCGAGCCCCGCATCTGGCTCCCTGCTCGGCAGGGGGCCTGCTTCTCCCTCTCCCACTCCCCCTGCTTGTGTTCCCTCTCTCGCTGTCTCTCTCTTTCAAATAAATAAATAAAATCTTAAAAAAAAAAAAAAAAAAAAAAAAAGAATTAACCTGTATGTTTTACGACTGTCAGTGAGCAGCTATTCCTCTACATAGCTATGAACCGGGATGACATCTGTTTTAGACACCTGCATGGGTACAAAGGCAAAAGCATTGTCACTACCTCTTCTGCATTGTTCTTAGACCACATGTAAGTATAGATGGATCATTATACCAGTGGCTGTTGAAGGAATCAGAATAATGTCCAAAACGGTGAATATTGATGTGATATAATGGCTGATGATTTGTTTCTGGAACTTCAGAAAAGACAATTATGGGAAGACTTTTTTGCATCTTGACTGAAATGCATCTTGAAACACATCTTTGAATATGATCAGTTAACAATTGTCCATGTGACGCATCACTTGAAGTTTCACCATCACCAGAAGTACTCGGCACTTTTGATGAGTTAGTCAGCATTCACTGGCCCCAAAGTAGTAAGATGTTCTTGGGACTTTGGAAACTGGATTTGGTATGAACTGGAAGTGGAAAGGATTTTTCTGGAGGCTCACCTTGGGTATGATAAGGACTTGTTAATTTAGATAAGGACACAAGAGGGAGCTATTTTCAAGGAAACTGGCCTTCCTCAAGCAGTGTACCTTGGCAGAGGGAGAAAGTCTGATCAAACTAAGAGTGATCAGGTGAGCTCATGGCTCAGGCTATATGTGTGGGGACATTCTGACCAGCTTAAATTTGGCAAGCCACGACTCAACCTCATTTATCATGACCACATGTCTGTTAATTTAGAGAGTTGAAATTTGCACCTTGGAGTCTCAAAATTATGTTATGCTATTGCTTTGAATGCTACCTTATTTCCTTTAATAAACTCTTTCTTAATACTAAGTCAACTTAAAGCAGGGGAATGCCTGTTTTGTGTTGGGAGTTTCATTGTGAATCTGAAACCAGACCTCTTGAGTCCATTGAGCAGAGTGGATGTTAGGGCTTCCTAAATGGAAATATAGCCATGATCTGGGGCGCCTGGGTGGCTCAGTCGTTAAGCATCTGCCTTCGGCTCAGGTCATGATCCCGGGGTCCTGGGATCGAGCCCCGTGTCGGGCTCTCCCCTCCGCGGGAAGCCTGCTTCTCCCTCTCCCACTCCCCCTGCTTGTGTTCCTTCTCTCGCTGTGTCTCTCTGTCAAATAAATAAATAAAATCTTAAAAAAAAAAAAAAAAAGAAATATAGCCATGATCAATGGATCCAGTGGTATCATACCAAATATAATCATTTGCAGCATAATTTATATTGAAGTCTTCCTTTTTATTTAAGCAAAAGCTTTAGAGAACAGTAATATGTGAGCTGAAATGTGTGCAGATAATAAATAAATATGTGGATGATTTTTCATAGATTAAACTTTCCTGTGTGGCCAGCATCTGAATCAAGAATTGTAATATTTTTAGCATCTCAGAAGATTTCCAGTTATTATTTCCCTTCAAGATAACCCTTCTTCTGAATGCTAATTACATTAATTTGGTCTGAAATTGCTCAGACTTTCTAAAACTGGATGATACAAATTGTAGCCTTCTGCTCTTTCAAGATTTCTATCACATTCAACCATGCTGTTGTGTGGAATGACAATTTGTTTTTGCTCATGGTTATATAATATTCCATCCTATGAATACACCATAATTTATCTCTACATTTGGAGAGCCATTCTTTTAATTTTTCATCTTAGATTTTCTCAAGAAAGATGATTATTGTCTTTTTAGCCCACATTAAAAAATAGACCAAAAAAAATTTATTCTTCAAGTCTTTCTCTGAAAAGATGACTTTTTTTTGGTAACTCTCCCTCTTATTTAGAATGTTCTTCTAATTTCCATTGCCGCCCTGCTTATAGTGGCTCAAAGCCAAATTTTCCATCCTTCGGCATACTTGTTAACATTCATCATGTGTCTAGGATGGATATTTGGACCCTGTGACAAAGCCTGATGCTACATTTTTCTCATCCATCTGTTTTTGTCTCTTAGTTATTTATTTATTTATTTTTAAAGATTTTATTTATTTCTTTGACAGAGAGAGACACAGCAAGAGAGGGAACACAAGCAGGGGGAGTGGCAGAGGGAGAAGCAGGCTTCCCGCTGAGCAGGGAGCCTGATGTGGGGCTCGATCCCAGGACCCTGGAATTAGGGCCTGAGCCGAAGGCAGACACTCAACGACTGAGCCACCCAGGTGCCCCCTGTCTTTTAGTTATTTTTGTTGTTGCTCTTTTGCCTTTGGAAATTCCTCTCATTTTCTATGAGCATACAGAACATTTACAAATAAAGGTAATGATATTTTATATAACGTACTTTTTTTTTTTGCTGCGTGATAGTTTTTCAAACTCTCTAACCAACCAAATATCAGAAAGAGAAATCCATTGCAACTTTTTTTTTTAAAGATTTTATTTATTTATTTGACAGAGAGAGACACAGCAAGAGAGGGAACACAAGCAGGGGGAGTGGGAGAGGGAGAAGCAGGCCTCCCGCAGAGCAGGGAGCCCGATGTGGGGCTCGATTCCAGGACCCTGAGATCATGACCTGAGCGGAAGGCAGACGCTTAACCGACTGAGCCACCCAGGCGCCCCTCCACTGCAACTTTTTAAGGTTGACCATTTTACTTCTATTCACATAGAAATTGTATAGAGAAATGCATGATAAGTTTTATCTCAGGCATAGAATGTTGTAAGTTATTTTAAAAATATATACACCAGTTAGTTTTTTCTCTCATTTTATCATTTGCTTAGTTTTTTATGATAACGTGAATACTTTCATATTAAGTAATTTAATAATAAACTTAAGTTGATTTTAAAAATTGAAAATCCTATCTATCATCATAAGCACTGTAAATATTTTCTGTGTAGATCTCAAGATGCTTTTACTTTGCTCTAGAAATATTATGAGAATCCTATGAGGTCTTGCTGCATATGATGCAAAATATGCAAGTAGATTACTTTATTCTCATTTTAAACTGAAGACATTTAAATACATACACACACACACAAAAGATCGAGTAAAATGAAAATGCTTAATGTTCTTCAGTAAAATATCTTTGTATTGCTTATATATAAAATATGTTTTAATATAAGTATATGTTTTCTTTTATTTTTAATTGAAGAGAGTTTCAACACTTCACATATAAAAATGTAGATAAAAATGATCCCAATTATGCCCATTGAATGCAAACATATTGCTTTCAAATCTTGTGCTTCTATTTCTTTAATTTAATCTCTGAATGTTCCATTTTGATAAAAAAAACTTTATGGGTCATTAACTCCATTTCATAATGACAATTCATAGTCAATAGTTGATGAACATGTCACAACTACTTATAGTCATATGACTAAAATTACGGGTGACAGAAATACTTGGCTAACTACCACTTGTTAACCTCCAGGGGTAAATGATCAAAATCTTAAAGAAAATAGTGCTATTTCGAATATCATTCCATATAAAATTCTCATTTGTCTTCAAGATTAATAAAAACCAAATTCTATAAGAATTTACAGAAATGACTCACAAATATATTCCTTTTTTTTTTTTTGCATTTTCTCTCATGTTGTCGTTTGACTGAGAATAGAGAGTATAAAAAGGTATGTAATCAGGAATTGAAATTGCATAATGAACACTTCCTTAAACTCTTTAAAAGAAATTATTTATAACACATTTATTGTATTCAAACAGCAAATGAAAATACTTTGTTAAAGCTATGAATAATTCTTGAAATATTTTATTGAATACCTTGTTTAGTTTATGTATACTTAACACAAAAAATATATATATATATTTTGATGTGAAGACCAAAAGATATTAATAGATTTCTTTCTGTTTTGAAAAGTTGAAACTTTGCTAATTCTAATTAATATAAGTGGCTAATGTTCACCATAGTATTATATTTGAATATAAGATAGATGACCACTTGAATTTGAAACATATTGGAACATTTTTGGGAGAAAGAATTTGGAGGAAGCAAATAATTAGAAGTGTGTGTGTGTGTGTGTGTGATTACAAACAATGGTTATCAGGGATGAAATGAATGAGGCAATTTTTGATAAAGTCTGAAGTAGACAATTCTAGGTAATTTATTTGTTGTAAGATATCGAATACATGCACAACATTTACCAGCCAATACGACAGAGGTATAATTCAAAACAGATATTGACACAATGATCTTATATCAGCAATTAAAAATCTGGACATGTATACCTATGGGCCAATGGATTATCATCTTCTTTCTTAGGGCAACATAACATGTAATATACGTAATTAAATGAAATCATATCCATTTACATATTTTATATATAATTTTTGTATAAATGCATGATTTATATGCAATATGCTAATGAATATATATAAATTTGAATCACATATACTTTCTCCATTAGATTGATTTTATAATATTAATGCATTTCTGAGTTTTGGGAAATGAGCCATGATTTGTTCTTTGTGTACTTGTTTAAGTATATTTCTAAGTAATGTCAAGAACCAAACTTAAAAGTAAATTAAAAATATAATTCATTAATGTGATTTCACAGTTAAATAAACTTTTGGGAATGGCTGTTAGAATTGCCATGTTATATAAATGAAGAAATCATGAGGGTGGAGAGATGGAGAGGCAGAGACAGAGAAATGCACACACACACACACACACAGAAAGGGAATTTAATGTTTACTCTCTTGACCTATTTATAACTTTTTCTCATCACACTTTTATTTTCTTTGTTTTTTTTTAACAATATATTTGAATCTGTTTTCAAATAGCAATTTTCTCTTTTCCCTTTCAAGTACCTCTTAAAATGCATTTACTTGAGTTCATAGTGGTTTCTCTGTCTCCTGAGGGTTTCAAAGGAAATCTTGGAATTGTGAGATGCAAAAATCATAGGCTCTCTTCTTTATAAACAAGAAACTCTACAATTGATGTATGACCAAGGAGAGGTAGCTGCTTCTTTCCTTTTTTACCTTACATACATATCTCGAGTCAGACATAGTCAGCATTTTCCCAAAATATTTTCTGATATTTTTATGGCAGCAAACTTTTACTCTCTTATAGTCAATCTTTTAGGTATTTTTCTAGGATTGATAAGATTCTTGGAGCCAGGAATTTAAGCATAATAATCAGACTCCTTTGCATCACAGGCTGCACACTTAATAAAAATGGCACAACATAATATCTTATAAAAAAGTTATTATTCTCTGTAAGGATGATATTTTCAGTTTGGGTGGTGGAGGATAGACCACTTTCTGCACATCACCAGAACTCTTTTTTTTTTTTTTTTAAAGATTTTATTTATTCTTTTGGGAGAGAGAGAGAAAACAGAGAAAGCACAAGCAGAGGGAGAAGCAGAGGGAGAGGGAGAAGCAGACTCCCTGCTGAGCTGGGAACCAGTTGCTCGGGGCTCTATCCCAGGACCAGGAGATCATAACCTGAGCTGAAGGCAAACACTTAACCATCTGAGTCACGCAGGTGCCCCTACACGTCACCAGAACTCTTAAGCAAGGAAAAAGAGCTTTTGGTTACAGAAAGTTGTTCATTAAATCTCCTGAAATTCAAGTAATAAGATAAATAAAAATAGTATATTTAGATATAAAAATATATTTTATAATTTTATTTTCTTATTGCAGTCATTTAAGAATTATTAAACATAAAACTCTCACAACAGAAGTTGAATATATTTCTGATAATGCTGCAATTTGAGACATTCTGAAAAACATACAAATTGAGACTTATTGTATAGGTTATGTATTAAAGCAGTATTGTTAAGAGAGGAAGGAAAAACAGTAATATAATATTGTCTTGGTTAGGGGCACCTGGGTGGCTGAGTCAGTTAAGCATCTGCCTTAGGCTCAGTTCATGATCCCAGGGTCCTGGGATCCAGCCGGACGTCAGGCTCCCTGCTTCAGCTTCTCCTTTTGCTTGTCTCCCTGCTTGTGCTCTCTCTCTCTCAAATAAATAAATAAAATCTTTTAAAAAATATTCTCATGGTATAATATGTTACATATTCTTATATATTATGCATTATTCTTGTGTATTCTTATATGATTCATATATTCTTATATGATTTTACAACATTTGGACTTATGGATTCTATACAATACCTCTCTACTCTTTGAAGACCTTAATACTCAAGTATAAATCAGAGAAAGAATGATATATTTAAGATGAAGAAAGAAATATAATTCAATACTCTTAGTCTACTGTTATCACTACTGAAACTCTACTACTGAGGATATCATAGGAACTTAACACTCATAATCTATTGGTTTAAAAAATTTAAGTTTTTAGGGGCGCCTGGGTGGCTCAGTCGTTAAGCGTCTGCCTTCGGCTCAGGTCATGATCACAGGGTCCTGGGATCGAGCCCCACATCGGGTTCTCTGCTCTGCGGGAAGCCTGCTTCTCCCTCTTCCACTCCCCCTGCTTGTGTTCCCTCTCTCGCTGTGTCTCTCTCTGTCAAATAAATAAAATCTTAAAAAAAAAAAAATTTAAGTTTTTGGAACAATGTAAGAAGGAAGATATCTCTTTGTCATGTGAATTTGTCATGTGAAATACATATTGTTATGTTAAGTGTTTGAGGGAGGTAACTACTGAACAAACATTTACTTTATATAAATTAATTAATTACCTAAAACAGGTTTGCCATCTTTTATTCAAAATATTCAAAACTAGATGCTTTTCAGAATTCAGATTTTTTTAATTAAATAATTTTAGACAGTGCATATTTCATGTATTACTGATAGCTCAGGTGGGGTCTGGAGCATTATTCAGCATCAAACACATTAATATTTATAATTAAAGTGGTTTTAAAAAGACTATTAATAGTATTAAAGTTCATTTAACCTTTATTTGTAGCGTAGTAAATTTATTATTTTTTTAATTACAGGATAATTTTAGACCATAATTATAACTGGGAGAAACTTAGCACGTCTGACTCCATATTGCTTCTACTGCTGTGAACTACAGTTTAAGAGGCTTCCTCTTAGCCCTGTATAGAGGCATATTACAGCTAAGATTTGCAAAAACTTCTCTTAGCCTGAAATCTACTTCACCTGAGGAGATAAGGAAGTATGTACAGAAATGACTATAATGTGTTTAAGATTTATAGGAACAATATGAACCAGATTCCTATAGGCAAAGATCAACTGACCAAGAACAAAGAAGTTACACATCCTTCCTTGGATGTCTACAGACTTCAGTCACCTTTTGACTCCAACCCCTTCTCACTTCTCCTGTTTGCTAACATAAAAGAAGTTGGATTTAATGCTGAGGGGAGATGATTCTTTAGTACAGTAGGCCTCCACATCTCTTAGGTTTGCTGGCTTTGTGAATAAAATCACTTTGT
The DNA here is from genome assembly GCF_054177405.1 of Leptonychotes weddellii. NCBI lineage: Eukaryota > Metazoa > Chordata > Mammalia > Carnivora > Phocidae > Leptonychotes > Leptonychotes weddellii. The sequence goes on along the minus strand of NC_138375.1, from coordinate 15,326,427 downwards.
CCCAACATCTTGCCTCTTGACTTATTGGCCAGTTGTGCAGCAGAAAGAATGAGTTTGGACTTGGTTACAAATTTGGCAAGGCTGCCAGGACCTGGTTTCATAATTAATATAGCATATGTTATTTCTAAGAGCGGTATGTAGTAAGTCATATACTAAGATAAACACTTGACACATGAAATAAGTGTTAATTACTCTGGGCATTTAAGGACCTTTGAAAACAAGGTGAATCACTGTTGTCATCACAATCATGTTAGAGTTGAACATTTGATGATGGTAAAAATACAAGTCCTTAATTACTGAAGGGGTGCAGTGTATCTACTCTTTATAAAGACCTCTTACAATGGTATCTGCTTGTTAACATAAATTTCTATCCAAGCAGCCTAAGACCAAATATTGCATGAGCACATATTTTTGTCATGCCCCAAAGATATTTATTTTCAAATAGTTCACATTGTAATGCTCATCATCACTGCTATCCTCATATATTTCTATGTTAAACCCTATTTCAGCAATTTCACTTTCTTTTTTTTTAATTTTTTTTTGAAGATTTTATTTATTTATTTGACAGAGAGAGACACAGTGAGAGAGGGAACACAAGCAGGGAGTGGGAGAGGGAGAAGCAGGCTTCCCGCAGAGCAGGGAATCTGATGCAGGGCTTGATCCCAGGACTCTGGGATCATGACCTGAGCCGAAGGCAGACGCTTAACGACTGAGCCACCCAGGCGCCCCGCAATTTCACTTTCTTTCAAGAAATGCTCAAGCAGTGCCTCGCCGTCAATGTGCACCATGTCTTGGATGTCAGCTCTCTCTAACTTATTTTATACTTTCAGTTGATAAGTGTTGACATACATAGCAGAGCTGGAAGTGATTTTCTCATTACCAACACAAATCCTTTCAAAGTCTTCATTTTATTTTATTTTATTTTATTTTATTTATTTTTTTTTTTAAAGATTTTATTTATTTATTTGAGAGAGAGAGAATGAGAGAGAGCAAGCACATGAGAGGGGGGAGAGTCAGAGGGAGAAGCAGACTTCCTGCTGAGCAGGGAGCCCGATGCGGGACTCGATCCAGGGACTCCAGGATCATGACCTGAGCCGAAGGCAGTCGCTTAACCGACTGAGCCACCCAGGCGCCCCTCAAAGTCTTCATTTTAAAGTTCTTTTCCAAACATCATTGAGTGCGAGAGGCTGCACCAGGAATTTGCTAACGGTGGCATAAGACGGTTACTAGCAACTAGGTAAATGGCATTCTTAATACCTTTCTTGAAGTCTTAAGTCTGAGAAGTCTGTGGACTGTAGCCAGCACACAGTAAAGCAATCGATCAATCAATCAGTGATTATACATGTTACTCATGGAGGATAAGAATCCCTGCTCCCAATATTGTATTACAGACTTACATTGGGTGGGAGTAACTGCTGAAAAGATCACATTTTGCAGAACTAGAAGGTGGGGCAGTTTTTCTAGAAAAATAAAATTTTACGCTTTTATTCCCATCCATCTTGCTTACAAATAGCTTGTGCTACTGATGCGATGTAATTATTTAAGAGGTCAGAAAATACTTCACTTATTACCTGTGCGTTCATGTTTTGTTTGGTTTTAAATAAAAATGCCCATCTAAATTGCATACACCTTTTAAATATCACAGGTGCTGCCCTTTCCTACATGCACTACAACTTTTTAATTTATGTGCCTGCAGGAAGAACAATTATAGTGTGTTTAGTGCCCTTCGATATTTTATGATATTTGCTCAGAAATAATTATATTTTTTGAAGGGTACAACCTTAGGCCAGGGTAGTTTCACCAGTATCATAAATTTGTTCTTTTCCAGAACTGAGTTTTTTATAATATATTTAATGAAGAGTTTTATAACATTTAATGGTAAATTTTCAATGTAATTTTCAGCTGCTTCATGGTCAGATTTTCATGTTAAATTTTATTTTTATACACTATGATTATTTTTTTAAGTTTCTATATTCAGATCCTGAATATTCATACTCGTTTTCAAAGTTTGAGTCATGATATAGCCTATATCATTTCACGACAAACTGTCTACTAAGTGACATGTTCACTTCTTCATTGAGTAGCCTCTCAGGTAACACAATGTCAAGATTTTCATTGCCTGCCTCACTGAATGTTCTATTTTTCCTTGGTTCTTGGTCATTGCTCTCACCATTAAACTTCAATAACTTTGTTCTGATTCTTCAAGCTGTACTTGGTGATGTCTGCTTCTCATATAATCCAATATGATACCTCAGAAATGCTCAACAGCACAAATTGTTTACCTATTTCTTATGTATTGATGTTGACAGCTACCGCCTTGTCATCTGACTTCACCCGTGCAGGTATGTTTATAATTTTTTTTAACATTATTACATTTTTAGATTTTCACAGAATAATTAAGCAAAATAAAAACAACAATAAACTGAGTATCAGTAATGAGTACAGGCATTTGCTCTTGATAGGAATGCTAAGACCTAAGAGTCCTCGATGCCATTGGAAAATGAAAAACACCTTTCTGTTCCCAAAGTTTTTCCTATGTCATGATTTGGATCAAAATTCTGGGTATATAAGTCATACAAAATATTCAATACCATCAAGTATGCAGAAGCAGCAACATAACTGTATTCACTATATAAAGTAAAAAGTAAACATATCCATTACATTTGAAAAATTAATGTAATTCCATTGGTGAAGCTAAGAATTAGAGTTTAAAGTCCATCTACTGTTACTTCTTTACTAAACTAAATACTGAATTATTAAACAAATACAATAACATATTTGTATACTAAATTACATTTTATAGTTATAGTCATTGATATTCTCTCATCTGATCCCCACAAAATCATCGTGAAGTAACATAGATAAATATTACTATCAGGTTCTTATGGGTAAAGACACAATGTTTGAAGGATTAGATAAAGTGGCAAAATATGAAGAAGAGATAGTTATTTGATTTTTGCCTCTTTAAAACGTGATATTCTATCACACACTGTGCAGCAGTTACTGGATTTGCCTTATGAAAATTGATTTTGTAATTAAATACCAATGAACGTGACTTACAAAGCATAAAAGAAGACTCATGAGACAATTCATTGTAATATCTTACACATCAGGAAAAAAAAATGCATAGATTATGACTTTGCCTGGAAATCACCTTACATCCTACCATGAATTTGTGTAAGATCTTCATTTTTACATATAAAATTCATTCATATTTTATCCTAATACAAAGTAAATATTAGACTACACATAGGTTGTATCAAGAGTGCACATCATGAGTGACTTATCTTCATCACTGATTGATTTATAGATTGTTCAATTAATCCTATTAAGTCTTTCTGTTATAAGATAAGTAAGTTTGGGGGATCTCATGTAGAGCGAGATGATTATAGTTAACAATATTGTATTATATACTTGAAAGTAGCTAATAAAGTAGATCTTAAATGTTCTTACCACCAAAAAATGAAATGGTAATAACGAGAGGTGGATGGAAATGTTAGCTAATTCTATAGTGGTAATCATATTGCAATATAAAAGTGCATTAAATCAACAGGTTGAACATCTTAAACATACACAGTGTTATATGTCAATTACATCTCAAACCTAGGGGAAAAAGTCATTGAATAAATTATATTTATGTGCTGAACCCTCTGCTCTGGATTAAGAAATAAACATGTAGACATGGTCTCTACCATTAAAGGATCACATAATTTTCTAGAAAGATAGACATTCAGATTATTACCAATGAATAATCTAATTCCTCAAAAAAAGATTTAAAAAAAGTATTCAAAATTGAATAATCATTACATGGCAGAGGTGTGATTCTCCAAACCAAGGGTTATTTTTGTTCTCTATAGCTATGCTATTTCGTTTTCATAATACTTAGACTGTCAACTTTTTCTGAACAACTGAAATATTTAGAATCTGGTTATGCCCTATCCAAATACTATGTAATTATTAAATTCATGATTTCAGTCAATGTTTGAATGTATACAAAAATATAATAAATATAATGCCAAGTAACACAATTGGATATAAATTTTTTGTTCAAAATAAATGAAATTTCATTTAATTAATTTCATGCCCACACAAACCCATACACTCTCAGAAACAGATTGGAAAGAAAAACATCAAACCGATGTTTTCATAATGATGTTGCATAACGGAAATACCAACAACATTTATTTATCTTAATTTCTATTTTCCAAATTCTCAATAATGGCTTAATAAAGACCTTATTAAATGAAGAAAATATATAAATATGAAATTCTACATGAAGTGTTGGATCTTTTTTTTTTCCTGCACTAAAATTTCAATGGGTAATACATAAAATTAGGTCAATGCACAAGATTCTTTTTTTAAGATTCATTTTAATATAGCAGGAATAAAGGAGTTAAATCTTCTAGTTTTCTATTAAAAGAGAAGTGGCGATTGATGAAATATTGGACCTAATGTTATTGACTTCAATATATTATAGAAATATAGACTTAATTACTTTGGGACATATTATATGTATATATGAAATATGGCTCTCAATAAATGTATTCCCATGATTTTTTTCACATATAATGTCTCATGCTTTCTGCACATAAGATTGAAATAGGAAAAAAAATTAAATGAAGTCACTGAGCTGTTAGTAATGCAAAGTGGGTGCCTTACAAGACTGCATGCTCAATGCTTTTAATTTAAAATGAAAGAAGCATCTCAGAAGCACTTATTTATAAACTGGAAAAGAAGAATGCAATTAAAATAAATTGGCTGGCAAGGGTTAATTACCTTTTTCTTAACATTTCTCAAATCTTTTCCTTAAGCACAGGTTATAATTTAAGTCAATATAATTTTCTATGGAAGTATCCATATGAAAACCAAATTTTGACTAGACATTATTTACTCATATCATTTTCAGACCGTTGGACCTCTTTTCACAAATCATTAATATAGTTCTCCATTATGCTCTTCAAAATCCTAATTTACATAATCCTATTTCTGTCTGGTAGACATTGCATCATGAATATGGAATGATTTCACCTGACTTCACTTGAAATTCACTTAATTTTCAACTCTGTTAGCTGTGAGGTGAGTAGAAAATAATTTAGTTCAAAATTGCAGTACAAGGTGTGCTTCTAACCTAAGAAGAAGCTCTCTATTCAGTGTCTTAAATTGACTTGTGATTTATTTAATAACTTTATTTAAGAATGATTACATTCAAATCATCCCATTTTTTCTCTTTGTATTTGTGTCATTGTTTATTAATTTCATGATTATTTGTGGCAGCAAAGATTGGACGAATTCCTGTACCTTGCCTTAAATCAGGTAAAGTTCAAGACATAGACTTAAGAAAACCCCTCCCCTCCCCATTCCCTCTGTCTCTTCTAAATCTAAACCATGCATAGCTAGTTTTGTCCTTATCATTTCATTCTGTGACATTAGAGATATGTAATAAGTGAGTTCCCCATTTTTTAACATAGAGATTATTTTTGAAGTGGTACATATACACCTGCATATACTATTGGTGTGCTGATAGGTGTATTAATAGGTATATGATTTTCTTACTAGTTGACTATATAATTCTACTGTCAGGAATTTACCCTATAGCAATGCCCACACATATGTATATCTAAGACAATAACTGGTTCAATTTTATTTATAAAAGTGATAATTTGAATATTCTCAGCAATAAGAAAATGGCTGAGTAGATGGTTTTACATTCATTTTTAGCTAAATTAAAAAAAGGAGATAAAAATATAGAATATATCCATAATCTCTTCTTCACTGGACAAAAGTAATTTTCTAAAACATGTTTATATTCAGATTTCAATGATTGTATTGAAATGATGTATACATAGCAAACAAACACACACAGAAGTATGAGTTTGTGGATGGGTTTGTATGACTGTGTCTTCTTCAAATTATATGGAAACTGACCTTGCCTTTTTTAAGTTGCTGGAGAAATAATTCTTCCTCCATGTTTATGTTCTATAATACATTCTTAGGCTACATAGGCAATATTCCTTTAGGTAAGATACTTAAAATCATTTTAATGAACTATATGGTATTGTCTACAAGTAGATATTAACATGATAATAACTGCCCCTCCCACTAACATATTTGCCTTACCCAATAGAAGATGTTGTTTTTTTTGTCAAAAGGTTTAAACATTAATACAAATTTCTCCACTTATATAATTGCCCTTTTGCTCCTGTTACCAATTTTCCCATTAATATTTAAGTATTTTAAGTATTTTTCAATTCAAAAAGAAAAAAAATAAATTTGAAATATGTCTTCTTTTATTTCCTTGGTACTACATATTTCCATTATTCATCTTACCTTTCTAGACACTCTTCTAGTTGACATAGTGTATCCCCAAAATATCAGTGTCTTCAGGGCCTCACCATCTATTCTTCCTTTCCTTTTCTGACTTCACGTTCTGTGTATTCTTTTCCACTTCTCTCCCTTCAGGTAGCACCTTCTGTATAGCTGATAGCTAAGCTCTTCTGCATCTCCCAACCAAGTATTTGCCTTATATTCTAAGTAATTCATACAATTTCTTGCTAGATATTATACCAGCACTTCAATGCTAACATTCACAAAATAAATGTAATACGAAACATTCTGCCTGAAATATCAAAATAAATAAGCCATCACAAAAAAATCCAGATTCCCAGCCCAAAATCTCAGAACCATTTTCTCCTTCATCATTACACCTGTGAACCTGTCAAGTCTATCTTCTTAAATCTCTCATAGATGTTCAAGTCTGTATCTCTCAAGAAACATCAACATTCAGATAATTACTGCTTTTCACCAGAATTATAAGAAATCATCTACTAAAATCTCTCTGTTTCATTTTTACTTCATTCTTCTCTCACAACTATCCATTCTCCAAGATAAAACTTAAGGGATGCTTTGCACAGCATAGCTTTGATGAAGCCACTCCTCTTCTTCCATGCCTCTAGAAGTCCTTGTTGACTCATAAATACAGTGTAAACTTCTTTAATATTGCTAAAAATTGTGACTTCGTGGTTTCCATCTTTTATCTCTCTAGTTTCAGATAGATATCTGCATTTACCTGGGTACCACTGTATTTTTGTCCTTCTGAAGCAGTTCTGAATAAAATATGTTATAAATGTTTCATCTTATATTCTAGTTGCTCCAGCCCCTTTAAACTGGAAAACTATGAATTGAGGCAGTCTCTATTGAAAAGACTTTTAATTAAGTTTTTAAGTAAGTTTTAATTTAAATTGAAAAATACTCAAAGAAAAAAAAAAACCCACAACTGCTAATTTAATTTGGATCTGAAAGCAGGACATTTGATTTTTTTAAAAAAGATTGATTGATTGATTGAAGAGAAAGAGAGACACAGAGCAGGGAGAGGGGCAGAGGGAGGGGGAGAGAAAGAATCTCAAGCAGACTCCTTGCTGAGCATGGAGCCTGGTGTGGGGCTCGATCTTACAACCCTGAGATCATGACCTGAGCTGAAATCAAGAGTTGGACCCTTAACCCACTGAGCCACCAAGACGTCCCAGGACATTTGATTTTATGTAAATAACAAAATCACTTAACAAGTGAAAATAATTTCATACTAAACAGCACATGTTTGAGTAATTTTCAAAAAATTGACAACCCCAGAATGTGTTCTGTAAAATATACTCCCTGATGTAATGAAGTTGTCCACATTTATTAAGACACATATGATTACGGATGGAAGCACTAAAGGTGGGGCAAATTAAGGCTCATGGCAAGTTCTACACCGCTGGTGCTTTCTAAAAGAAGACAAATACAACATTTTAACAGGGTTCTACCAGCTGTGCTCAGAATATTAGCACTCTGGCAATAATCTCAGCATAGCACACCCCGAGGTCTTCACCTGCCTCCTGCCGAGAGTGGTGCTGAGCTTGCGTATACACTTGATGTCCTGCATAAGTGGCATCTTATTTCAATGAAGAACAGGAGATAATGACCTTTTGTTATTTTCTGTCCAAATGAACACCTAGCTAGAAAAAGGCCATATCAATAAATCTAATTTTAATAACAAATTCTTAATCTTTGACTGCAATCCAATTGCTCCTGAACATTACCATTGTATATGGATAGAGAAAAAGTTACTCTAGGAATATGTTCTACTACTTTGTCAAAAGCATTTGTAGAATTGGCTGCAGTGCGCCAAGATTCCTCCTTCAGGACTCAGTCCTTCAATGACCCAACTGCTGGGGATGTTGCTTGCTGACAGCTTTAAGCTGAGTTCTTTCCTAGGAATAATGGCTTTAGCTGAGGGAGATGCATAGACCAACAACATGCACCCTCCAGGAGAGGGAGCCTAATGTCCAATGGTTGGTCAAATTGGATTATAAAGACATGGTCCCTTGACTCACATAATTTGACACTCTGCTGCTAGGCACATACAAAGTAAAGATTGTTATGTTTTCTTGGAGAATTGGCCCCTTTATCTTTATGTAATACCTTCTTTATTCCTGCAAACTTGTATTGCTATGCTTAAAAATAATATAGCTACTTCTGCTTTGATTACTGTTGGCATGAAATATATTTCTTCATGCATTTACTTTGAATCTATATGTGTCTTTTATTTAAATTCGGTTTCCTATAGACAACATATAGTTAGGTCTTCCTCTTTGATCCACTCTGACAATCTGTCTTATAATTGGTGCATTAAAAAAAAATGGTGCATTTAATTTAATTTAATATTGACATTCATGATTGTTGATATAGCTGGATTCATGTCTTCCATATTCATTACTGTTTTCTATTTGTTGTCCTTTGTTCCTGTTTTTGCCTTCCACTCTTTTTCTGCCTTTGTGGTTTTTACTGGGCATTTTTTAAGATTACATTTTCTCTCCTTTCTTAGCATAGAGGATACTCCCCCCCCCCACTTTTTGTAGTAGAGTTTGCAATATACATTTACAGCTAATCCAAGTCCTCTTCAAAATAATACTATACCACTTCACAGAGAGTGTATCTTTTACTAACAAAATAATCCCAATTCTTCCCTCCTGTTCTTTGTATCATTGCTGCCATTCATTTCATTTATATATAAGCATACATAAGCATCATATGCATATGATATATAGATAAGTATACATAACTGATGCATTGTTGGTATTATCATTTTGAACAAACTGTTTTCTGTTAGGTCACTTATGATATATATATATATATATATTTTTTTACTTACTCCTTCTTTGACACTATGTAACTGATTTTTTTGACCATAATATTTTCCTTCTCTCTAAAAAAACTTCAACATTTTTCTGCAAGGCATATCTACAGACAAAAAAAAAAAAATCCCTCAATTTTTATTTGTCTGAAAGTGTCCTTACTTCTCCCTCATTTTTGGAGGATGTTTTCATTGGGTACAGATTTCTAGGTTGGTGGTTCTTGTTCTCTGAACATTTAAATATTTTACTCCACTCTATTTTGGCTTAGAAGGTTTCTGAGGAGATTCAGATGTAATTCTTAAATGTTTTGTTTTCTTTTGTTTTTGTTTTCCCCTCTGGCTTCTTCAGGGTGTTTTCTTTAGTTTGAAGATGATACACAGTGATGTGTGTGTGTGTGTGTTGCATTTATTATGCTTGGTGTTCTCTGAACTTACTGTATCTGTGGCTTGATGTCTGACATTAATTTGGGGGAAATTCTCAGTCTTTATTATTTTATATATTTATTTTGCTTCTTCTCTCTTCTTCTATGGGTGTTCCCATTAAACACGTTATACCTGTTGTAGTTTTCCCACAGCCCTTGGATATTGTTTTCTTTTTTCCAATATTTGTTCTGTTTTTCAGTTTTTGAGGATTCTATTAATATATTCTCTAGTGCCAAGTTTTTTTCTCCAGCTCTGTCCAGATTACTGATAAGACCATAAAAGACATTCTTTGGTCTGTTACAGTGTTTTTGATTTCTAGCATTTCTTTTTGTTCTTTATTTAAATTACCTGCTTACATTGCCCATCTGTCTTGTATGCACTCTACTTGTGACATCAGAACCCTCTGCTGTTTTAGATTCCTGAACTGGGGTGCCTGGGTGGCTCAGATGGTTGAGCGTCTGCCTTCGGCTCAGGTCATGACCCCAGGGTCCTGGGATCGAGTCCCACATCGGGCTTTCCGCTCAGCGGGGAGCCTGCTTCTCCCTCTGCCTCTCTCTCCCTCTGTCTCTTATGAATAAATAAATAAAATCTTTAAAAAAAATAAAAAAATAATAAATTCCTGGACTGGTAATTATAATTATTCTTGCCACCGTGTCTGGTTCTAATGCTTGCTCTGTCTCATCAAATTGCATTTTTTGCCTTTTGGTATGCCTTGTAATTTTTTTTTCTTGACAGGCAGACATGATGCATGGGGTAAGGAAACTGCCTAAAATAGGTCTTTAGTAATGTAATACAAGGTGTGGGGAGAAAGAAAGCATTCTCATTCTATAACCTATAATTAAATTTCAATCTTTTAGTGAGTCTGTGCCTCTGGACTTTGAAGTTAACAAGTGTTTCTCCTTTATTTTCTCCCTGCTTAGATGGTAGAGGATCGCTAGAGAGAGCTGAAATTCGGTCTTTCCTTTCCCCAGGTGTTTTAGGCTCTGATAATACCTCAGCAGGATAGGTCCTGGTTAATTAATTTCACCTGAGGGTAGGGCTTATTAAGAAGAACAGAACCTATTTCAAAATGGTTCACTTTCCCATTCCCCTGACAAAGCCTGAGGGAATTTTTCTCCAATATTTACTGCGAAAACCTGGTTGTGCTCCTGGAGAAAAATTTCATAATATTGTGGGGACTATGCATGTGTGACCCCCCTCCCCGCCACAGGTGCAGGTTTTAATTCTCAGACTTGTCCACACTGAGCATCCTGCAATTTGTGGATTACAGTTCAGATTTTCATCTCCGGCACTGGTTTCTGGTTTTGAGTTGTGAGTTTCTGCTCTGGTAAGTTGAGACTCCTTGCATGTGTCATCTTTCTCTCCAATCTTGTGGGCAAAAGTTTGCCCTGTGTCTTCCACTCTATTATGGATTCAAAAAGAGTTGTTGATTTCTCTGCCTGTTCAGCTTTTTTATTGTTATGATGGACTGAAGACTTCCAGGGTCCTTATATGTGGAATGGAAAATGTCAAAAGTTCAGAAATGGCAGATGTAATACCAATGAATCAACAAAGTTTAATAGTAAATTAGTAACGGTTTGTTTTGCACACATCAAAGACAGTTCAAAACAAAAAAAATAGAATGAGGCTCAGAGACCTATTGTTATGAAGAAGCTTATATAGTGGGGAGGCAGTGACTATTTTTCACAGTGATTGGTTATAATATTAGAATTTTATTAAATATTAGAATTTTATTAAATTCCAGTAGGGACTTGGTCAATGATTCCCTCATATCCATTTTGGAAAAACAGTTTAAGTTTTACTCATGTTTTCTAGAGGCATAAGTAAGAAATGACCCAGGTCAAGTTAGTCTTGCAAAATAAGCTAAATTAAGCTTTGTTTGTATGCCTAAACTGGTTTTGTCTGCTCAGGGGATTTTCAAGGCTAATCTCCATTTGTTTTTTTAACAGAAACTAGATGCCTCATAGACATATTTTAAATGAGGTTTAAAAGTCATGCATATTTATATATTATGAATTGCTATTTAGTCAAATATCAGTTTTTTACATTCACTGTGGTTTAAATCATTAATTTTGACAAAGTTTACATATATTTATTATAATATTGGAAAATACAACATTTTGCAACTAAACATTATTAAATGTATATATAGCACTTATTCTTGGTAGGGAGATTAAATGAAAGAAAAGTTAACACTAGTTGAAAATTCTTGACCTCTTCATTTTTACATCTAAATTTTCCTTAATAGACAAGTCTCAGAACCATCCTGAATAGAATTAAAGGTAGGATTTTTATTGACAAAATTAAGCTGTATACATTGTTTTAGGGATTAAAATCAGTATAAAAATAAAATAATTTTAAAAGTTTATTTGAAAAACAAGAATTTCTAACAGCAAAAATTGATCGTATGTAGCATTCATTCAATTACAACTTTCATATTCTCTAGGTTCTTAGTTATAAAGTTGGCAGGTAGTATTTTATACAAAGTAACTCTCCTATTAAAGATATATAAAGACAGGTCAACTTCTCTCAAGGCACATATGAGAAAATTTGACCACTTTCTTAAGTTAGAGATGAAAGGATCCAATTATGTTTGATGTCATTCTTCAGTGGAATCCTAAGGCAATAGAAGGATCCCTTTCCTGGGATGCTACATTTGCAGCTCATTCTGAGTCTTGCAAAAAGATAGATTTCAAGACCCACGACTATGAATAAATAGGATGTCTGGAAGGCCATTCTTCATTTAAATGCATTTTAAATTACATGGAACTCCAATATATGAGCAGATACGTGACTCTTATGTTTATGTTCCCTTTATTTCCCTTCCTACATTTCTCACTCTTACTACTCATATACGATGACTTAAAAAATTGAATTTCAGAATTTGTATTCTATAGTATAAACAGTTATATGTTAAGGTATCATTGCATTAATTTTCATTGCAACATGTCTGTCTTCATGGCATTAACCTCTTAAGTATAATCATGTATTTGCTTAAATGTGTGCAATACGATAAAAATTTAAAGAAATTTCTCACTGTGTATTAAGTCACATTAATAAAAGTAATTTTGTAGAATAAAAAAGTAAGCTGTTCATATGAATAACAGATGACATTATGAATAACCATATATTTCAGTATTTTCTTTAAAAATGTTGAATGTGTAATACAAGTCTTATATGTCGTACAATTGAATTTAAAAGACAGAAGTCAACTCATCAGGATGTGCTAAATTTTGAACATTATTATTTGAATTTTCTGTTGTCCAAACATTTTATTTGGTATCAATACCAAAGGTAACTTAAGGAAAATGTTTTCCTTTGAATGTTTTCATTAAAAACAGCTGAGTTCCTCCTTGTAATTTGGAAGTCTACACAAAAACTCTTGCTAGTATTCCTTTTACCAATTTTCTTCATTAAATAAAAGTAATAAAACCTAATAAAGGCAAACATCAATTTTAATAAATACATTCAAAACTAGTGGGAGCACATAATATATTTCACAGCTGTCTTCCCTCTTCTTGATTTTTCTATTCTCTTCTGAATTTCATCTCACATTAGATTGAATTCCATTTCTATTTTTCTTTTTTCTTTTTTCTTTTACTCCTTTTATCTCTGACTTGAAAAGACCCCAATGCAATTAAATCTAGGTTCCAGTCTGAACCAGATTCTTTATATTTATAAGGATTTCCACTCATTTTACACATTTTCAAGCATAGATTAGGTGAAGATATATATATATATATAAACAGATGGCAATATGTTATGTATATTTGGTCTTATCTTTTACAGTGATTAAAATTAGTGGGTCTTGGGTGCCTGGGTGGCTCAGATGGTTAAGCGTCTGCCTTCGGCTCAGGTCATGATCCCAGGGTCCTGGGATCGAGTCCCGCATTGGGCTCCCTGCGCAGTGCAGGGCCTGCTTGTCCCTCTCCCTCTGCCATTCCCTCTGCTTGTGCTCTTCTGTCTATCTCTCTGTCAAATAAATGAACAAAATCTTAAAAAAATAAATAAATAAAATAAAATTAGTGGCTCTTTACAAATTTGTGCCCAACAGCTTTTTTATCAGGTAAGGATAATACAAGATAATTATTCAATTGGAGACCTCTTCTTGGTCACCTTTTGACTCACTGTCTAACTCTTCTCTCATTTTTTTTTTTTTTTCCAACTCTATAATCTTCAGGTCTCAGTTGGCTCATTGACTCCTAATTCTGTTTTATTCCTTTAGTATGATGGGAGTTTCCTGCACTCAACTTGTACCCTGTCTATATAGGGGGTCTATTTTTTTCCAAAGCTTGGTCACATCAGGATGAGCCTTTCACAGATCTTCAGTGGCTCAAAGATGTACAACTGTGTTCCCTTCTAAATGGGAGACATACGAGTTTATCTGTGGCTTGTAAAGAATCATGAGTACCTAGCCTGTGTCTTCCCGTACCTTTCCCACATTCAGCATGAACATTCATCCTTATGGCTCAGATCCTCACATACTGAGAATAAATAGCCAAAGGTAAATCTCTGCTCATTTAATTCATATTTCCAGACTCTTCCTCCTTCCTGGGGAAAGACACTTGTTTCTATCAAGTCTATTTTTAGAGTCAGAACTCTTCACACTTCTGGCATTATTACAGTTTTTGATCCTTTTGACTTAGAGTTGAATTCTCCTCCAAAGAATTGACAAAAAATTTAGCGTGTTCTTCATTACCGAAATAGAAATGTGGGCATATTTTAGTAGTCCTATTTTTTTAAAATTAATCTCATGAGTACTGCTCTAAATTGGATGATTATTGAGTTATTGTAATCACAGAGAGTCCCATTTGTTAAAATTGTCTTCAGACTGGTAACAAATTAGTAGGTTTATTCTGACAAGGACAGTTTATCTTTTTTGGGAGAGATTGGCAGGATATGATCATGATACTTTTATTCTTTTAAAAGTGGATATGTCACCATATAAATTATTACATTATTGACTATATTCCCTGTGCTGTACTTTTCATCACTATGACTTATTTATTGTTGTGAGCATCATGTAATCTATAAAATTGTCTAATTCCTATGTTGTACACCTGAAACTTATATAACATTTTATGGTAACTATAATTGGGGATAAAAAGCAAATATGGTGCTATAAGGTAATTTCTTACTGAGGGAGTTCTGTATTTTGTGTCTTTAGTGTCTCAGGTAGTTTGTTTATTTTATCAAAGATATTGAATTTAGTGATATAAATTGTTCCCATTTCCTTACTATCTTTTTTTTAAGTATCTGTAGAATTAGTAGGAAAGTAATCTTTCATTCCTGGTACTGGTAAATTATCCTTCTTTTTTTTTTTTTTCTGATTGCTGCTGCTAGAGGTTTATCAGTTTTATTGATTTACTTTTAAAAGTCATCTTTTTGTTTCATTGATTTTATTTTTTTTCTCTTTCATTCCTTATGCTCTGATATTTCCGTTATCCTGCTTATTTGGGGCTTAATTTCTTCCTTGTTTGTTAAGATGAAAACTTGAGTTGAATCCTTTCTCTGTATTAGGATGAACATGTAGTGCTACAAATTTCCCTCTATTTTTTAGTTTGCAGTCATCATATTTGATATGCTATTTTTGTTTTAATTAAGATCAAAATAATTTCTATTTGCTATGACTTCAGATCACTTTGAAATTTGAGCAAAACCTTCCATCCTGATCTTCAAGTATGTCTCCACTGGTCTTGCCAGTTTAAATTTCCTTATATACTTTAGATATGGGTTTCAAGTTCTAATTTAAAAAACTCCCCTTAGTAATTTGATTGACATTGTATTGCATCTAAACATCAAATTCAGAGATAATTGAGATTCTTTACATATCGTTTCAATACACACCCTTCAATAAC
>NC_138375.1:15232673-15310477 GCF_054177405.1 Leptonychotes weddellii | reverse complement strand
AAAAATTCTCTGTTCTTAGCCTATTCAGTTGTCCCTCTCATTCTCCAAAACATTGGCAGCCACTGAAATTTGTAGTGTATCTATAGTTTTGCCATTCTTTCCAGAATGTCATATTTTTGCAATTATATAGTATGTAGCCCTCTTAGACTGACTTCATTCACCTAGCAATATGCATTTAAGATAGCTTAATAACTCAAATTTTTTAAATTACTAAATAACATTACATTGTTTGGATGCACCACAGTTTGTTTATCCATTTACCTATTAAATGATATTTTGGTTGCTTTCAGTTTGTGACAGTTTTGAAGAAAGCTATAAATATTTACATGCAGGTTTTTGTGTGGACACAAAATGAATCGAGTGGATACCTAGAGCAGTACTTGTTGGAGTGTATGCTAAAACTATGTTTAGTTTAGTCTTCCAAAGTGGTTGTACCATTGGGCATTTCCACAAGCAATGAATGAGAATTCCTATTACTCCAAATCCTCACTAGTGTTTGGTAATATCCTTTTTATGTTTGTGTTATTTTGTCTTAGCCACTCTAATAGGTGTTTAGTGGCATCTTCTTCCTTTAATTTTTAGTTTCCAGCACCATGTGTTGGAAAAAATATTCTTAATTGAATTGCCTTTGTTCCTTTGTCAAAGATCAATTGACAGTATTTGTGTGTGTCTAATCTGGACTCTTTATTCTGTCTATTGATTTATAAGTTCTTTCTCCAATAGCATGCTGCCTTGAATATTGTAGCTTTACAGTAATTCTTGAAATTACTGTGCATCCTAAAATTATTTTTATTCTTCAGTATTGTGTTGACCATTTTAGGTGTTTTATTTTTCATATAGGTTTTCAAGTCAGTTTTTTTTTTTTTTGATACCTAAAAAATAGCTTATAGGAGTTGAATTTGCATCACATTGAATCTCTAGATCAAATTGGGAACATGTAGTCAATAATTTTGTAATGTAACATTGGGGAAAAATGAAGGGGGGGAATCGGAGGGGGAGAACAACCGTGAGAGACTCTGGACTCAGAAACAAACTGAGGGTTCTAGAGGGGAGGGGGTTAGGGGTATGGGTTAGCCTGGTGATGGGTATTAAAGAGGGCACGTACTGAATGGAACACTGGGTGTTATACGCAAACAATGAATCATGGAAGGCTACACAAAAAACTAATGATGTAATGTATGGTGATTAACATAACTTAATAAAATAAAAAAAATTACATCTAATTTAAGACTGTAACATCTTAACAGTATTGGATCTTAAAATCTATGAACACAGTATCTCTAGATCTATGATTTCATTTATAATTTTATAGTTTTCTGCATAGAATCTATACATATTTGGAAGTCCTAATTTCAGATTTATGCCTAAGTATTTCAGCATTTTGGTACTGTGGCAAATAGTAATGATATTTTAAAATTTAATTTCAAATTCTAATTGTTCATTCTAGTTATATTTACCTTGTGTCCTATAACTTAATATACTTGTGTATTCCAGAAAATATTTGTGTGTTTAATATTTGGAATTTTCTACATAGATAATCATGTCATCTGTGAACAAAGACAGTTTAATTTCTTCCTTCAAAATCTTTATGCCTTCTGTTTGCTTTTCTTGTATTATGGCCCTACCTATTGGGCAGGGCAATGTTCAATAATGCGAATAGGAACAGTGAAAGGGTACATGCTTTCATTGTTTCAGATTCTAGGGGAAAAGTAATCAGTTTATCACAATTAAAATGATGTTATTCTAGGATTTTAATACATTTTATTTTCCAAGTTGAGATAATTCCACTCTATTCCTAGTTTTCTGAACTTTATCACCATAAACAGATGTTGGATTTTATTGAAGTTTATTTTCTATCAATTTACAGTTTTTTTTTTTTTTTGCCTATTGATACGGTAAATACATGGTTTGATTTTCAAAAGTTGCACTGGCATTGTACATCTAGAATAAATGTAACTTGATTGTGTTCATTTTTATGCATTGTTGAATTTGATTTGCTCATTTTTTGGAAAATTTTTACATTTATTTTCATGAGAGATATTGGCCTGCAATTTTCCTTTCTTGTAATATCTTTATCTGTTTTTGATATTAGAGCAATGCAAGTAATGCAGTAAGTGCTCCCCTCTTTTTCTATTTTTTATTAAATATGAAAATTGGTATCAATTATTCCTCAATTATTTGGTAGAATTCACCTGTTTAACCAAGTAGGTCTGATTTCCTTCTGAAGAAATTTATTAATTATTCATCAGTTTTCTATAAGAGATACAGGTCTTTCAGATTATCTTTCTCCTCGTATGAATTATGGTTGTTTGTCTTTTAAGAGATTGTTCCATTCTTCTCTCATCATCAAAGTTGTAGGTATAAAGTTGTCCAAATATATCTTTATTATCCTTTTAATGTTTATGAGACTGGTATTAATGTTCATGAGATTTGTAGAGATGATTCCTCTTTCATTTTTTATGTTGGCATTTTATATATTTTTTTTCTTAATTTGCTTAGAGGTTTATCAGTTGTATTGATCTTATTAAAGAACCTACTTTTAGTTTCATTGATTTTTTATTTTCTCTGTTGTTATCCTGTTTTAATTTTATTTGGTTCTGCTACTATGTTTATTATTGCCTTTTTTCCCCACTATTACTTTAGGCTTAAATTTAGATTATTGACTTTAGATCTTTTTTTTTTTCTAACCTGTGCACTTAATACTGTATATTTCCCTCTAAGTACTGCTTTCATGGTGTCCCAACAATTTAGATAAATTGCATTTTCAGTTTCATTTAGTTGAAAACATTTTTTTTTTTTTTTAAGTTGCTCTTCAGATTTCTTCTTTGGCACAGATGTTATTTTGCAATATGTTTAATCTCCTAATAGATGAGTATTTTTCACTTACATTCTTATTGATTTCTCTTTGCATTCCATTAGAATCCATTACAAATTGGTATGATTTGTACTTTTTAAAGTTTGTTAGATGTTTTTTTTTTTTTTTTTTCTTCCCCAGGAAGTGGTTTGTCTTGATGTTTCATGTTGGTATAGGAAAAATGTGTATTCTGTTGTTGAAGAGAGTATTCTGTAAATGTCAATTAGAACAATTTGGTTAATAACATTACTCAAGTTAACTTCATCTATAGTGATTTTCTACCTGCTTCTGCTATCAGTTACTAAAAACGGGGAGGTGTGTAGCAAAACTTCATGTTGGATCTGTCTAGTTTGTCTTGAAGTTCTTTTTTTTTGCACTTCGGTATGGGAAGTTTCTATTGCTATCTATTGACACCTGTTGACATATCTTCTAATTAACTAATTCTTTCCTTGGCCATGGCCAATCTACTGATGAAACCATCAAAAGTATACTTCATGTCTTACAGTGTTTATTGATCTTTATTATTTTGTCTCTCTTCTGTTACACTTCTTAGCATATTATTCATAGTTGTTTTAAATTCCCTTCTGATAATTCCAAGCTCTGTCTTATCTAGATCTAGTTCTGGTGCTTGCTTTTTTTCTTTAAAGACATGTAATTTGGAGGTGCCTGGGTGGCTCAGTCATTAAGCATCTGCCTTCGGCTCAGGTCATGGTCCCAGGGTCCTGGGATCGAGCCCCACATCAGGCTCCCTGCTCAGTGGGTAGCCTGCTTCTCCCTCTCCCACTCCCCCTGCTTGTGTTCCCTCTCTCTCTGTGTCTCTCTCTGTCAAATAAATAAAATCTTTAAAAAAAACAACAACAACATGTAATTTGGCTTGTGATTTATTGTTGAAAGCTAACCATTATGTTTTGGGTACTTGGAACTGCAGCAAATAGGCCTTTAGTGGGAGGTTTTATGTTAATCTAGCTAGAAATTGGGCTATGGTTAACATTTGCTATAGTTGTAGGTGCCCGTGGTGTTAACTTCCTCTAGTATCATAAATTCTGACTCCTCTGTTGTCCTTGGGTTATCTAAAAACTCCTTAGATTCTATGTCTTGCTGCTTTTTCAGGTAATCCACTGATCTACTGGATCCCTGCTAGTGTAGTGATAAAGCATGTGGGAGTGGAAACATCCTCTAATCATACAGTCAGTTTCCAGTCTTTTATGTGGCCCTGTTCCCCCGGGTTATGACCTTGACTTAGCTTTCTGCCCCTCCTTAGTTGAGCGAGATAGGAAGGCTAGAAGGGACTGGAGTCCAGGACACTCCCTTCCCCCACTTGGGACAAGGCTTATAAAGTCTTTTCCCTAGTAGTAGGCCTTTGCTTTGGAGACAACTCTGGGGATATTTCAGCAAGTTTATTTCTAGCTCCCCCTGCCAGAGCCAAGAGGGCATTTTTATTGGCTCTTGACTTTCAGAAACTGGTAGGGTTCCTGAAGGTGAGACCCATGAAAGTGTGAGGTTCTCCATGAGACTATGACTAGCAAGAGTGTCCCTCAGCTTGTCCAAGGTCACTTCCAGCATTAGTCACATTTAACCACTATCAGTTTATGACTCCAGCCCTTTTGCTTCAGATAAACTAATTGGCTGTGACTCTGAATTACCTGTTTCCAGATTTCAAGGTAGCATTTTGTCATATGACCTCGGTCCTCTGTCAAAAGCTATAAAAGTTATTGATATTCAGTTTCTTCATTCCCCCCCCCCCCTTTTTGTAAGGACTAGAGTGGTAACTTCAAAGCTCTTAACATGTCAGAGCTGGAAACCAGAAGTGTGTTAAATTTTTAGAATTCTGCCTGACATTTGTTTCTTTCACCTACATATTTCAACTCATTTCAATGAAACATAATCGATGCTACTTTGGAATTTCTACCTTCTGTCTTTTGCTTTGGACTGCCTGATTTTTGTGATTTTATTTGTTTTGTTTTGCTTCGGTAGTTATTTTTTTATCATCATAATTTTCTTCTCCACTAATTTTATGCTACATACTATTTATATATTTTTGGAGCATGAATCGTTAAGTCATCAAATTAAAAACTGGTACCTTTACTCTCTTTGGCATTGTTCCCTGCCTAACTTATACATATTTCATGTCATAGATTGAAGTTCTATTTTTTTAAAAAACCCAAGAGCTGCTTTATTATTGTTTTACACATTCATTGTAACACAGAATTTCCAAATATTTAGTCCATTCTATGATCTTCATTTCTGTTTGTATAAGAAAATCTCCATCAATTTATTTTTGTATTGTCTAAATAAATTTTCTAAAATTTCCTTTCTGGTAATACACTGTTTTGCCTACACTTTTAGTGTTTTTTGTTTGTTTGGGGGCGGAGAGGAACTTGTATTAAACTACCACCATTTACTTAGATACTGAGCTTTCATTACTGTCTTTTTTTTTTTTTTTTTTCCTATCTCCTAAGACTCTCAAAATTTCCAATATTCCAGAACTGGAAAATATAATTAGATGAAGGTGGCTTTCGTATATGTTTACTTCTTTGTGTTTGAATTTTACTTCAGTTGTGGCCTGGTAAACATTTACTCTCTGAAATATCATAAGATTAAAAAAAAAAAATATCTTTCATTCACCTATTTATAAGATCAAGTAGGACAGTTGTCTGAATGACCTAACTAATTTTTCTCACTGGTAAATAAGAAATGAAGAAAGAATATTAATACAAATGCATTTTTGTATGTGTGTGTATGTAGGTATATATATGTAATTCTAGACCCTCAAACTTGTAGAATCTTTCTTTGGGCAGTTAAAAATAAAGGAAATGGTAATGATACTATCAGTAGTGAAACTGTTTAAAAGCGTAAAGTTGAACAAAATTCAAAATAGCAGCACTAATGCTTCAATGAAACTTGATTTTAAAGTAAACTTTTTGCTGTCTTCCAAAAACCTCCCCTCCTCCTTTCTCAGCCTTTTAGGAACCTGGTACCACCCTAAAGACTTGACAAAGGAGGCTGGAGGCACCTGCATAATTCCTGCCCAAACCGGCTAGATCCTCTATTTCCCTATAAAACACTCCAGCCCCTCGCTGTGGGATGGCTTGCAGTGTTTGAAGGCCTTAGCCTGCTGCAGCCTCCTTTGCCTGTCAGAGCAATAAAACTATTGTTCCTCTTTATCCCAAACTCTGTCTTTGCATTATATTTTGGCTCGAAAGCATGAAGGTTGGTTTTTGAAAGAGTAGTAGTGTGAACATCAGCAGAAAATCAAAGCAGAGTGATACTTTGTTATATCACCCTTAGGACTTAGTAACTCCAACAGTCTTAAATACATATGACAGGAACAAAGATAACGCTAATAGGATCGACATAAAATAGCAGTTTTTTCATTTCGACAAAACCTCATTGAGGATAAACCCAATTCATTTTATTCTGAAAATGATACTATGAGGTTGGTATCGAAACTATTTCCATTTAATATATGGGAGAAATGCATTTTGAAAGTTAATGCAATTTTTTTCAGTGTTCTACAGCTAATTAATGGTGGAGCTGCCTTTAGAATCTAAAAACTCAATGCCCATTGTATGTGGCCTTTGTAAGTCGTAAGGACAAAGGAGATAATTTTAATGGACCCATAAAACATTTCAAGTGATTATCATACAACACAATACTTTTAAAATTCTTTCAAACCATACTTGAGGGTTTTTCATGGTGCACCTTTTGGCCAAAGTTCAATTAAATTAAACTTTATTATACTCCTATTTCTAACAACAAAATGTATTATGTGGAATAGCATTAAATACCAAAGACCCAGTGGAATTAGAATGAGAAATTAGAGTGAGAGAAATACTTAGAACATTGAAATAATTAGAACACTTATGAAAAAATAGTCAAAGCTCATAATCATAGACTACTCATAAGCATGAATACTTTTATTTTAAATCAAGTAATAGAAAAATATCAAGCTTTTCACTGAAGATAATGATTAATATCCTTTTGGTGACATCAGACCAATTTCAGCAAACATTCCACAAATTTTTGTCCATTTTCTTTATGGCTTCCAAAGGAAAATATAAACAAGTTTTGAATGAAGATTTCAATGTAGAATTCATACTTGAAGTCCACTGACTTAGTATTTTCCAGATTGAATGCTGGTGTCACCCCTTTTCTCTTCCAGCATCCATGACAAACCGCACTATTCTCCTTCTACTGCACATCTTGGACTGGAAATTCGCACAGCCAACACATCTGTCATGACCTCTTGGTCATCCTAGGATTAGCCTGAATTTTGTGAACCTATTAACTATTATCTCCTAGGAAGAAGAAAACAACTATATGTATTGTGGTGACACAAAGAATAAATATGTTTTAATGCAGTTGTGTAAATTACAAACTACAGGACATTAATGATTTTTTTAAAAAAAATTTCAACCCACTTTTTAAAAAATATTAAATATAAAATATATAGAAGATAATTGGGACAGATAATTTTAATGATTGAAATGTTATGACTTTTGTGTCATATCCATGAAAATATTTTTGACCATGACTGTCTTCTGTAGATAGAAGCACTAACTCTGTCCTTGAAAATACTGAATGAAACTGACAAGTGTACAAGTGGGAGCATATTTTGAAAATATAACAGAACTACTTTATTGAGTAATACTGAGCTGAAAAACTAAAATGGTTATTGTCATTGAGCTCTAAAGTTTGGGTGATTTGTAGTATCCCATAAATGTATGATGCTGTTTGTTCTATATACAAAATGTACCATTTGACTCACTTTTTTCATGGTATTTATATCTCCTATGGCCACAATTTTAGATTTTTTTTTTTTTTATTTATTTGAGAGAGAGAGAATGAGAGAGAGCACATGAGGGGGGGGAGGGTCAGAAGGAGAAGCAGACTCCCCGCTGAGCAGGGAGCCCGATGCGGGACTCGATCCAGGGACTCCAGGATCATGACCTGAGCCGAAGGCAGTCGCTTAACCAACTGAGCCACCCAGGCGCCCCATATGGCCACAATTTTATAAAGCAATTTTTATGAAAGCTGTGAAAGGGTCTTTAGCTTTTCTTTCCTATCATAAACTTAAAGATGGCAACACACGCATGGAGTTTTATAAAAGAATCCACAGTGAATATTATAATTCTCTCCTATTCAATATGTTGGGCTAAATTCCAAGAAGCACATATATTCAATTTTAAAAACAAGTTCATTTTCATTTTTAAGCTTTATAATGTTAGATATACACATTGATTTTAGAAATAAAACTAACAAAAATGGTTTTCTGTACTAGCGAATGACATTTTCTGTAATAAATTTCTAATTCTGTTTTTCTTGGGTTCCCTTAAAATTCAGCCCTGATAAAGGAAGTTAAAGTCAAAGAAAAACATTATGTAATAAGTATTGTGCAATTATTCTACCTGTCCCCTGTTTGTACACCAGCATAATCCTTTTTTTTTTTTTTCTTGGATACAAAAGGGGAAAATTCTTAACTTTTTTCACAAATATTTCACTTACAGTAAAAACAAAGGAGGGGCGGAGAGAAGTGTCTTTTCTAAGAAATCCTTCCCCTTCTATAAAACAACCTCAAGAGACAAATTTTGCGAGTTACCTCTAAGAATTTAAGTAGCGCATTATCATTTTGGATCCTTTATTATAATAGATGCCTGCAATTGAGAATTGGTTGGGGGCGTCTGCCGGAAAAGAAAGTTAAAAAAGACCAAACAAATGAAAAGTTTGGGAAAACATATGTGGAAGGTTTTCTTTTAATCCATTCTCAGTCGAGAGCATGTGTCACACATCTTGGGACAAAAGGAGGATCCAAGTTATGTTATATATTTTTTCTGGTTATTCTCACACTATGATGAAAAACAGGTTATTTCATCCTTTCAAGCAATTATATAAAGAAATTTGGAATAACAAAATCTGTTTATGTTTGAATAGCAAAGAGTTTAAGAGAAAATATTATCAGTTTCAAACTGATGGCTCCATTTTCCTTCACTCAAATGTGAGACCAAATATAGCTGTTGTCTTTAGACATTTTATGCAAGTTTTCTTTTAAATTATGAAGAGAAGATAATTACAACCTTTGGAGAAATTAGGAAAAGATTTTGGAAGGATGCAGCCATGAAGGTGTTTTCCTAGGATGTAGTTTCTAATGCAGCAGTTATGAAAACCACCTGTTAGACTCTGAGAGGGTGTTTGGTTTTCTTTTATGTTTTAAATAATAAGTGATTATATTTAAAGTCACTTGCTATTTGTGACAAATTCTACCCTTTAGGCAATAAACAAGTATAAGACTTCTATCGAAAAGATCAAGATAATGTAGTCAAGGTCTTCCTCCTGGAATGACAGCAAAAATGAAACCCCAGCCAACATCCACCTTTATCGTCCACCTTACCATAACTATTTTTATAACTATAGTGATGTGTTTCCTCTACTGAGGCAGGATTCTTTTTCCCCCCTATTTACCATACATACTAAGTGTTTAAGAATCCTTTCTCTGTTCTGGGAGTAAACTACATAATCAGGATTTTTAAAAAATATACTGAAAAGAAAACTGACACATGAATATTTCTAACATTAAACAATAAAACTACAATATCAGAGATGACATAATACCATGTCACCCAAAGTATTTTAAATATATTTTTAAAATATGAGTTAAGTTTTTACTATATAACTCTCAAAGTACTTTGGGGAAGCTGCACAATTGACTAAGGAAATAATGTAATGTAACATAATCATCTCAGTGAAAATGTAATTATTCATGTATTAGTTTCCAAATATTTCTTTCTTGATTGCTGTATGTTCCAGTTTTAGTCACAGTTCATTGAAGTTTTAGTGAAGGCTGCTCTTATTTCAAATAAACAAAGTTTGGATAGTTACAAAGAATGTAAAAGCTTTATTTCAAACATGTTGCCAAAAAGAACACTCTAGAGGCCAATTGCAAGATCCTTTCTTCATAATGGTACCTACAAAAGGGGTGCCTGGGTGGCTCAGTCGTTAAGCGTCTGCCTTCAGCTCAGGGCATGGTTTCAGGGTCCTGGGATCGAGCCCCACATCAGGCTCCCTGCTCGTCGGGAAGACTGCTTCTCCCTCTCCCACTCCCCCTGCTTGTGTTCCCTCTCTCGCTGTCTCTCTCTGTCAAATGAATAAATAAAATTAAAAAAAAAAAAGTTATCTACAAAAAACTTTAGATAATGACTTAGATTAGAAATAAAACATGTTTGAATAAAAAGACATGTAGTTGACATTACCTGTATTTCTATGTCAGTAAATTCCCCCAATCTGTTTCATCCTATTAATTTTATTTTTAAGATTTATTTATTTGAGAGAGAGAGAGAGAGAGAGAGAGAAAGCATCGCACAGTTGCAGGGGGCGGGGGGAGTGTCAAGAGGGGAAGTCCTAAGTAGACTCCATGCTGAGTGTGGAGCCTGACGCAGGGCTTGATCTCATGCCCCAAGATCATGACCTGAGCCGAAACCAAGAGTCAGGCCTTTAACTGACTGTGCCACCCAGGCACCCCTCATCCCATTACATTTATCAGAAAGTTGCCTAGGCATTTTATTAGGAATGCAAAATTCTCCAGCAAAAGAGATTGTGAATATTATGCAACATAGTGTGTCCCACACTGGGCTCCCTGCTCAGCGGGGAGTCTGCTTCTCCCTCTGACTCTCCACCCCCTCATGCTCTCTCTCTCATTCTCTCTCTCTCAAATAAATAAATAAAAATCTTTAAAAATAATAATAATAAAAAAAGAAAATAAACAGAGCAAAGAAAATATAAAGTATGTTAAAAGGTAATACACATCACGGAAACTGTAGACTAGGGTATGAGAATTCTGAGGCTTGGTAATTTTAATGAGGTTGGTCTAATATATCTTGAAAAAGCCTAAACACAAAATGGAAGGATTTGAGAGAGGTATACATGCAGATATCTTCTTTCCAGATGGAACAAAAGCCAATGCTAAGACTTGGTGTACATAAGAAACAGCAAAAAGCTCAGTAGGGCTCAGTGAACTGAAGTGAATAGAGGAAGAGAATAGAAGAGATGATGTGAGAAAGGAAATGGGAGACTAAAATGCCTGGAGCCTTCTAGGTACTATAAAGACTTTGACGTGGTTTTTGAATTCAGAGCTTTGCGCAGTGGAGAGGTAAGGTCTGATTTGTGGGTTCTGGGGATCCCTCTTGCATTGAGAATAAACAACAAAGGACAAGGATGAGAGGAGTGGAATTATTCAGAAGGCCACTGCAGTAATCCACAACAGAGGTTTGATAAAACTTGATACTCATACCAGGATGGAGTGAAAGAGGTAAATATTGGTGAGGTCTTAATATGATTTTGAAGGTAGACATAACATGATTTCCTAAAATATTGAATGAGATGTTATCAGAGAAGAAGGGGAATGAAGAATGCCTCTAAGATTTTGATACCAAATGGCTAGAAGTTCAAAGGAGTATTTGTTAGCTGAAATGGGGAAAGTTGTGGGCAGAAACGATTATGGAGGAAACATCAGGAGGACATACTGGAGCATACTGAACTCAAAATCTTTATAAGACAGTCGTTGTAGGTAAATAGCTGGATATGTGAATATAGAGTTCGTGAGTGTCTTGGCTCAAATTATTATACCAAACCACGGACTAGGCAGCTTATACAACAGAAATTCATTTCTTACCATTCTGGAGGCTAGAAGTCCAAGGTCAAGGTGCCAACCATTCAGTTCTCGATGGAGGCCCTCTTCCTGTCTTGTAGACCACTGCTTTCTTGTCATGAGGACACATGGCAGAGAGAGCTATTTCTCTGTTTCTGCTTGTAGTCTGATCAGGGGACTTCACCCTAATAACCTAATTACCTCCAAAATGCCCTACTTCCTAATGCCATCACGCTCCAAATGTCAGAGCTTCAACATTTTACTTTTGGAGAGGGGGATCTATTTCTTTCCTTAACAATGAATAAGATATTTGAAGTTTGTGGTAGATAAATCCTATTTTATGAACCAGACCTCCTTGTATTTATGGCTCTGGATAGTACCCCCCTTTTTGAATGTGGGATGGTTTTGTGATTCATCTGTAACCAATACAATGTGGCCACAGTGATGGTGCATGACTTTCAAGCCTAGAGGAGAAGTCTTATAGCTTCCACTTAGATTTTTTGTAGCAATTGCTCTGGAGGAAGCCAGTTGCCATGTAAGAAGTTTGGCTAACTTGAGACTGCTCTGTCCTGTGTAATGTTGCCACACGGAGAGAAGGGGCTATCTGCACAGTCCCCAGTTGTCCCAGCCATACCAGCCTAGACTTCAAACATGTGAGTGGAAAAGACATTTTGCATAGAAAACTCAATGAAACCGTCAGGTGATATCAGCCAGTCCTGTTGACAGCTAACTGCATCTGCATGAAAGATCTCAAATGACAATTTAGCAGAGTCCAGTCAGCTAGTCTGAGCTGAGAGATATTAATACATTTTTTGCTACAACATTTTGAAGTGAATTGTTATATCCTAAAGTCATCAGCATACAGATAATACATAAATCCACATGTTGTGGTGCATTTTCCCAGAAAATGAATATAGGAAGAGACAATAGGTGAGCTAAGTACAGAACCCCAAGTAATTTATTTGTAAGTGATGGAAGGAGACAATTGGTAATAGATTAGGAATCCAGGCTTAAAAAGATATTGAATTATTATTTTGGGATTAAAAAAATGGTAGTCTTGAAAAGAATGGCAGAAGACTTAATTTTGTTGGTTTAAGGGAAAATAAAAAAATAATTTAAAGGAAAAACTTTAAAAAATAGTTTATAGACAAAGGATAAAATTGAAGAGATCTTAATGAGAGTTTTATTCCCATAGTTTTAATCAGACTTCAGGGAGCAAACAGGAATGCTGGAATATTCAGAGATCAACAATGGTAAAGTGCTATTAGTACCTGATGGCTGAAGGAGCTAACGGAGGAAAGTGTGTGTTGTAACTTTAAGGCCAGAGGTAGGTGAAATCATCGAAGAGTCACCAGAAAAATCAGTACCAGTATGTAGAGAAGAAGCAGGAGAAAAATACTCAAATTCTGTCTCCTTCTACCCTCTGATATCTCCTTTTAGCATTTGTCCATTGCAAAGTAGCCTGGCAGATGCTGTTAGTAGGGGCCAGGCTAACAGATGGAGAGCAGGCCGTGGGAGGTTGGGGCATGGAGTGAAGCAAAAAAATTAATAAAGGAAGTAAGACATGAGGATCAATGACAACAAACAAGATTCATACACATTTCAAGGAGAATAATTGATGCTGACTTTATATTACAAATAACTTGCTCTCAAAGCTCTAAGTTTTTAATGTCTATCCTACAAGTGTCGTGAGATCCAATGTTCAAATACCATCATTTGGCATTCTTTTCCCTATTTTCTTACAATGAACATCAGTCATAAGAGTATGTGTTGCCACTTTGACAATCAAAAATGATATGACAGAATGCAAATATAAAGTTACTGTTCAGTTTTCTTTAATTCCAAAATAGGAAAGTGCCTAAGGGGAGCAGGAAATTGTGCTTTTGCTATAATAATATATTAGAATAGAAGGCAAGAAATAAATCTACCTAGGGAATCTGGAATTTGGGTTATGGGCCAAGTAGAGGGGAGAAGGAGAAGAAATATAGATCAATTACTCTAGGGAGGTGTTTTTATGACTATATACATGTGTTGAGGATGTTGCCAATAGTGTTGCCTTTCATATAAATGCAGCACATCAGCTGAATAGAGGAGGCATGTTTACCGAGATTTTCCATTAATAGATTTAAATCATGGTCTGGACTACTTAGCAGAAACATGAAAAGTGCCCAAGAATTTGGTGAGCCTTATTGAATGGTTTTAATGGACCCCGACGTTTTTATTGTACATGCTGATTCATAAACACTCAGCCAAACACAGAGCAGCGATCTTCACAATGATGTCAAATTCCATCCCAGCTAGTTAACCCTATGTGCTTGACTCTCATGCATAAAGTGGGTTTCTCTTGGGTTTTGTTTTGTTTTTCAATAGCAGAGAAACAGAGTAGTAGTTTAAAAGGCTGTGTATGCAACTTGAAAGAATGATTCCTGAGTTGGAATAACTCAGGATTTGTACCCCCAAATAAAAAGAAATATTTACCTGACTTTTAAGAAAGAAAAATTTCTTTTCTACATACACACTTTAAAGAAATTGTAAGGGATTGGGAAAGTCTAAGTGAACAAAAATGAGATTAATGAGAACAAAAGTATTTTTGTGCCATATATTTTGTAGCTTATTTTAAATTCTGAACTGATTGCATATTTTCATAGTTCACACAAGCCAAAGATTTTTAAAAATAGGCTTGTTTTGAAAGGACTACCATTATAGGCAAGTTTCATTGACTTTATGAATTCTAAAATGTAAAATATAATGATACACAGCTCCTTTAACGGTTTCCTAAACTTCACAGAGTTAAGAACATTATAAACATTAAATCACTCTGCTTGAACTCAGGCCTTTACTAGTGTAATATTTAAGCGTTTGTGATTAAGTATGAGAACAACTATTTTTACTTAAGAGTGGATATCTTGTATTATAAAAAAGAAAAACATGTCAAAAAATAGAAGCTCAAGGATCGATTTTGTTCGTAGAAAAACAATATGCATCTTTTCCAATGTTTCATCTTCTAACACGAATCACAATGCTCTCATCTCTTTAATGTATTATATTAAAATGCAAAAAATATTTATATATGATTTTCTCAATGTGAACTTTTTAATTTGCAAAATCCTCAGATATAATTATATTAAGATGTTCTATATTGACTAATTTGTTTAAAATACTTGTTGCAGAAACCTCGGTACTGAAACTTAATACTGTAACTAATCCTTATTACCCATAGAAAATTAAAAAAACAATAATTTAAATAATAATGAATTAAACATATAAATAAAAGTAAATTAAATAATAAGCACATCTTGCTCTCCTTTATCTGAAAATAGTTTAATTTATAAAGAACATATTCTTTAAAGAAAGCAGTTTTTAGACTAACTCCCGGAAAGCTGATGGAGATATTGAAATTATAGTTTTGCCTCTTGTGAATGGAAAAGGCAAATACTAGAAAATCAAGAAATATTATTATGCCAAATAGAAAAAATAAAAAGATCAAGCTCATGCCTGGGGTTTTAGTTCCCCTATTATGACATAAAATTCATTATTAGAACTGAAAATATGTTTTAGTCGAATTCAAAGGTTATTTAACAAGGGTAAATTGTTAAGTTATCCATCTTTGGCCAGAAATGTTCTTTTTTTAAATATATCTTTCTTTTATTTTTTTAAAATTTTTATTTATTTGACACAGAGAGAGAGAGAGAGAGATAGTGAGAGCAGGAACACAAGCAAGGGGAGTGGGAGAGGGAGAGGGAGAAGCAGGCTTCCCGTGGAGCAGGGAGCCCAATGTAGGGCGCCATCCCAGGACCCTGGGACCATGACCTGAGCCGAAGGCAGATGCTTAACGACTGAGCCCCACCCAGGTCCCCCTGGCCAGAAATGTTCTTATCTGCACTAGCATTGACTGGCAATACCGAAAAACAGAATGGAAGAGAGGGAAAAAAAGTGAAGCGTATCAAAAATCACAGGTAATCATTTTTTCAAAAAAGGAAAGTTTAGTTATTATAGTCAGACATTTGGTTTTTCCTTTTTCTAAAACTAGTTATTTCAGGACTGTCAGTAATCTCTCAAAAGTCACTTAAACAAAATCTGTCAAATAACAATGGTAGTGTACATTTTACTTGACAGGACAAAATTTATTGTAGGCTTTAAAAATCCCAACTATTTACTGTTATATTCCACATACAAGTGTATTTGAATGCAGTATGACTAAGAAACAGTTATTCAAAAGTTTAAATAATTATACTGTTTATGTGTCTAGAGTTCTGGCATAATGTGTGATTCAAAATATGCAAGTCTTTTAAACATAACGAAATGTTCTTGAGGGATGCACCTTATCTTTACAGCTTCCTCTTATTTTTTGAGGAAGTATCAATTTCACTTTTTATTCTCTACTGATGATAGTTCTTTAACGTTAGCGCATATATTATAGCAGATAAAATTGTGTAGATTATTGCTTTTTCTATCATGAGGTTAATCAGTGTCTGCAAATCACTAAACACAATATTTAACAGTTTTGTTTAATTAATGATGTTATTTTAATTGTTTCCTTTATGAAATTTATGGACTTTTTTTTTAAATTTTATTTATTTATTTGAGACAGAGAGAATGAGAGAGAGAGAGCACATGAGAGGGGGGAGGGTCAGAGAGAGAAGCAAGCTCCTTGCTGAGCAGGGAGCCCGATGCGGGACTCGATCCAGGGACTCCAGGATCATGACCTGAGCCGGAGGCAGTCGCTTAACCAACTGAGCCACCTAGGCGCCCTGGACTTTTTTTTAATTTCCAGTTTTCTCATTTACTTAATAATTTTCTGAACATAAATATTTACCCAGTAATTCTTGGTTACAAATGTAATGGGAAAATACTATTTTGACATGCATGGATCAAAAACATTTTCACCAGAAGAATCATTCATCTGTTGAAAATTATTTAAAAAAATCTTTGGAGTGGAGGGGCACCTGGGTGGGGCAGTCGGTTGAGTGTCCAAGTCTTGATTTCCACTCAGGTCGTGATCTCAGGGTCATGAGATGGAGTCCTGCATTGGGCTCTGCACTCAGCAGGTAGTCTACTTGAGATTCTCTCTCCTTCTGTCCCTCCCACTCGTGCTCTCTCTGTCTCTAAAATAAATAAATAAATACATCTTAAAAAAAAATCTTTGGAGTGGAAGGGGAACATTTTAGAAAAAAAAAAGACCTCAAAAATAATGTAAAATGAAGGATATATGAAGTGTAATGAAGGTGGAAATATCCAGTAAATTAGGAAGAAATGTTAAAAAGGATAGCATGGCACACTAATATCTTTTAAAACTCTATACACTAATGCATAATGTGTGAAAAATACACAACTAGTAAGAATTCCATTATAGTAAATTTCATCTATTCCATATTACTGGGGAAACAAAAGCAAACAGCCCTAACTTTTGATGGCAAGTTGCAATGAAAGGACATGGTATATCTGATAACAGAATAGAGCAGAAGGAATCTAAGTATATGTCATGACAGCATGTCCTATGTAGACATCCATGTGATGAACACTTATGAAATGATAGAGGCTACCAAAGTGAGAATAAGAGACAGAAAGGGAAATAAGCCAGAAAATTTAAGAAATGATTCTTTCATTTGGTTAAGATTGAATTAAATAATTATTGATGTCTTAAACCCTGCAACTTCTTTTTAACAAAATGACTGTTTTGGAAATACAATGGAAAGTTTAAGTTATAAAAAAGCATATGCATGCTGACTAAAAACCATAGGCTGATTTAAAATAAACAAAACTGACCCATAGGCAAGGTACATTTGTGATGAATTTTTTACTTTCCTTGATTAGAATCTCAAGGGAATAATAATAAGTGAACGATGATGATGATGATAAGAGTGCACAATTGGAATTGGACCTGCGGGTAAAGTGCTGTATTTTTTTTTTAAGATTTTATTTATTTATTTGACAGAGAGAGACACAGTGAGAGAGGAACACAAGCAGAGGGAGTGGGAGAGGGAGAAGCAGGCTTCCTGCTGACCAGGGAGCCTGATGCGGGGCTCGATTCCAGGACCCTGGGATCATGACCTGAGGCGAAAGTAGACACTTAACCGACTGAGCCACCCAGGTGCCCCTAGACTGGTGTTTTTATAGGCAAGTGGTTCCTAAGCAAAAACATTTCCAAAATATTATTTTTGACAATATGTTTTTAAATTGGCTTTAATACTTTTAAAACCAAAAGCTTCCTTATATTTTCTATTTTTGTAACCATGTTACTCCCATAGATATATTTGATAATGATGGTCAAGACTTCTCTACATAGTCATCTTCCCATTACAGAATATAGTCTTTATTTTTTTTCTTATGGAAATTGTTAACTAAACTCATTCTTGTATAGACCTTTGGATATTTCTTACAAGGATGTCCAGTGCAACATCCTTTAAAATTAGTCCATAAAATAGAAAAGTTTTGTAGTAATTCAGTTTCCTAAGAATATTTCTAGGAAGGAGGCTTGATTCTACTTACCCTTACAGATTTGAGTGCCCACGGAAGAAAAGGACCTGTCAAACTAAAGGATAGAACTACTGAATTAATGTGAACAATTAGGCTAATCTGTAATTTTTTTCTGATGTTTTCTTTTCTGCTAACACCTGCAAATCACAGTTGTCTCTGAAATTAGTTGTGTCTTTCCCTCAGGTATCCCCCACAATCTATACATAAGTCTGGAAAGTAAAGAAAATACCATATTTGCTTTGTGTATAAATCACACTAAGCTATCAAGCGTAATAGTTTACCAACAAAAGTTTACCAGATGCTATTCATTGCTCTTCACTTGGCTACTTTTGTCAATTTCTCCATTTGGAGGGAAGGAAGGATAACTAACTTTCAATCTCAAAATCCCAACAAAAATAAGCACTTTGTTGGCATGTGCACACACACACATACCAGAGGAGAAATGTCTTTCTTAGTGCCATCTGTATCAATAAACAATATTTTGTGTGGCTCAGACTTAGGACAAACATGAGTAAATTAGGAGAAATGCTAGAGAGAGTGCAAGAAAGTAAGGAAGATGGCATGAAGGAAAAGGGGAAGAGTAATCTGGATCCCAGCTGGAATTATAATCCAAGAATTCAAATGCCCTAGTTTGCTTCTCTCTCATGAGAACTATAATCCAGATTAGGTAGACTGTATTTTACTGGATGTATGATTATTTTTAATGTCATTTCAAGGAGATATGACAAACATTATTCTTTTTGCCAGATTCAATTCTGTTTAACATGAGAGTCATGGGACTCTTTGAACATAAAGATATTTCTGCCTGTTAGACCTAGTAAAACTCTTTTATCTTCTAAAGTAATGGAGTTAAAATATATAGCTGTATCTTGGGTTTTCTTCCCTCTAAGAGTAGCCAGGGTTAAAAAGTCATTTC
The DNA here is from genome assembly GCF_054177405.1 of Leptonychotes weddellii. NCBI lineage: Eukaryota > Metazoa > Chordata > Mammalia > Carnivora > Phocidae > Leptonychotes > Leptonychotes weddellii. The sequence continues at coordinate 15,291,589 of NC_138375.1, read as the reverse complement.
AAACCTAGCAAATGTGTGAACCATACAGCAAGTTCATTTTAATAAACTTCTTTTCTACTTTTCATTGAACCGAAAGTGTATTTAATTTGGAATGCTGTTGAACTTGTGAGGGTGAAGTCAGGTAAAAGGGCACAAGAATTATGTGTGCAATGCTCACCCTTAATCACCAGAGGGAAGAAAAGGTTAAAATGGTCACAAAGGAACACACAGCATGGATGGATTTCTGAAGCTATTTTCTGAAAACTCTATTTCTGGGAAAGAACTATTAGAGGAAGGTGGAGCAGGGGATTTTCTTCACTTAGAGGAAAAGCTGACCCTTGCCCCAGTCATTCAGTGTTGTGTCAATTTCCCTAAGATGGTACAACTCTGTTATGAATCTTCTCTGCTTTAGCATTGTGGGGCTAAGTGGAAACATACCAAGAGGGAATTTGTTGTTGTTATCGATACCTGTTTAATTTGCTTTGTTTTTAGGAATGGTCACGGGCTAATTTGGATGGCAGTGGCCTTTCCATATTAAAGAAAGGAGGCAAATACATTCTCCTAAATATGTTGGTAAATGTAGACTTGACTCAATTTTTTAATCACGTAAGGGATTCATCAGTGTCCTACCTTCAGCCAGCTTTTAGTTAGTAGCGATTCAAATCATGATCATTAGCCAATCAATTGAATAAATTATAATAAAAAAAGAAATGTGCCCATAATGGGATGATCACTTGAGAGCTAAGGAATCTTACCTATTGTTGGGTTTTACTGATTAGGCATAGAAATGAATAATATAAATAATCTCTGATAACTATAAAAAGGGAAAAAATCTTTTTCCCCCAAGAACTTTATATCATCTAGGAAAATTGGAGAGGAACAATAGGGTCATATTCATATAATCATATGGTTCTGATTTAATCATGACATAAATAATCTTTTTTTTTGAGGAAAAAAAATAGTGAAAGTGTTTTTTTTTTCCCCCCCCCCACCTTCTTGGAATGCAACAGAAAACTTTTCAATATAAAGGCATTTATGAGGATTCTCTCCTTGACTAAACTCTGGTCAGGCTCTTCTGCCTCGTCTTGACTGAGTCTCAACCTGGATTATATAGACTTAAGCAAACAGTAGCATAGTTTCTAACAGCTCAAATCCGTATCCCTGAAATGACACTAGCCTGCCTGAGAAAACTCAAGCCTGCCAAAATAAGGTACTGTTTGTTCCAGCCAACAACCGATGATAACCACCCGGGTTCACATTTGTGAATGAGTGTGAACTCATTTTATTAATTGCTGGTTCGCAAACCCAGAGAGGTTTCACATGGACCAAGCCCTCCTTCTCACTTTTAGTAATTTTTCCCTTCCCTGACTCTCTTCAAGTTTCCTTCGCCCTTGGTCTCCACTGATCATTCTCTGTTTGTTTGTTACATAATTGCCATGGAACATTGTGTAAGTTTAAGGTGCACAACCTGTTGATTTGACACTCTTCTGTATGGCAATTTGAATGCCACTGTAGCTTTAGTTTCCTCTCACATTACATAATTATCATCTCTTTTTTATGGTTAGAACATTTAAGATCTAGTCTCTTAGGAATTTTGAATTATATATTATAGTACTGTTGACTATAATTCCTCCACCCTCCAGGCCCTGGTAAGTATTATTCTGCTGTTTCATTAATTCTTTAAAATGCCCAATCTTCTATACACAAATGAAAATGGAGCTCAGCTCTTTCTCCTACTGTCAGTAGTTACTGAATAAAATCTGCTTTCACCACTTTAGCTAATGTCCCGCTTTATTTACCTTTTGGCAGTAGCCATTATCCAGAACCCTTCATAATACACAGAAAATAAAAGAACTAGCAGTCTCTCCAATAGACACAGTAAACGGTCAGATTTTCACCACCCTCCCGATTGGGATGCCATCAGTCATGAAGCATTGACATCACCATCTCCAAGTGGTGTGGCTTACAGCTCACTTACCTTGTGCCTTTAGTGTTGACTTGTTATAATACAACTGTGTTAATGCAGCATTTTACAACTGGCTTAGAATAATTTTTAAAGCAATGAATGTAGTGAGTATGATTTTTATGTCCATACAGTATAAACTCCTTTTTTATAAACCAGCTGTACAGATTGTTCTACTATTAAAAATTATTCACTGTTCTTCCTTGATGAAGAATACTTCCCTATTCCAATGGTTTCAGGATTGCCATGTATCTCATTTAGCCAATTAAATATGAGCATAAACATGACAATTCTGAACCAAAACTTTAAGCACCAGGGCAGAGTTTGTGATGTACTCCTTTCTTCTCTGTTTGTGCAGCCCCAGCAGGATGGGTTCTTAAGACAAGATGAGACTGACATGGGATAGACATGTTGTATAGCTGAAAAATGCACCCTAGTTATTGTAAACCAAAAGGATTTGGAAGTTGTTTTTATGCAGGCATAGCCTAGCCTATCCTGACTAACACACCAGGGAAATTAATGGGTTAGGAGGATATGTTCACCCTCAGTAACACAAGGAGAATATGAATAAATACATAGTAGGAGAGCTCTGAGATCACTGTAAGGAAATATTATCATTGAATACAGTGGAGTTAAATCAATAAAACAAAAATGATAGATTTGTCTCCCTGGTTCTTCATTTAATTAATTTTATTTTTATTTTTATTTTTTAAAGTGATTCAACATGTGTTAAATGTCTTCTAGGTAGTCCTATTTAAACAAATTCAGTTTCATTTATTCCATATTTATGGATATAAAAATTTCTTTTAGTTTGATGTTCATCCTTCTAGGCAATTTATATACATTTACATACATATGTACTTGTGATATATTGTTTTGTTATGTAAATTAAAAATACATATTACTGATTTCATGAAACTTTCTATGTTAATACATATATATCTATTATATTCATTTTAACTGCTGGATTGTATTCCCTAGTGGTATATTTTAATTCATTTAATTGTTCATACTGATGAACATCCATTTATTTCTAATTATCACTATTTGTGGGGAGAGAGGGTGGGGAGAGAGAGAGATTGTGTGTGAGTGGGGGGCAAGGGGCAGAGGGAAAGGGAGAGACAGAATCTTAAGCAGGCTCCACACCCAGCACAACCCTGAGATCTGACAACCTTGAGATCATGACCTGAGCTGAAATCAAGAGTCAGATGCTTAACTGACTGAGCCACCCAGGTGCCCCTTTGCTATTATAATAAAAATTCCAATGGGTATTCTTCTTTCTTCCAATGCATATGTTTATAATAGGAACTAGTAATGGGATTGCCTGTTACTTCTTTTAATATTTTCCCTCTTTTCCTCCAAAATGACTATAGCAATTTACACTTGCACAAGCAGAAAGGGCTCTAACTTATTTCATAGATATCTTTTCAAGCATGTAATACTTTCATATCTTTATTATTTAATAAATGTAAGGGTAAATAAATTATTTTTATTTGCATTGCTCCAGTAAGTTGTGATTTTGAGAATTTCTTAATATATTCCTTGGCATTGTGTTTCTATTTCTGTATTTCCTGTACAGATTAATTATGTATTTTTCTATTGGATAGTCATCATTTTCTTTTGTTGTTTACAATTTATTTTGTTAGGGATCTCTGAAGATTATTGATTAGTCTTCTTAGCAAATTATTATCATAGATCATTGCAAGACCCCTTTCTTGTTTTCTTTGATCCCTTAGACCTTCATACTACTATGTTTGAGAGATACTTTGATATGTGTGTATCCTCATAAAATACTGTTTTGAATATTTGTGTTCCAATAAACACGTAGGCTATATAGGTCATGTCTTTCATGTTTATAGAACTACCCTTTTAAAAATGAGTACATTGTAAAAAAAAAATGAGTACATTGTACTGTATGTACTTTTAATTTATTGCTTTTAGGTGCTATATAATTCTAGGATATGTATCTATCATATTTTGTTCTTCCAAGTCAGTTTCCTCTGCCATTCTTATACATGATATATATGGCCCAGACTTAATGCTATTGTCTGTCATACTGCTATCCAGTGTCAACAAACAGCTAGTTCGACTTTCAGACATTCCCAGTAATTTACATTATTTAGCTCTTCTTTGCCAAAATTACATATCTTAGTATATTAACTATTGTGTTAGTCTATGGTATTATGTTATTAGCTTATGCTCTCTTTTAGTTCTGATTTGCATGGCATTTCTTTGTCTGCCTTTTTTTTTTTTTCTTCCTTGATGTCTCTGAAGAACTAATTTCTTCACCAAACACTTTTCTGGCCTCCTTCCACCCCATTATTTCTTCTTAACTTGGGAAAGTAGTAGTTTATTTTATTAAATTTAGGGAAAAAGTAAAAGGAGATCTGAACCCATCAGGTTGGAATAGAGGGGAAGAGAAGTTTGAAAGGCAAGTTCTGTCCTAATCCTGTATTGGGCTTTCAGTCATCAAGTAGATATTTTTAATTTCACTTACCACTTCACAGTTTTCTGTAACAGATTGGGTAGGAAAGATGGTTTCTGATAGCTGTAAATCCTTAGCATTCTCCACAACTGGGCAAAAAAATAAAATAAAAGTGGAATTCAGAAGAGCCCAATATTTGCACAGAGAATTTGGTGGAGACTGGAGCATGGTACTATTGGTATTACACAGATTTTTTTTTCCTTAGGTATTCTGAGAAGCTTATTTTAGACCCAATAGGATCTTAAATTGGTGACTTTTTTTCCCCAATATTAGTGTGAGGGGCTTTAACCTAACCACAGGATGCTTTGATCTTGGTGTCTCATTACAGGCCAAAGAGGCTTTGTCCACAATTGATTGTCTCTTTATACAGAGCCAGAAACATAAATTAAGGTACAACAACCATAGGGACCTTAACAAGACAAGTGTCCCCCAAAGCAGGAAGGATCTCAGGGTATAAGCTGTCATGGCTCATTACTCAGGCACAGAATTTCCTGAATAATTTTGGCTGACACAAAGCTTTATTGTCCAAAAAAAAAAAAAAAAGCCCTTATGTGCCTTTCAGTATCAGTGGGCAAAATGATATTTGATGCTATTGCAAAACAGCTAACTTTCTTGTGTTAAAGAGTAAAAGAGGTTCTTGCTTTTAAACTATATATACCAAACTAAGAGAATAAAAGAAAAACATTTCATGCCAAACTTCTATTAAAGTTAATATTGAAGAAGGGACAGAAGATTTTGTTGGTACATGGAAACCACCCTTAGAGGCTGGTAACAGCTATACCAAGTGCTTATGGAAAATCTGCACAAGTTTAAGATGAAGGTTAGTATAAAATAATTAAGGCAATATTAGGTGCTGTCAAAGTGATAGAGTTACTGCAGTTGTCAACACTAATATATTGCTTGGGCTCTGAGTGATGCTGGAGAAATTATATAAGTGAGCCTCTTAAATAGGTAAAAATAGATGAAAGATACTAAAGGGGGTTCAGGCAAGATAATTATATATTAAGTGTATGCCTGCAAGGACCAAAGGAAAAATGTTGTGTCGGTGAAATTATGAACAGAGAAAAAGGTAGGCAAGATTTGTTTGAATAATGTATGCTTCAGGGAGTAACATGAGGATTTGATTTCATGTTTCTGTCATGAGAGGTACCAAAATATCAAATGTACAAGAAAGTGCTAGAAAAACAAATGTCTGGATCAGATATAAAAGGTAAAAAGAAAGAAGTCCTTCAAAGTTCAGCAACGTCGGAGACATCTGGGACTCAGGCTCCAGAAACATCTATCACAGCTTCAGCTCAGCAATCTATTGAGTAGATGTCTACAATTCTAGTAGAAATAAGTGTGAGGATAAGGAAGAAACACTCCCTGGTTTTACAGAAATAGCAAACTATAGCAACATGCAGTGGGAACATCACCGGGGGCACAAGACTCAAATGGGTTATCTCAAGAGATGGTGGGGGTAGCTATTACCAATTGGAGCCAGCATGGAGCAGACCTGGGTCCCAGAAATTTAGAGTATAAGAGAAAATAAAAACTGTGAGGTTTTGGTAATGAAAGGTAGGAAAGAATGTCCCTCAAGAAGGAACTGGTGACAATACTACTTTTAAAATTTTCTAGATGGCACAAACCTCTGACTCAACTCAGAGAAAATAATTTGCTTAGATTGTGCCATTACTTTTTTGTGTGTAATATTTTCTTCAGTATCTATCTATCTATCCATCTTTCTATCTATCTATCATCATCATCTATCATTTATATCTATCCTCTATCCATCCATGCATAGTTGTATTTCTTGGAGATAAGCCCACTATATGCAACTATCATTACCAGAATCAGAATTCACTGGATGTAACCATTGGTATTATCAAGAATCTGACGTGGATGAGAACAGGAATATTGAATTTTTGAGGTTTCAGGAAATTCTAATTCCATTTCTGGGGAGGATATATCTGATTGGCAGATAGGGAGATTGGAAGGTGACATTTTAAAATTCAAGAAGTAGGATTCACAATTTTTTACACTGTAAGATTGTAAGGGGGATTCCTTCATTTCTTCCAAAATGTTAAGAAATGTTCAGGTATTGAGATGGAGAAAAACGAAACATCAACAAAAAAAGCCTAATTAACTAGGTACATAGTAAATGTAATGGAAGTTGTGATTTGACAACTAAAACAATTCCAACTTTCTACTTAATTTCACTGTTGCAACCCAGCTGCTCCATATAAAAAACTGTGCTTTTGTACAGTTATAAATGCCCCTAGCCTTCAACCAATGCCTTGTATATTTAGGAATATACCAATGACAAGTATATTTAGGAAATTTACCTTTATTTCCTCTTGTAACCCATTCAACACTATTGGAAGAATTCCTTCACCCCACAGTCCTTAAACATTTTATTTCCACAAACTGGTCTGTGAGAGTGGTCAGTCAGTCTCTTAAATCTTTGCTTTCATTATACCTTTTTCCAGGTGATCACAGGTTACATTTTTCTTTTATTCTGCAGACCAAGATGCTTGGGAATCATCCAATAAGACTTGCAGAACTTAAAATGCTTTGTTGTTTTTCCTTTTATTAAAAAATTGAGGCATAATTGACATACAATATTATGTTAGTTTCAAGTATACAACATAATGATTTGATGTTCATATACATTGTGAAATGATCATGACAGTAAGTCCATTAACATTCATCACCATACATAGTTACAGATTTTTTTTTTTTACCTGTGATGAGAACTTTTAAGATTTCTCTTTGCAACTTTAAAATATGTAACAAGGTGTTATTGACTATATTTGCCATGGTTCATGTTACACCACTATGGCTTATTTTATAACTGGAACTTTGTACTTTTTGACCCCCTTCACCCATTTCCAGACCCCCCTGCCTCCACCTCTGGCAACCCCAATCTGTTTTCTGTATCTATGAGCTTGGTAAAATGTTTTCATCTTTAACGTTGCCAATCAATAATGGATTGTTTGCATTTCCCTGAATGATTGCCCACAGTTCCCTCCATTGACAATATCTGTCATCATTGGCATTTATTTGAAAGGCACAGAAAATGACTAGGTGATTTAAGCACAGAAACTGCAGAGACCCTCCTTCTTGTAGAAACAACCAAAAACAGCTTTCGCTGTTGCTTCCTTTGGCAGCATCAAGCTATAGATGCTTTTTCTCCTGGAAAATGCACATTGCTAACTCACCTGCCTCTACCAACAGGATGTGTTCTCCATTTATTCTTGCATCTTTGTCCCTAGCTCCTACTTCGTGGGTGTTTCCAGGGGGTTGGGGTTATGTGACATGTCCATACACTAAATGAGACAAAGTGTGTTGGACAACTTCCTTAAGATTATGCTGCAACACATATATATCCTCAATTTAATAAGATAATATGTATCTTATTTCACACCTCTGTTTTATATTATCTGAAATTCTATTTGTCTGTTCTCCTTTCAAGACCTAGGGTGAGGAGCAGAATGGCGTGATATCTATGAAATGTTCTCTCTGACATTGCAAATAATCACTTCTGCTAACATTTCACTGATGGGGGACAGCTGGGTGGTTCAGTTGGTTGAGCAACTGCCTTTGGCTTGGGTCATGATCCTGGAGTCCTGGGATCAAGTCCCACATCGGGCTCCCTGCTAGATGGGGAGTCTGCTTCTCCCTCTGACCCTCCCCCCTCTAATGCTCTCTCTCTCTCTCATTCTCTCTCACAAATAAATAAATAAATAAATAAATAAAATCTTTAAAAAAAATTCACTGATGGAAGGAAGTTATATGGCCAAGTATGATGTAAATGGAATAGAAAATTAAACTCTTGCCTTAAAGAGGCACTTAAAATAACTTGGCAAGGGCGCCTGGGTGGCTCAGTTGGTTAAGCGACTGCCTTCGGCTCAGGTCATGATCCTGGAGTCCCTGGATCGAGTCCCGCATCGGGCTCCCTGCTCGGCAGGGAGTCTGCTTTGCTCTCTGACCCTATCCCCTCTCATGTGTTCTTTCTCATTCTCTCTCTCTCAAAATAAAGAAATAAAATCTTTAAAAAAAAATAACTTGGCAAAAGGCAAAGATGTAAAATCCTTTTGTAGCAAAGGCAGTGGGTAATTGGAAACACTAACAAAACCTACTAAATTATTATATTTTTTTTCTACAGTGTGAGGTGAGCCTCATCAAACCTTTTTTGGTAGAAATTCACCAAACATAGGAAAAGGTTTCAGATGCTTGGCAGGTATGTTATGGTAATTACTCACTATAATTTTTGTGACACATTACTTTAATGATGCATAATATTTTAACTTGTTTGGCCTCTTTTTAATACCTCTAGGATTATTAGTCACAAGGGCAGCATCTCCTGAGGACAGCAGGCTTATCATTTCTACCTGTTCAGATAATACATTAATAGGCATGATGAAGGTTACATACTATAAGGGCCCTATCTTATTCCCTTAGAAATATTTCATTTTTAGAATTTTTATGGAAGTACCCCCATGGATTTAGGAAATAATTCTCTACTACACAAAAGTGTCTAATTAGAGGTAGATTAGATATGATATGATTAAGAAGTATGTGGTCTAAATATAGCCCATCCTTGTGAATGAAATTAAGATAGCATGCTGTTTGAAAAATTGGCAGAATTTCTCAAATAGACTATCAAAATAACTGTGATCAGACTACTACTGTTACTTGTTTGGAGAATAATTATATATTTTGTTGAAATTTAGCAGTACACTCCAAGGGAAAAAAAAAAAAAGTCCTAGAAACTAAATGAGTGCTCTTTAGAGGAAACTCAATAAAAGCCCATCAAAGTTGGTTCTACCCAAGGAGAGGGTTTATCCCTGTAGGGATGATATGGATTAACTTTCACATCTCCCCACTGATGTGATATAGAAGAGAGTTTAATATGCCCAGACAAATTACCAGCCAGGATAACTTTTGTCTAGATTGGGAAACTGGGAAATGAGTAAGATAGGCAATTTTTAGCAGTAATTTTTTTTTATTTTGTTGATGAAGTTCTAAAATTCTATTTTTCCGTTTCTCCTTGCAATTCAGTAACAAAAACATAAAACCCTTTATTTTAGAAAAAAAAATAGATGAAGTTTGTTCTAAAACAAATTTGTGGGATGCCTGGATGTCTTAGTCGGTAAGTGTCTGCCTTTGGCTCAAGTCATGATCCCAGGGTCCTGGGATTGAGCCCCTGTCTGGCTCCCTGCTCAACTGGGTGTCCGCTTCTCCCTCTCTTTCTGCTCCTCCCCCTGCTTTTGCTCTCTCTCTCTCTCCCCCTCGCTTACTCTCTCTCTCTCTCAAATAAGTAAAATCTTAAAAAAAATTAAAAAAACAAGTTTGAAAGAGGAAGACATTGATAATTATGAAAAAATAAAATATAGTAAAATAATTACCCTAAAAAAATCTCAAGATCAATGTTTTTTCAATGAAAGATAGGATAATATAGGATGATTTGCTTTAAAATACATTAAGATGTAAAGAGAAGATAATTTAAACAACATTGAAATTGTGAACAAAAAGACAATTTAGCAGAACAACAAGCAAGCCAAAAGATAGTTAAGTGGGGAAAAAAAAAGTGTCTTTACAATGTAATGGGAAAACAGTTGAACATTCAGTAATTTTGTAACTGACTAAATTTGTTGACTACTTGGGGAAAAAATTCAAACAGGAAAAAATACTTAGAAAGACAGAAGGAAAACAACACAAATCAAAAACTGATCATCCAGGATCCTTCTGGGGGGTAGAAACCACATCAGTAAAGGGAACAGGAAATTTTTATTTAAAATATATGTATAAATATATACATAAATTATGTGTGTGTGTATATACATATATATATACACACACACATAATATATATATTATGTATACACACACACACAAACACACACATATATATTAATAAGAGGTTGACAGAGAACTTATGGAATACCGAAGTTGGAATTTTACAAGATAGTTACTATTTCTAATGTGATGGAGAGTGAAGAAGAATAGGATGTGCAATTCAAGGCAGGGGAACCAACTCAACACGTCAGACATTTGAGGAGAAGTGCAAGCCCCAGCTGGTCTATGAGAGAAGTCCACAGCCTGATGATGGAGACATAAGCTGTAGGGTGTGAAACATACCAGGTTTGAGGAGCAGCCCACCCCCTAGCTGGTGGAGAAACTTGCTTATAAGTACTGACCACAGTTACCTGTCAGGACCACTGCAAAGAAAGCCACCCATGTCTCCACCTATCCCAGCTGAGTTTCTGGCTACTGTGGGAAAACAGCCCATTTCAAGAAGGAAAGAAAGAAAAAAAAAGTGTTTTCCTCCTCTTTGGTCTTACAGTATCCTTCCATCACCCTCTATTGGCAGAGCAAAACATCAAGGCAGCTAAGGTAGAAGATGTCTACAGAGTCCATTTTTAATGTTTCTATATTTTTCTTACAAGTTTGTAAGTTTGGAATTATTTGAAAAATAAACACGGGAATATTTTTCATAAATTGTTTAATGAATATGTGAACACATATCAATCACTTTAATCAGAAAAAATGAAAATGTAAGATATTATTTATGATTGTTGTTTTTAAGAAATTTCTACTATAGAGTTCATTGTGACCTCAGGGAAAAGTGAGATTGAACATATAGCTATTTAGAATTAAAATGGCACAGAAATTTGAGAGCAAAATTTAAAGCATAACAATTATTTGAATTTGCCATTCTACATTTAAGAATACATCCCAAAGAAATTACATGTGTGCAAAAAAATAGGAACAAAAATTTCCATGAAAAATGCTTTGCAACATCTAAAAGTAGAAAACAACCTAAATACGTATCAATTGGGAGTTGGTTAAGTAGGATATGTCCTATATATGCTCTGGAATACTATGAATATAGTCATTGAAGTCAATGTATTAACAAGCAAGGAAAGAAGTCAATGTAAAGACATGAAAATGACCAGTTGAATAAAAAGTAAAGCACATTGTTACAGTAAAAAGTATGGATGTGTGTTTGCTGAGTAAGGTTTAGAAGAATCCGTCCTGATCTATTAAAATGGTTAGATACAGGGATCAAGTAGAGCCTCATCTTTTTACTTCGTAACTGGTTATTTTGTGATTATCATTTATTATATCTCAAATATTAAAAATAAACACATTATAAAGCACATATAATGCAATAAAAAGCACATTTATACTTAAGACACATATTTATATATATAATATCAACAAGTAAAACAACTGATATGAAGCTATAAAGTTTAAATGTATCACATTAAATATGTATTAAATATTTATTTTAGATAAAATAAAGTTACATTTGAGTACTTCTTATCCTGTTTACTCGCATGGGAATTACTTTGCAGTAGTAATAAATAAAATATAGTCAAAGTAATACCCATAAATCAAAAATGATCCAAAAATTAATAGAGTTTAATACATGTATTTACTATTGGCAAAAAATGCAGTTCTATGTTTTGTATTTAGCTATAATAATATAATAAGGGGTTAAAAATGCTGTATAAACCCATAGTAGTTATTTCTGATCTGATTATAATATTGGGAGATAAAATGTGACTGATATGTTCAATGTTCCTATGAATCACCTTGTAAAATTTGATATAGAACTTTTAAAATAATGTCAAAAAACACAAAAAGTACAAAACACTACAGTCTAACAGAAGTAAATTTAATGTAAAATAATAGGTTTAGATTGTGAATTATAAAATCCAGTAGAATTTCATTTTGCATCATATCTTTAATGAAATTTCTTCCCAAGATGCATTAGAAAATAGAATTAACCTCATTACACATTTTATTAGGAAAAAGCGAGCATGCAAACTTGATTAGTGGCAAATGAAAATAAACAGGAGAGGATCTGTTCTTTTATAATGAATTGATTTTCAATCATTTCCTCAACCTTCCATGAATGGATGGTTTTAGATTCCACATTCCTCCTGTACATATTCCTATTTCTAGTCATCAAACTGTCCTTCCAATTATACTTTTTTTTTTTTTTGAGATTTATTTATTTGAGAGAGAGAAATAGAGTGAGCAAGAGGGTTGGGGGGGGGAGGGAGAGAGAATTTCAAGCAGACTCCCTGCTGAGCAGGTAGCCTCACACAGGGCTTGATCTCAATCTGAATTTCACAAACCTCTGAGCTGAAACCAAGAGTCAGCAGCTTAACTGACTGCGCCACCCAGGGACCCACTCTTGTGGTTTTTTGTTTTGATTTGTTTTGTTTTTTTAACCATTACCTTTTACTGTTCCACATTCAGTCTTCATGGCCTGTTTAACTTTTGTGACTACTCTCTCTTCCCCAACTGGGGAACAACTTAGAACTGCTCTGTCCCACACAATACCCATGAGCAAGAGGGGATTACATTTACATGTAAGGGAAATAACTGCCCACATTTCAAATTTTAAACGGTGCATGTGGCTTTTGGCTACTGTATAGGACAGTCTAGATTTATGAACATTTCCATCATTGCAGAAAGTTCTCTTCAACAGTACTGGTATATATCTTTATTGGCATTCTTTTTGCTAAATTTATGTTTTCCCTTTGCTTAAGAATTTGTTAATGGTTTCCTATTACTTTATTTTACATTTTAATCATGGGAAGCAATATGCTATAAAGAAAAGAGTAAAGGCTTAGGAAGAGAAAACACTAACTTTGGATTTATACTGAATATGTAAATTGGAGTTGAGGGGAATTTATTTATATATTTTTATTTATTTTTTAGAGAAAGGGTACGAGTACATGCTAGGAGGTGGGGGAGGGACAGAGGGAGGGAGGAGGGAGAGAGAGAGAGAGACAGAGAGAGACAGAGACAGAGAGAATCCAAGCAGGTTACATGCCCAGCAAAAAGCCCGAATTGGGCTCATTCTCATGACCCTGAGATCATGACCTGAGCTGAAATCAAGAGTTGGTCACTTAACTGAGTCACCCAAGCACCCCAGGAATTCATTTTTAACTGCAATTGTGATTCTTGAAATATACAATATAATGTGCTGGTATTTCTGTTGTCCCTTTTTTTTTTTTTTAGATTTTATTTATTTGAGAGACAGAGCAAGAGAGAAAACACAATTAGGGGCAGGGGCAGACTCCCCGCTGAACAGGGATCCCAATGTGGGGCTGGATCCCAGGACTTCGGGATCATGATCTGAGCCGAAAGCAGATGCTTAACCATCTGAGCCACCCAGGTGCCTTCTTTTGTCCCTTTTCTAAACTTCACATTTTAGTCCATTTAAAACCTTTGAAATGGCTAATATTTTTGATATCCTGAAAAAATGAGCAGATGACTAAAACTCACTTGCAATATCAACGAATCCTCCTTTTTTCAAAATATAAACCACCTTCAAGTGTAATATAAAAATGATATTTATTATGTATAATACATGGTGGAATTATTATGCATCAAATCAGCAGTCTTTATGAGAGTAGATAAGAAAATATTTTTGTCACAATATTAAGTAAAAGCATTGACATACAGTGACAGATTGGGCGTATGTGTTGATCTTGATTATAACAAAAACATTGAAAAGTCTATCATAAGAAACTCCTAGCTCTAGGAAACAAACAGTGTTGCTGAAGGGGTGGTGGGAAAGAGGATGAGGTAACTGGGTGATGGGCATTAAGGAGGGCACATGATATAATGAGCACTGGGTGTTATATGCAACTGATGAATCCCCGAACACTCTGAAACTAATAATACACTATATGTTAAGTAATTGAATTTAAATAAAGAAATTGAGAAAAAAAGTCTAAGGGAAATAAGCTGTTGGCATTGCATGTTTTCTTTCTTTAGTCCATTCATGCTATTCCATGCTTTTCAAATATTTCTTACATGAGCATGTTACTTTCATCCTAAAAACTAAAACAAGCAAAAGCCAAGCCGTTTTTTGAATCAATGTTATACTGATAAAAATATTACATAAAAGATATTACAATATTTAAAACTCAGAATTTGCAGTGATATAAACCTTTTTTTTTTTCAACGATATAAACCTGTATTCTCTTGACTACAATATCCTGCCCCTATAGCCTTGATCAAGCTATTTGAGGCTCTTTAACCACTTCTTAATTCTGAAATTATAATATTTACCATAACAAGCCATTGCATTGGTTAAGAAGTATGCTCCTAACATATCACTTGGAACAAAATAGTCATGTTATAGATATTAGCTAGCAGCCACTTTAACATTCTCTTGTGTGTAGTTTCTTTTTTTTTTTTTTAAAGATTTTATTCATTTATTTGACAGAGAGAGAGAGAGAACAAGTAGGCAGAGAGGCAGGCAGAGGGAGAGGGAGAAGCAGGCTTCCCGCTGAACAGGGAGCCCGATGCGGTGCTCGATCCCAGGACCCCGGGATCATGACCTGAGCCGAAGGCAACCGACTGAGCCACCCAGGCGCTCCTTGTGTGTAGTTTCTTAATCAAATTGTCATTATGTATGAGCTTAGCGTTCCTATAATGTTTTGTGTATCATTGGTACTCGGCACGTATTAATAAATAAAAATCTCTTAAAAGCACAACTGACCCAGTAAAGTTCAATTGATTTATTCTAATTTTGAAATGGCTATCAGAGCAACTCAAATTTTAGCTGGCATTTGACATTACCATATCAACTGCATCTCTAAAGTTACTTTGACATTGATTATAAACATTTAAATAAGTGCTCCTTTACAAATCAAATATTTATTTGAGTTATCATTGAATTTTAGATCTAATGAACATTATGGAAGGACAGTTCCATACCAAAAGTCAATTTCTGCCTTTAAGAATCTAGAAATCCCTCTTTCATAAGGAGACCATCAGGAGAGCTGTGCTGATGCATTTTGGAGATCCATGAATCATACGTTATGTAAAAATGTGGAAATAAAATACTTTTCTTCTTAGTTGCCCCATATTCACATCCCCTATCCAGTGATTTGTTAACATGTAGGGCAAAGTTGAATCAAGTACTTATGATAGATACATAGAAATAAAATAATTCTTGCTCATTAGTACCTAATGATCTTAGAGTATGTATTTATGAGTTTTTTATATGTATAATATATATATATATTCATGAATATATGTGAAAAACTATAGAACAAACAATAGATGATAATACTGGGAACTATCAATTTTACTTAAATTTAGAAGCTCTTGAAGTTCTGAGGACAAATGTGGCAACTTCTTTTTCCAATAGATGTGATTTCATGGGGTAGGATTACAATTTAATAGCAAAACAGGGCATTATTGGAAATTTCTAGAGCAATTTTGTATCTTCTTGTGTTCCTGCATGTTACATGAATAATGCAGTCTAGTCCCTCTAAGGGTAATTTTGACTCTTAATGGATCATTATTGAAAGCTATTTTTATCCTATTTCAAATGAAATCTTGTTAAATATGTTTGGGAGTACAAAGAATGAATACAGCCCCTGAAATGATGTATGCACCAGGTTTGTTGTCGTTGGACAGGGTTGGGGGCAGTGGTAGAGTTTTAGGAAATATGAACGATTTGGGAGATTTTCTGATATTCTTGAGTAAATAAATTTCACGAGTATCTGAAAACTCACACCCTAAAAAGTTAGTTTCTATTACTTATTCCTTAGTAGAACTTGGAAAAACATGCCCATCAGTCATAGACTCATTATAATACATTACAGCTGGTGAAACGGGATGTTTTTCTTACACTTTTAAAATCTAACATGTGATCATCTCTCATACTATCACTTCTTAGATTTTTAAAATAGTAACAGTAGTAGTAACAAAGACTATTTGTAGTACACATATTCTGTGTACCTGGCATATTACTAACTGCCTTCTCTGAACTCTGAAAATAAGCATATGAAGTACATACTACTATTATTCATCTTTTGCTAAGCTATGTGCAGTTCTGTAGCATCTTCTGCATCTTAGTGGTTTACCAAACTGCGTTTTATATTTTGTTCATGCTGCGTTCTGTCTGTGGCTGTATTTATCACAGTTTCTTAGTTCTGAGACTCAGACTTAAGGGTCAGTTTCTATCTGAGACATGTTGTCCTTATGCAGGAGTGGGGTAGGTGAAGGCAAAACTTCACGTTTTTTTTTTTTTTAATATTTTATTTATTTATCTAAGACAGAGAAAGACAGAGATAGCAAGAGAGAGCATGAACAGGGAGGAGAGGGAGAAGCAGGCTCCCCACTGAGCAGGGAGCCTGATACGGGGCTCCATCCCAGGACCCTGAGATCGTGACCCAAGCTGAAGGCAGACGCTTAACCGACTGAACCACCCAGGCGCCCAAACCTTCATGATCTTTATAGAGCTTCTGCTATAGAGTAGTATATGCCACTCTATTCACATTTTATTGGCCAAAGACAATTGACCTGATTAATCCTGATGTCCATGGTGTAGAGGTTTGTATTCCATCCATGTATAGGGGCATTGCAAGGACTGCGACCCTCAGAAGTGTTGGATGAGTCTCTTGTGGAAAAGAGAAAATAATTTGAAAGAATAATACAATTGACAACTGGAACTTTTCCTGTTGCACTGAAAGAAGGTAAATAATTTGATCAATGTCATATTGCTAGTCAGGGGCATAGCAGGAGCTCACCTCAAGCAATGTAGTTTGAAAGTCTGCTTTATTTTGTCCTGCTCTATTTTGTGTTGTGACACCTCTTTATTCAAATATACATAATCTCATATCCCAGAGACAAGACTCTAATTACTCACTACATTTGCAATTAACTAATGAGCAAGCAGAAAGAATCTTCCTTTCTGCTGGTTCAGATTTCCTAAGTGATTCATACTGAATGTTCAATTATGATAAGCAGAGAGTATGGCCAAGCAGATCCATCAGAAAGTATCTGCATTTCAAAATACATACAAGTATTTTCTGTTTCTGGAAGTATCATTCCAGAAATCAAATTATAACAGCTTCAGTCCCTAGGAGCAAGTAATGGAGACCCATTTGGTCGTTCCAAGATGAGCTGAAATACAAGAGACGGGCAATTCCTACAGCATAGTATATCTGTAATTGCGACATTTTTTGTATTAGTTTATTGCTTCAAGTCAGCAGGTTGTCTTGCAACAACTTGGTACTTAACAGAAAATATTAAATATATGCATTGATGTTCTAGCTGTGGCTTTTACCAAGGGCAATGAAGTACCATGTGTTTTAAAATATAATGTTACATTTTATAATTTAATCATCTAGGTCTTAAGTGATAACCACACAATAAACCATTTACTGAATGCCTGAAAATAGAATGTAAATAAGTCTAATAGCCCAGTGAGAAAGCACTGTTATTCTAAAGAAAGTCTACATGTTTTGTACTAACAGGAATATCAGACAACAATATCATACAGGTTCTAATATGCCTTAAGTGATATTTGAGAATTATGGAAAATTGATTATTCTTTCATTATTTTAATGATTAAGATAAGATTATGCTTTAATAGGAAGGGGGAACTTTTGAAATCTGTGAGCAAATAATAGAAAATTTTTATGAAATTAAATAAAATGAAAATTCTTTTTGGAAATCTACAGTATGTAAATATGTGTAGTAGGCTGAATAATGTCCCTCAGAGATATCATGTCCTAATGCCCGGAACTTGTAAATGTCTATTTAGGAAAAAATAATGGTCTTTTTTGCACATGTGTTTAAGGATCTCAAGTGATAGATCCTAAACACAATCACATTTATCTTTATAAGATGGAGGCAGAAGGAGATTTGAAATATTCACAGAGGAGAAGGCAGTGTGAAAATAAGAGTCAGAGACTGGAATGATATGGCACAAGTCAAGGAATTCTGGCAGCCAGTAGAATCTGGAAGAGGCAAGCAATAAATTTTCCCCTAGAGCCTTTAGAGGATGGAGAGCCCTGCCAACAACTTGTTTTTGGTTCAGTAACACTGATTTTGGACTTCTGGCTTCCAAACTAAGAGATAATAAATTTGTATTCTTCTAAGCCACCAAGTGAGTAGTAGTTTGATATACAAGCCATAGGAAACTAATACAGATTTTGATACAGGGATATGGGATATTATGTATTAAATGCATGAAAATGTAGAAGGGCCTTGGAATTGAATAATGAGTAAAGGAAGGAAGAATTTTGAGGCACATGATAGAAAATACCTAGATTTGCAGGGACACATAGGTGGCTCAGTTGGTCAAGTGTCTGACTCTTGGTTTTAGCTCAGGTCATGATCTCAGGATTGTGAGATCGAGTCCTGCATTGGCTCCATGCTGAGTGTGAAGCCTGCTTGAGATTCTCTCTCTAGCTCTCTCTCTCTGTTAGGCCCTCCCCTCACTTGCACTTTTTCTAAATAAATAAATAAATAAATAAATAAATAAATAAATAAATAAATTACCTAGATTTGTGGAAACACATTGTGGGTAGAAATGTAAATTAAAGGCAATTTGGCAAGGGCTCAGAAGGAAATAAGGAACATATCACTGGAAACTGAAAGAAAAAAAAAAGACCTACAGATGGCTAACAGACACATGAAAAGATGCTCCACATCACTCATCATCAGGGAGATACAAATCAAAACCAGGATGAGATACTACCTCACACCTGTCAGAATGGCTAAAGTGAACACGGGACGCAGATGTTGGCGAGGATGCGGAGAGAAAGGGGAACCCTAATTACATTGTTGGTGGGAATGCAAATTGGTGCAGCCACTCTGGAAAACTGAGTGGGGGTTCCTAGAAAAGTTAACAATAGAGCTACCCTATGACCCAATAATTGCACTACCAGGTATTTACCCAAAGGATACAAAAATATTGATTTGAAAGGGCACATGCACCTGGATGTTTATAGCAGCATTATCAGCAATAGCCAAATTATGGGAAGAGCCCAAATGTCCATCAACTGATGAATGGGTAAGAAGTGATATATATACATATATACATACACACACGCACACACAATGGAATATTGCTCAGCTATAAAAAAAAGAATGAAAACTTACCTTTTGCAATGATATGAATGGAGCTAGACTATACTATGCTAAGAAAAATAAGTCAGTCAGAGAAAAACAAGTACCGTATGTGGAATTTAAGAAACAAAACAGATGAACATAGGGGTTGGGGAAACAAAAGAGAAAGAGGCAAACTGTAAGAGACTCTTTGCTGTAGAAAACAAACTGAGGGTTGCTGGAGGGGAGGTTGGGGTGAGGGATGGGCCAAATGAATGACAGGTATAAAGGAGGGCACTTGTGATGAGCACTGGGTGTTATATGTAAGTGATGAATCGCTACATTCTACTCCCGAAACCAATATTACACGGGATCGAGTCCCGCATCGGGCTCCTTGCTCAGCGAGGAGTCTGCTTCTCCCTCTGACCCTCCCCACCTCATTCTTTCTCTCTCTCTCAAATAGATAAATGAAATCTTCAAAAAAAAATTGATAAATGAAATCTTTAAAAAAAAAATAAAAGAAAGAAAACCTGTGATATTCCTGGGCAACCCACAAGGTTTTAGAGAATACTCTGCTACCATAAATACTACCAGCTTGGACAGGAAAGGTTAGATGCAGGATAAAAATGAAGAAAGGCTCTCAACTCTAGCTTTTGAACTATACAAACTCTACAGGCAGGAAATAATATGATAAAACTACTACACAGCACATATATGTTACCCCTCAAGTTAAAGGCCAGGTGATTCTGGGGGCAGGGACTTGAGCCCAGCGGCCATAGCAATGGGCTCAGAAGAAGGGGTATAACCCACAAGCACAGCGGCAGAAGTTGGGGCTGTGTTGCTGATGGTATGGAGGATTATTCCCACGCCCTAAAACCTAATGGAACCTGCTCTGATTGATCCTGAAATTTCTTGGAATTTATGAATCCTTTCTTCCTTTCATTTCTCCCTTTTGGAACGAGAATGTCTATAAATATGCTATGCCTGTTCTGCAATTGTATTTTGGCAACAAATGCCTTTTCAAGTTTCAAAGGTATATAGATGGGAAAAATTTTTGCCTCAGAATGGGTCATACCGAAGGTCTTATACACGCTTGATTTAAATGTCTGAGATGATGAGATTTGGGATTTTTGAACCGATCGTATTTAGATGACCTTTTAGACATGTATAGATGACTGAATATGGGGAGACTTTGGGGGAAGTTGGGATGGAGTAAATATGTTTTGTGTGTATTATGGACATGAATCTTTGAAGGCCAGGAAGAACACTAGAGTAGGCTGAAAAATGTCCCAAAGAAAAAGGGACCTAATGCCTTGAGCATATACCCATGATGTGTATGTTACCCTGTTTGAGAAACCAAAGGCCTTTGTAAGGTCTTTGTAAAACTGACTAAAATAAACGTGCTGTGATAATTATCCAGGACTACCTGGGTGATGCCCCAATGTAGTCACATACACCCCTATAAGAAGGAGAAGAGAAAGATTAGACACAGACACAGAGAAAGCAATGTGACTGTGGAGCAGTGGGGTGGAACAGGCCGAGGGGTGCTAGCAGCATCAGAAGCTGGAGGAGACAAGGGACAGGTTCTGCTTTGAGCCTTCAGGGGGACCGTGACCCTGCCAACAGACTGATTTTAGCCCCGTGATACTGATGTCAAGTTTTGGTCTCCTAAACTGTGAGAATAAATGTTTTTTGTTCAAGCCACCAAGTTTGTGATACTTTGTTACAGCTATCATAGGAAACTCATATAATATGAAAAGTGCTATTTAAAAAATTAATATAATTCAAATAGGTTGGGTGATAGACATTGCGGAGGGTATGTGCTATGGTTAGCCTTCTGAATTGTTTAAGACTGTTGCATCACAGACATGTACCTCTGAAACAAATAATACATTATATGTTAAAAAAAAGAAGAAGATAGCAGGAGGGGAAGAATGAAGGAGGGGAAATCAGAGGGGGAGATGAACCGTGAGAGACTACGGACTCTGAGAAACAAACTGAGGGCTCTAGAGGGGAGGTGGGCGGGGGGATGGGTTAGCCTGGTGATGGGTATTAAAGAGGGTATGTTCTGCATGGAGCACTGGGTGTTATAGGTAAACAATGAATCATGAAACACTACATCAAAAACTAATGATGTAATGTATGGTGATTAACATAACATAGTAAAATTTTAAAAAGATATTATAGAAACTGCCCACATTTAATCTAATGATATGAATATCTCAGTGTTGTAATTTCTTGTACCTATTTCATTAGTAAAATCAAAGGCCTGTCTGAACAAAAGGTTGCATAGTAGAATATGGACTTCATTACCAAATTTTAAAGGAGTAAACAAGAATAAAATAGAATAGGTAAAGGATTTGAATGAACATAGTTTTATAATTTGGTGCATCATGCATCTTTTTACATGCGGTCCAGTTTCCCATCAAGTCCGTTTTCCCCTGTCTATGTCAGGAGAGTTGTGGAGACCAAATATACATTGCAATAATATAGCTAATATACATTCAAGTGGTTTCAGTTCTAAAGTGACATGTAAATACAGAAGGGCGATTATTTTTTTCCATTCTATTGTTAGTTCTCTAAAGTCTGGTAGACTACCCTGTCACCAGCAGACCTGCAACTCTCACTAAAAGTCCCTTACTTTTCCAGTCCTCTAGATTTCACCGAGAATTGTCCAGAACTCTATTTTCACCCATTTTTCAAACTGAACACACCTGAAAATACAGTCTGAAAGTTGTGTTCTTTCTTATGGGATAAAGTAAGTTTCTTAAAGAAAGACACTCCCAGAATTTATAATTTCATCTCTGATAGTTATATTTGGGGATGATTACATGGACGATGATGATTGTGATGTGTGTGTGTGTGTGTGTGTGTGTGTGTGTGTAGAATGTGCAGTGTGTGCATTATAGCTTTTAGCCCTGGGATAGGATGACTATAGCATGACTGTGTATATTCAACTTATCCATTAGGCTGATATAAGGCAAATAATATATATATATTTTTATATTGTCCCATAGTTATTTATCTAAAGACCAGCCCATATCTAATGATTTCACTCTTAGCCTTACTCTTACTATAAATAAATCAAGATTTTCCATTTTGAATCTCCTTAGTGGGGTAGTCAAAGCTCCCAACTCCACAATGTCTTTGTGGCTTCATTTCCCACTCAAGTTACATAGAATATGCCATTTCCTGAAGTAATTGGTCTTTTACAGTTCCATGCTTTAGAAGGTTTGCTCTCTATTTCTGAAATAAATTTACTCTTATCTTTGTATAAACCTTCAATACTTCAGGATGAAAAATTAACATTCTATATATAATTTCCCATCCCACCAGGAAAATTTAGTTGCGTTGCATGCTGTTTGTCCACTGCCCTTTATATATCTTCATTATAGAATTTACTATGTAATAGTGCCATATATTTCAGTGCCTGCTTCAGTAGACAAAAACTGCTCATGGAAAGTAACTTTGATAAAATCCTTATGTTGCTAAAGTTTTATAATCAAATATCTTTGGAATAATACAATTTATATACTTGTATGTACACATTTCAGAAAAGATGATATAAGGTGAAAGATAATGTATTTTGCAGAGCAAAAATCATTTTAGTCAAAAAGATACATAGACCCATAAATCAAAATTTGATTTTTAAAATTCTTTAGATGTTTCTCTTTTCCTTCAAACAAATCCAACAAGACCAATCTATTTTTATCCATAAATATAATTTTAACTTGAATCACTCCAAGTGAGATTTTCTAACTCAACTCCAACACAAATTCTTTCATAAAATTAAAATATTCTCTAGTTAAGACACATATTTTTTGACTTGAAGTGAAATAATATTTAATAAAACCTAGTAGTATTTACATTTAGAAGACAAGGGAGTAACCAAAAGTTCTTATAATAATTAACTTGACAATACTAAGTACTTTTTCCTAGTAGATATTTTATATTATAGCAATTAACCATGTTAGAATAACAACTACTATATATTTATAGTATCATTAACTTGCATTGTTTTATGTTTTATTTTCAATTTTTGTTTTTATTCATTTTATTTTATTATTTTTTTAAGATTTTTATTTATTTATTTATTTGACAGAGAGCACAAACAGGGGGAGGGGCAGGCAGAGGAAGTGGGAAAAATCAGGCTCCCCGCTGAGCAGAGAGTCCAATGCGGGCCTTCATCCCAGGACCCTGGGATCATGACCTGAGTCAAAGGCAGATGCTTAACCGACTGAGCTACCCAGGTGCCCCTTAATTCTTATTTAAAAAATTATTTTTAAAGTCATTATTTAAATTCCAGTTAGTTAACATACAGTGTGATATTAGTTTCAGGAAGACACATATTTTCTTAGTATTTCTTAGCATTTTCAAAAGACTATTAGAAAATGATCAAATCCCTTAATTTATAGAGAGGAAACCTGAGACATAGTAGAATTGTCAATGCAGATTAATGAGGATAAAATAATAAAGAGATGTACCCTGTAAAATCTTTCCTGTGATTTGCTCCTTGGTGTAATTTGTGTTGTCATCAAATTTCCTTCCAATCAATTTGACATGCATTACAAACATTTTCTTAATATTATCTAACACATCTCTTAATAGATTTTGGCTGAGAAGTGTCACTATACTGTAGAAAACTGGCATGGGATAGTCTTTTATTGTAACTTTCCTTTTTGACATTGGTACCTTAAAGATTATCAGTAACAGTTGTGAGAAAGGCTTTTTTTTTTTAATGTTTTATTTATTTATTCATGAGAGTCAGAGAGAGAGAGAGAGAGAGGCAGAGGCAGAGGGAGAAGCAGGCTCCCCGCCTAGCAGAGAGCTCGATGCGGGACTCGATTCCAGGACCCCGGGATCATGACCTGAGCTGAAGGCAGACGCTCAACCATCTGAGCCACCCAGGCGCCCGAGAAAGGCTTTAAATAACAATGTGGGTATGAATTCAGTATTTGGGATTATTTGTGAAGTATAAAGCCATAGTCCATGTTTTCTTGATAGATGGTGAGATTTAAAATATGATTTTCAACATGGAATTTAAGACATGTTTTTTAAACCCACATACAAAGGCAGAAATGTCAAGGCTTCTGAAGTCAGTGAGAGGAGAATGATGGTATTTGCTTCTGGTAATACATAGCACCCTGGGACAAATTGTGAGTCCTGCATGTTTCTTATTCTGCAAAGCAACTCCAGGCCTAGAGGTTCTGGTCAATGTTTTTTTAACTACCTCTCAAGGGAAATATCAGAAAGGTCACAGTGGAAAAAAAATGATTCTCAATATCTGCATTACATCCAACAGCCCGATTGATCCAGAAATTGGAGAATATATAGAGATAAAGATCACAGAACACATACAATACTGCCTTTTGATACTACCCAGGAAGGCAAAACTATCAGGAAACTGAGTGGTTGAAAAGTGTTGGAGCCTTGAAATAGGATATGCTCACCCGATACCATTTCCCAACAAAACACAGATTCACATTTTAAATGAAAGTAAGTAGAAAGATTACACATCTTACAAAAGTCTGATTTGTAAGCAAGCATAGTCATAATGCACTATAGGAATAAATTATCCTTTTTCTCTAATTCATAATAGGATATACAATAAAGTCACAGAAATAATGCTAAAATTCAGAATTTTTGAAAGCGTGGTGAGGTGGCCCATGTTTTAAATTTAATTGAAGTATTAATATATATTTGATTTTTCTACCAGGTGAAGATTAATAATTCTTACCTAACTAAATTTTATTTGGTTCAATGGGCAACTGAGAAACATTCTCTTCATCTCAATTATTTAGGCCAGTGAGGATTATCATTTCAGTTCTAGCTGTGAATATCTTATTACCTACATACCCAGCAAAATTTTGTGTATCAGCTCAATTTGACATATATAAAATTAAGTTTATTTATATGTCCTTATAGTAAGCTGGCAATGAATTGAAAACAATAAAGTTTGCTATAAACAAAATACCAGAGAAGCTACAAACCCAATAATATGATGACATTTTATAAACCCATAAAAAAATACAATCATACATACATCCTTAATGACATGAGGGAAGCTTCACAATTTATTGATAATTCAAAATAAGCAGACTGAAATTTTATTACATAATGTAATC
The DNA here is from genome assembly GCF_054177405.1 of Leptonychotes weddellii. NCBI lineage: Eukaryota > Metazoa > Chordata > Mammalia > Carnivora > Phocidae > Leptonychotes > Leptonychotes weddellii. The sequence continues at coordinate 15,266,172 of NC_138375.1, read as the reverse complement.
ATTTTAGAATACACAGATATTTTTTTCTATATTATATGTTGTTTCAGTGCATAGACAAAATATTAAATATGTTAAGGTATTATAGATATTCTCTTCATAGCTGGCATACATAATCTCATTACTTCCACCTCGATTAGTGCAAGTTTTTGTTCTTGTGCCATCTTTCTCTTTTTAATCTTGGGAAATTTTGAGGGTTTTATATTGCTCTTCTGAGACAGAGCCCCTCTTGTGGGATTGCTTGTGCCCGACCTGGGGTTTCTATTGTAGCTGCACTGTTCTGAACCTGGATGGTGTTGTCCATTAAAGTGATTTCCTATACAGTTCTCCATTTTCTGCCCTGCAGTTCTCATGATAAGGGTGCGCAGCTCTGGGCTCTCAGTAATATAAACCCGCAGTTGATTCTGCTGCCCTTATTTCTGACAAGTCTATAGGAAAATAATAAAACATTTAACTACAGAGAAAAATAACATTGCTCCACAATGAGAGACACCAATGACTAAGGTAAAGGACAGAGAAAAGAGGTATTTAGACTCTTCCCCCCCACCCCCGTCTTTCTTTTTTCTAGGATATTTTAGGTAGCATATGGTAGCAGCTCTGGATTTTGGATTAGTTTTTATTATATGTTTGTAATTTTCCTGAACTTATTCTATGAGAAATCTCCCCTACTCCATGAGCTAATATCTCTGCTCCATTTTTTAATTAATTGGTTATTATTCCTTATTAGCTTTTCCTCCTAGGAGTTGCTCATGTATTGGCTTAGGTTAGTGGTCAGCCAATGACTGGGCAAAAGTTGTGTATGAACACGGCAAGTGTGTGTGTCTTTAACCATTGTCAATGGATCTGAGTGTGGGTTTTATAGAACATTCAGGGGCCAGGAGGTTCTAAATTGTGTTTCAAATTTAACTTTCCTCTCTTCACTCACTTCTTCCCTGTGTGTGCCTATTATTCTCCAGTTGGTCAGAGATGTGTAAGGAGCCTTTGAAAAACTTCCGTATCTGTCTCTATTTCCAGGATTTCCCATTAAATTTCTGGCTGGTCTGCTCTCCCAACCAGAACTTGAAACTGAGTGTTTTAAGGTTTTGATTTTTCTCCCTTAAATTCCAACTAAGTTTGTTACTTTTACTGGTAGTGCCACTGGACATGGGTGAGATTTTGTCATTGTTTCTTTCTTTTTTAAAATTTTTTAAAAATATTTATTTATTCCAGAGAGAGGTAGAGAGAGAATGCACACATGGGGGGGTGGGGGGGAGAGCCGGGGAAGAAGGATAGGAGACCCACTACTCAGTGTTCAATCCATGACCCAGAGATAATGTCCCAAGCTAAAACCAAGAGTTAGATGCTTAACACACTGATCCACTCAGGCGCCCTGCTGTTCTTTCTTTCTTTTTTTAAATTTTATTATGTTATGTTAATCACCATACATTACATCATTAGTTTCTGATGTAGTGTTCCATGATTCATTGTTTGCGTGTAACACCCAGTGCTCCATGCAGTAAGTGCCCTCTTTAATACCCATCACCAGGCTAACCCATCCCCCCACCCCTCTAGAGCCCTCAGTTTGTTTCTCAGAGTCCATAGTCTCTCATGGTTTGTCTCCCCCTCAGATTTCCCCCCCTTCATTTTTCCCTTCCTACTATCTTCTTCTTTTTCTTAACATATAATGTATTATTTGTTTCAGGGGTACAGGTCTGTGATTCAACAGTGTTACACAATTCACAATGCTCACCATAGCACATACCCTCCCCACTGAACTTTCTTAAAGAAGTCTTCCCTCTATGGAAGCCGCACAGCTGCACTGCCAACCCTGACCAAGTAAATCAATTGCCACTGGTCCAAAAAGTAACCATGAGGCATTTTGCAAAACTTTGAAGTACAAAATAATAAAACCATACCATATAAAAATTAATGTCATGCAGCCAAAATTATGCTAAGAGAAAGTGTATAGTTCTAAATGCTTATATTTGAAAAGGAGAATTCTTAAGAATTATATATTTCTATTTTAGAAAACTAGAGATAAATTAAAAACAAGTAAGCACAAAGAAGGAAATACATATTCAAGCAAAACAACAATGTTGAATTAGATACCAAATGAAAAATACAAAAAAATTAAGAGCCAAAGTTATATTGTTGAATAAGTTAATAAATGTGATAGTGTTCTAAAGTGATTGGAGATTTCATAATATCATTAAATCATTCAAAAATTGAGATAAGTATATATTGAAGTAACTGGGTTTTTTCATGGCTAATCATGGATTAGAAGTTGAGGATTAAGTGTAGAACTGAAGCTAAATATCTGCAATAATCTATTTCTGTTTTCTGGGATAATGGGAAAAAATTAACCAATGCAATTAAAATGTAGATAATAGATTATAGAATGACTACTTTATTAGTGTCCATCAAATGGTTTTAATATAAATGTATCATGTTATTTGCTGTGAATCTTAGGATGAGTTTAGTTCATTAGATTCAAAAAAGAAGGAGGCCAAGAAATGAGTGAAAGCTAACTAGTTTAGCATAAGGGGAAATAATTGGAATTCAATGAAGCCAAATATCCCTGCATATAAAGTTATGCCTTAAACGTAAATTAAACTAATTAGCTAGAAAGAGTTAATGCAGCTTCCAAAGACACTGTTCTTAATAGCAAAGAATAGTTTATGAACTGAGTGAATCTGGGTCATAAAGCCTAAGAGCCTTAATATAGTCTAACCCACACTTCTTTTTTTACAGTTTTGTATCTTGAGGCATGGAAAATTTGTAAGAGTTCCCAAAGTTTATACCAGTAGTTAGGAGCATAATTCACCCAACTCAGCATCCATTCTACTATAGCATAACATTTTAAAGCCAGTTTAATAACATGTATTTAATTTATTCAAATGTAAACATCTTTGATATATAGTTTAATATGTAATTTTCCAAAGGGTGCCTGGGTGGCTCAGTCAGTGAGGCATCTAGCTCTTGGTTTTGACTCAAGTCATGGTCTCATGGGTTGTGATATTGAGCCTCACATCAGGCTCTGAGCTAAGTGGGGAGTCTGCTTGAAGATTCTCTCCCTTGCCCCACCCCCCACTCTCACATGCTCTCTCTCTCTCTCTCTCAAATAAATATATATATATTTTTAAATGTAATTTTCCAATATTAAAAGCAGATTGGCTTTTGCAGTTACTTGTGCTCCATTTACTGATACCATGTTGCTTTCTCATCTTTGATATCTAGGAGAAAATGCATGTTTTTATTGGTGTTTATAATATTTACCTTCATATGAAGAAGTAAGAGTAGAACAGAAATCTATTTTTTCCTGAACTCTACATGGAAATTATTATTAAATAATATATATTTTATAATATTTTATATAATTGATTGATTTGTTTTAAACAGGTATTTTTAAGGGCGCCTGGGTGGCTCAGTTGGTTAAGCGACTGCCTTCGGCTCAGATCATGATCCTGGAGTCCCTGGATCAAGTCCCGCATCAGGCTCCCTGCTCGGCAGGGAGCCTGCTTCTCCCTCTGACCCTCCCCCCCCTCATGTGCTCTCTCTCTCTCATTCTCTCTGTCTCAAATAAATAAATAAAATCTTTAAAAAAAAAAAAACAGGTATTTTTAAAAAGTTACTGAAATAGAGTTTTAATATTTTATCATACAGGACATGTGGCTAAGTCTATAATTTAAGTAAAAATATGATGACTACCATAATATAGACACCTTCTAATTACGGTTACCATGTATTCTTGGAAATTCTTTTCTTTTTTTTTTTTTTTAAAGATTTTATTTATTTATTTGACAGAGAGAGACAAAGTGAAAGAGAGAACACAAGCAGTGGGAGTGAGAGAGGGAGAAGCAGGCTTCCCGCGGAGCACGGAGCCCGATGCGGGGCTCGATCCCAGGGCTCTGGGATCATGACCTGAGCCTAAGGCAGACGCTTAACGACTGAGCCACCCAGGCGCCCCTGGAAATTATTTTCTGAATGTGAGTCTCTATAAATAAAATTACTATTGCACAAAGGAAACCTATATTCTAACTTCCCATTAATGCATAAATTAAGGTCAATCTTTTACCAATAGCTTTACTACTATTTTGTTAATTTTGTCATGTATTTATGATATACCTAAAATTGATGTTATGCTAGGTCCTGAAGATATAATGAAGGCAAATATAACTTCATCCCTCAAGGATTTATATTCTAGTGGGAATTATTTTATTTTCTGAATTCCTTTAAAAGCCATATATTTGACATATGCTACCTATTTATTCTGTTGCTCTTGTCATAAATCTACCAATATATTATATGCATTCTCAGCAGAGTAATGATGTGTATGGCCTTTATTATGTTGAGGTGCATTCTATCTATATGCAATTTGTTGAGAGTTTTTATCATAAATAGATACTGAATTTCTCAAATGCTTTTTCTCCATCAGTTGAGATGATCGATTGGTTTTTAACCTTCATTTTGTTAATGTGATATATCACACTGATTGATTTGCAGATATTGAACTATCCTTTCATCCTTGGAATAAATCCCACTTGATCATGGTGAATGATCCTTTTTGTAGAATTCAGTTTGCTAATATTTTGTTGAGAATTTTTGTATCTATGTTTGTCAGGGATATTAGCCTGTAGTTTTCGTTCTTGGTGGTATCTTAATCTGGTTTTGGTATCAGGGTAATGCTTGTCCCATAATATGGGTTTGGAACCATTCCAAATTCTTTTTCAATTTTTTTGGAAGAATTTGAGGAGAATAGGTATTAAATTTTTGAATATTTGGTAGAATTCACCTGTGAAGGTGTCTTGTTCTGGAGTTTTGTTAATTGGGGATTTTTGATTACTGATTTAATCTCCTTACTAGAAATCTGTTGATTCAATAGATTTTTTATTTCTTCATGATTCAGTCTTGGAAGATTGTGTGTTTCTAGGAATTTATCCATTTCTTCTAATAGGTTGTCCAATTTGTTGGCTTATACCTGATTGTAGTAGTCTTTTATGATCCTTTGTGTTTCTTTGATATCAGCTGTAACTTCTCTTTCATTTCTGATTTTATTTATTTAAGCCTTCTCTATTTTTTTAAGATTTTATTTATTTATTTGAGAGAGAGAGAGAGAGAGCACATGAGAGGGGGGAGTGTCAGAGGGAGAAGCAGACTCCCTGCTGAGCAGGGAGCCTGATGTGGGACTTGATCCTGGGACTCCAGGGTCATGACCCGAGCCAAAGGCAGTCACTTAACCAACTGAGCCATCCAGGCACCCCTATTTTTTTTTTTCTTAGTCTAACTAAGGGTTTGTCAATTTTGTTTACCTTTTCAAAGAACCAGTTCTAAGTTTCATTGATCTTTTCTGTTGTCATTTTAGTCTCTGTTTTATTTATTTCTGCTTCGATCTTTATTATTTCCATCTTTTACTAACTTTGGGCTTCATTTGTTCCTCTTTTTCTTGTTACTGTAAGTGTAAAGTTGGATTGTTTATTTGAGATTTTTATTGTTTCTTGAAGTAGGCTTGCATTGCTATAAATTTCCCTCTTAGAATTGCTCTTGTTGCATACCATTGATTTGGGTCTGTTGTATTTCCACTTTCATTTGTCTCAAGTTATATTTCAATTTCTCCTTTGAGTCCTTCATTGGCCCATTGTTTGTTCAGTAGCATATTGTTTATTTTCCATATATTTGTTATTTTTTACAGTTTCCTTCTTATAATTGATTTCTAATCGCATACTATTTTCGCCATAAAAGATCTTTTTTTGGCCCCATTATCATTATGTAATACTCATCTTTGTCTTTTATGATAGTCTTTGCTTTAAAGTCTGTTTTGCCTAATATAAGTATAGCTACTCCAGCTTTTGGTTTCCATTTGCATAAGACATCTTTTTCCATCTCTTTATTCTAAGTCTGTGTGTACTCTTAGATCTGAAGTGGGTTTCTTACAGGCAGCCAATAGATAGGTTATTATTTTTTTATTCATTCACTTATTCTATATTTTTTGATTGGAGAATTTAGCCCATTTATATATAAAGTAATTATTGATATGTATGTACTTATTGCCATTTGGTTGTTTTGAAATTTCTCTATTTTCCTTTTACCCTTCTCTGGCTTTTTTCTCTTGTGATTTGATGATTTTCTATAGTGTTATATTTAGATTTCTTTCTCATTATCTTTTGTGTTTCTACTGTAGTTTTTTTATTTGTTTGTTTGTTTGGTTTTTTGTTTTTGTTTGTTTGCTTTGTGGTTACTGCGAGGCTCACATGTAACACCCTGTATGTAGAATAGTCCACTTTAGTTGATAGCATATTAAGTTTATGCCTTCTAAATCTCTAGATTTTACTCTCCTCACCAATGTTTTATGCTTTTGATGTCATTTTTACATCTTTTTATGTATCTTGCCTCTCAGCCAAAGCTCCAGGACAAGTAAATAGGTCTTTCCTTAGGAAGACTGTTGCTGTGTTTTGGTTTGCTCTCTGTGCAGTGCCCTGGAGGTGATAGCTTGTTGAAAACTGTATCTCTGATGGTTTTAGACCTTTGGGGTGCAGAAATGCAATACCTCTTGGTTACCAAAGTGTGATGCTCAATGGTTGTCCCTTATGTCAGCTATTTGTACAGTTTTGGCAGGGCATCAAGAATGGCATGGGGATGGGGTTCATCTCCCTCCCCCATCTCTAGCAGTTTAGAAGGAGAGTGCAAAAATGGTGGTCACCAGCACTGGTGCTAGCAAGGTAGAAGGAGAATCCAAGTTCATATGGGTTCCTGCCCCTCCAGCAGGTAATTTATGATTAGCAAAAAAAATCTCATTTTCATATGATTTAGGCATTTTTCAAATTGTTGCTTTTGCAGTGGGTCCCAGAGTGAACATATCTGCACATGAGCCCTTTAAAAGTGGAATTTCTGTTCCCTATGGCCCTATGGTTCTCCCTGACATAGCCCTATTGGTTAGAAAGCCAGATATTTGGAGAGCTTGTCTTTCTGATGCAGGGTCCAAAGTTTGGTGCACCTGATGTGGGGCATGAACCCCTCATTCCTCACAGTAAAACTGTATTTCTGAGATCTCTCCAGATGTGGGTCACTGCATCCAGGTTGGGGTTTAGGTGAGACTGTGTCTCAGGATCTCCTAACTGTCTCAATGCAGCTCTTCTATCCTTCATTTTGGAAAGTGTATTCAGCTAGTTTTCAGGTTTTATTCAGAGGGAATTGTTGTATGTGGAACCGTAGTTTTGTTTTGTTCATGGGTACAGGTAAGTTCAGGATCTCCCTATGTTGCCATCTTGAACCACCTGCAATAATTATTTTTCCTTTAAGAACATTTTGGTGAATTTTAGTAAAGCTACACCAGCTTTTCCAGGTTCTATGATTGCAGTGCAATACATCTAGAATTTAATACCAACAATAAAAATAATAAATTTGTCAACTCTTAGATCAAAGTAAAAGATATTTACCTAACATGCTTTGGGGAAAAAATGGAAACTAAGGCCAAATTTGCATAATGGTATATGAATAATTTTATTATAATACAGATATTTACGTCTATATAATATATAAATTAAAACTAATGTTATGTATATATGATGGTCTTAAAACAATGATCCTCAGTCTTAAACAAAAAGCAAAATAAACTATTGGAAAACTAGAAGGTCAGTCAACATCAATGTAAAAATTAATAAAATATCAATAGGATATCCAAAAACTTTAAGCATGTAAATCTAATCAGTAAAATGATTGCAAATCAACATTTAAAACTTAAAAATAGAGATACAAATGATATTAAAAGAATATTGAATGTGTGTAAAACTCTATGTAAATTACTTGAAGATATACATTCCCAGGGTAGAATGCATTTCTTTATTAGTATACTTTTTATGCAGTAAAAAAACCACAAATCATGTTCACAAAATATAGTGGGGATTATTGGTACTTGTTTTAAGGGACATAAGGGTTTAGAACAGTTAATGATTAGTTTTCAATATATGAACACTTAAATGATATGTTCTCTTTTAGTCATGGAATAATTTAAAATGTATGTATTTGCTTAGAGACATTACATATATTATCCAGTTCTTTTTTTCTCCTTCCACTATTTTATTTTAGTGTTCTGATATAGATCACTTACTGAGTCTTATATTTATTGTGCCTTTTTCCTTTTATTTGAACATTTTAATTTTTTGTATGTATTTTTCTCTTATTAAAATTGTTTCATGTATAAATATCACATCAGTTGTATCCACATAGAATCAATTATATAACTTTTGACAATTTGAATGTTTTATATTAAAATGTGTTCTCCTTAAATCAACATTATGCAAAATTAATAATCTCCATTCCCATACTTGAGTTTTTCTGGTTTACTTTTACTCATCCCTTTACTTTCTTCTACATGTGCTTAATGAAATATCTAAATACTGAATCGCCTTTTCATTCTACTAAATGGATGTATCTCACTAAAAATTATTCAGATGTATATATAATAATATTGCCATTGTGTTATTCTTTTTTTCTTGAATTGTTACTTTTGATATATCCTTTATATTCTACCTTTGGGAGAATATTTCATATTCTGTCTTTGAGTGTGCTGTTCTTCCTATCTTTCTTATCTCACATTCCACTCATTATGGTTCACTGTGTCTCTTCCCATCAGTCCTTCATTTTTCAGGGAGTTACTGGTGTCTGTTTTTCTACTTTTCTGTGTTCTGATGGCTTTGAAAAGTAAGCTCAGCTGGGCTGTTGGTCGTATAAATTGTTGGATTTGCTCTCTGCATTTTTTCCGTTATTGAATTGAAAGTACTGTGCAAGGATTTATTCTATTCGATAAAAGAGTGCTGGATAATCCCTCAATTCAGGATGGACTCCTGAGCCTTTGCCAATGCTAGAAGCAATTTGATATTTATATCCTCCTGTTGCCAACATGTAACCAGAAACTGCTCTTCTCTTCTCACTCATTAAAGCAGACACAGATAGGGGAAAAAAATACTATTTTTGGTTTCAGTGATACCAGAAGACAATTATCTGGATCTTTTGGGGGCAATTTTGTTTTAATGCTATATTCTCATTAGGATTTATTGCTATTTTTGTTTGTTTAGTATTGTTTTATTTTTTGTGTTATCAATATACCTGTATAATTTTATTAGAGAAGATAGAGTAGGCTATATTATAACAGACATGCTTCCAAACATCAGTGGATTAGCACAGCAAAGTATATTTCCTATTCCTGTCACAGTCTGATAGGCCAGCCCTTTCCTCTTTGGTGACTTGGGAACCAGGACATTCCATTCTGTGTAGGTCTGGAACACCCAGACTTCAAGGACCCTGCTGAAGGGCAAAAGAGACAGGGAAATACTGTGCAATGGGCCATTGCTTATGGGCCAAATCTGGAAGTGTTTTATATCACATATGTCTACATTCTACTAAGCAGAATTCAATCAGATGGTCTCCAACCTAACTGCAAAAAAGATTTGGAAGGTCAGATTTCTGTGTGCCCAAAAAGTTAGTGGTTTGAATACATCTTATTATCTTTGACAGAACATTTGGGTTACCAAAGCATTTTATTCTACTCTCACACATAGAACACTCTCACCCCTTCCTGGGAGAGACCATATAAAGTCCCATCTGGTCACTGATTATTGTTCAGAGTGTATGTCTCTAGGTGCAATCAGATCCAGATGTGACTCCCTTTAGTCTATAGACCTTCAAATTTAAAAGGCAAATTATCTTTCCCTCTCCAGCACTAATACCCAATATGCGGTTATGGAACCAGGCACAATACACACACAATAATTGCTCCCATCTCGTGGAAAGGCAAAGAATAGAAGAGATACAATATCAACTGGAAAACAGCAATTTAAATCTCACTGGGAAGAGATTTTAATAAAATTTCCTGGCATACACACTGGGGATGAAGGAATCACCTTGCTAAAACTCTGATTCTGCTCACTGGAAGGAACGAACCTCTTGTCCACTGTTTTTTGTGAACTCTGTCAACTCCTTGTTCATTACTCTCCGTGGTCATATCTGATCTGGGGAATGGAGACCCATGTACTCCTTGAGGGACATGTAATGTGCCTTTATCCCCTAAAAGAAGGTTGGGACCCAATGTTTTAAAAAGTCTTGAAGATTTAAATTATTTCTTGGATGAACTAGTGGGCTTCTGTTTTTCTTTTTGTTTTGTTTGTTTGTTTGTTTGGTAAGCCTTCAAAAACTTAATAAACTTCTGATCTGTTCCTGCCATCTAAAATTCCTTCCTGGGCACAGATATTAAGCATATTTACTTTCCTGCTTTCTGGCCCCTTGACCTTTTCATTCTTTCATTCTGGAAAAACACTAGCAGCAATTTGGGGAAAAAGAAAGAAAGAAAGAAAGAAAGAAAGAAAGAAAGAAAGAAAGAAAGAAAGAAAGAAAGAAAGGAAGGAAGGAAGGAAGGAAGGAAGGAAGGAAGGAAGGAAGGAAGAAAGAAAGATGGGGGGCATCTTTAATTTGACTTTTTTTCTGGGCCACATTTTTAAATTAAAATTATTTTACTGGACTCTTTCCATGAAACTTTTACAAAATTCTATTTCAGAAACCTTCTCCCCCACTCTTAGAAAGCCTTGAATGTCTAGAGTACCTCTTCTCCTTCTTCCCAGATCTTTAAAAAATTTGCCAATGGCTACAAGCACATCTATCTTCGTTAATCCTCTAAGTCTTGTAAGCATAAAGTCTGCCTCCAAATTTATAGCAGGTGGCTTTTAGATTTTCATTCTCTTACATGTGTTATAATCGTTACCTTGCTGCCTGATCATGAGAAATAATGCTCTGAGATGTATTTTAAGTTTTTAATAGTACAGCCCCCTACCTATGTATAAATTTATATAGATCAGAATTTTTACTGATTAGAGTAGACTAGAATTTCCTATGGTCATAAACTGCCAAATCTCAGTGTCTTAATTCATTAAAGTTTTATTTATTGACAACTCCATTTTTCCCACAGCTTCTTGGTCTTAAATAACTATTTTTTGACTTCTCCCTTTTTGTAGCTGTGCACCTAACCCAATGCTTCAAGGAGCCATGGAAGGGGAAAAGGGAGCAGAAGCAGCACACACAATGTTCTCTAAAGGCCCACCGGGAAATGGCTGGTTTTGTACTCTTTATATACCATTTCCCAAAATTTAGTTGCATGGCCTCCAAGCTGACTTCAAAAGAGGAGTGGGAATGTGATTTTTCTGTGTTCCTAAGAGAATGCTATGATGAGTTCTCTGCCACACCTGCGTACTGTTATAGTCAATTATCATTGGATGATCATTACAATTTTTGTAACCTTTTTGGCTTTAATCTAAGTCAATGAAAACAAAATCCTGTGCCTTTTTAAAAAATAAGACTCTATGGTGGTCACTATTTATCCATATATGAGAAGATATGTTTCCTATTATTGAAGTAAGTCACATATCTATATTCCTAGATCAACGACCCATACGTCTTAACTCCATATTCCCTTAAAAATGTGTGTTTTCATAATTTCCTTCCTTTCTTTCTTTCCTTTGGTTATTCCCATCCTTGCTCTTTTTCCTTTTGATTTTTTTTTAGCCTCAGATTGCCTTTAGTAGAATAGGCAGGATCAGTACATAGATTTCATATTAGGAAGAATGTCCACTTAGCTAGTTCTATCACAGGATACTCTCCACAGATCCACCAATACTGTAGCCTCTTCCCTGTATAGTTTTCTAGTTGTATCTAGACTTGGGCAGAAAATAACTTAAATAAACATACCTTTTCTATATCTTTTACCTTAAGTGAAAATTTAGGATTATAAAAGTCTGAAGCCCCGGGGCGCCTGGGTGGCTCAGTTGGTTAAGTGACTGCCTTCGGCTCCGGTCATGATCCTGGAGTCCTGGGATCGAGTCCCGCATCGGGCTCTCTGCTCGGCAGGGAGTCTGCTTCTCCCTCTGACCCTCCCCCCTCTCATGTGCTCTCTCTCTCTCTCTCAAATAAATAAATAAATAAAATCTTTAAAAAAAATAAAAAAATAAAAAAAATAAAAATAAAAGTCTGAAGCCCCAAATTATTTCTATCGACTTTTTTTGTGTTGATCCTCATTACCTCCATTCCTAGGGCCATGGATGTGACATACAGAGAGAAAAATGCATAGACTACAAAGTATAATGTATACGAAGAAAGAAAACAGTTGCTATCTAGAAATATTTATATACAAATAATTGCTTTTTGGCATAGCTCTTGGAAACCAATGGAATGGAAAAAAATCCTTTGTTTTCTTTCATTTTTGTAAAGCAATCCGATAGAATTGAGAGAAATTCAGCCAGTAAAAGTCACCAAATCATTTTCTTTGTGTGAAGAAAAATAATGTATGAAAGGTCTTCAGGGATAATACCATTTCCCTAAATTCAAAAAGTGAACATGGTATAGTTCATTATGTGAAATCTAACTTGCGGAAAACAATGGGCACAACAAAGGCATATTTCTAAAGACACAGATTTCTGTCACCTAACTTTGGAGTTCTATTTTTTCAATTTTTTATATCTATTATAGAATTATTCAAAAACAATGCAGCAATTCTAGCATAAAATTACCTATAATAACCTTGCTGTTAATACACATAACACATATACCTTGAAGTAGGAATAAAAGTCCACAGTGCCTTAACTTCTAGGTGGGTGCCTGAAATGTATCTTTGGTCTCCTCTAAGTATGAATGATCTCTGCCTCTCTCTCCCCAGTAGCTTCTCTCTCTCTCACTGGGAATTAGATCAAAGAAGAGCCCCTAGCAGAGATTCAACCATCAACTATTTAGAGAGTATAAGGACATCAGGCATCTCAGCAACAGACCAGTGTGCCTTGAGGTTATTTTAATGGTTTCCTCCCTATACCTTCTTCTTCCAACATATAGAATGAATCTTTTAAATCCAGTGTATCCTTTGTGTCCCTAAAAGTGTTTGGATGGGCTCTTATTTTCATGTTTTTGAACTACAGACATCAAATTTAACTGATTTCTTTGTTGCTATTCTTTTCTTTCTTCACTTTGTCGTTATTATAGTGACTAGGCTATCTTCCAAGAACTCTTCATTCCTCAAGGTAACAGCCTACTCACAAAAATACTGGTGATTCCTTGTGGCTTATTGAACAGATTACATAAAACGGAGGTCTCATAGAACAGAATTACTCTGGGAGAATTGATCCTGGGTATATAAAAATGTTGGAGTTTATTAATTGATTCATCATGGGTCTCCACAAAGAGGAATACATGAAAAATGGAATAAGTCACTGATGTGGTTGGCTTAGGCTTTGGTGTGGAATGTTCGCTATGGTATTTATTTCCTGTCCCATTGCTACTGGGAATTGGGATGCAATCTATGAATCCACATGGTTGTAAACAGCATCCAGGGTGAGAGATTCCAAAGGTGAAATTGTTGGATTGCTCCATGGTTGGTTTTGTGCAGGTTCATCTAGTAAAATACTAAGGAGAGTTAGAGGGAAATGTGGAAAGTTATTTCAAGGGAAGAGTTGAAGCTATAATTACACTATTTAAATTGGAAACAGAAATTTACATGGAAGAGACAAGTAACACATATTTGAAGGAATTATGTCCACGTTACAACATAACTAGAAACATGACTTTTCCCTCCAACAAAAACTCTAAATCTCTATCCCCATCTTCTGGCATTAACTTTTTCTATGGATGTAAACCAAACCAAAAACAAAAAAAAACAAACAAACATTGGCTTATATAAGAAATATATTTCTTCTTTTGGAAGAATAAAAAACAATTGATTTATGATATATAGGAGATTTTATACAAAATCTACCATCACATAACCACTCTGAATTTTATGCAATTATAAATACATTACAAGTATTATTTTCACATAATTTGTTTAATTTGTTTTCACCTTATTTATCAGGTCCTTACAGAATCCTAGAGCTTTTCTGAAGGTGCATTCAATTTTCTTGCAGTTTACCTCCCTGTAAACTACGCATTCTACCATATGTCTTGCTCAAGATGTCCATAGAACAGCTGTGACTATTTATCACTCCTGCTTTCAGAATGTTACTATTTCAGCCCCCTCTTTGTTTGCTTTGATTTGTTTTTCCTCCTTTTGAAAATAAATCCTTTTTTTTTTTTTTTTTGTAATTCTTAGCCCTGGTTAAAATATTATTTTGATGTCCTTGTTTCTTCATCTAAAACTCTCCTTTTTTTTTTTTTTTCACTCCAAAAGTTCAATAATCCTGAAAGGTTTCAATCTCGACTGAAAGGACATATTTCCAAAATTAGGTGGATTAATTTAGATTATTCTTCACGTGAATGATTTTCATCTCTACTCTTTTTAGTTACTTTTACAATAGTCCCCAAAAGGATCTTCTAAGCACCCAAAGCTCTTCTGCCTCAAATATATTAATTGTAAACCCCATTCTCTCACCCCAGACACTGTATTGCATAGTGTCTCACATTCTCAATAACAATATAGCTTGCCTAATTGTCACCTGAGGTTTTAGTTATTTATGAATTTCTTCGGGATGTCATATATGGGCATGCGGTTTCTCAATCTATATTTTCCACCAATTGGAAAAGTAGATCTTTATCAATCATTATGAAAGTCTGTAATTATTAATTTAACTTCAAGGGTATTTTCATACAGTGACATAAGGATCAATGCAATATTCTAGGTAGTTATTTTGAACTCATTTGATGCCTGAAATTGTTATTTACTTTAAGAAGATAATGCCTTAAATGTCCCTTGATTTAACAGAAGTAATGGTTTCATGTGATTATCTGAGAATGAGTGTTTCCTTGTCCCTCTGAGCTTTATCCTTCCCTGCTCCAACTCCAGGCAGCCACTGATATATGTGTGTGTATATATATATTATATATAAAATATATATTTTATAAAAACATATATAAAATGTCAGTACCAAGTGGGTTGCAGTTTCTAGACTTTTATAAAAATAGAATAGTACAGTATGTACTCTTTTGTGTACAATTTCTATCAGCATAATGATTCTAAAAGTCTTCTGTGCTATCATGTGTCAGTGGTTTTATTTTATTTTATTTTTAATTGCTGTGTGTGTGTGAGATTCATTTTAAGGTTTTGTCTATAGTAAATTAAGTTGCTACAAATATTTGTCTGTAAATCTTTGCATGAATCTGTATTTTTCATCTCTCTTGGCTGAATACTTTGGAATAGAGTGTCAAAATTTGAGAGTAGATTAATATTTAAATCATAAGTAACCTGACATATAGTTTTCCAAAGAGGTAGTGCTTACATCTCCACCCCCTCCCCACAGTATATGAAAGTTACAGTTGTTCTTCAGCATTGTTAACATGTGATATTGTCAGTCTGCTAATTTGGTACATATAAAGGTTATTAAATTATATCTTATTGTTTGAATTTGTTTGACAAATAATGTTTTCATGTATATTTGTCCACTCATGTATCTCATTTTGTGAAGTATCTTTTCAGATGTCTCCTGTGTTTAGTTGCGAAGTGGGGAGGCTTTTATTATTTTCTTTTTAAGTCGTAATAGTTTCTGATATATTCTGGATCAAAAACTTTGCCAGACATAGGTATTACAAATATTTTTACTGATTCTATGGATTGCTTTTTTATTTTCATAACGATGTACTTTAAAAAATAATACGAAAGAATAATTTATCAATTTTTGTTATTTATTTATTTATTTATTTATTTTATTTTAAGATTTTATTTATTTATGTGACAGAGAGAGACACAGAGAGAGAGGGAACACAGCAGGGGGAGTGGGAGAGGGAGAAGCAGGCTTCCCGCGGAGTTGGGAGCCCAACACGGGGCTTGATCCCAGGACCCTGGGATCATGACCAGAGCCGAAGGCAGGTGCTTAATGACTGAGCCACCCAGGCGCCCTATTTTTGTTATTTATAAAATCATTATTGATCATGAAAACCATTTTATCATATATTTTCTTCTTGGAGATTTACATTTTTAAACTTTATGTTTAGGCGTATAATCCATTTCAAGTTAATTTTTCTGTATGGTACCAGCATTTTTTATTTTTGTTTTTGTTTTACATAGGAATATACAGTTGTTCATGCACCATTTGTTGAAAACACTTTTCTGTTCTCATCGGATTGACTCAATATATTTGTTCCATCTGTTTTGGGACTGCTTTTCTATTTTATTGATTGAAATGTCAAACCTTATGACAACAGCTATTGTCTTGGTAACTATAGTAAACCTTTAAATCAAACACTGTATTTTCACAAACAAAACTGTGAGGTTTTTAAAATTGGTTTTGGTTATTACAAGCCATCTATATTTCCAAATAAAATGTATAGTCAGTTTATCAATGGAAAATTGCCAACCTAAACTATACATAGTCTTTCCAATCCTTGAAAGTCTCCATTCATTTAGGTATCCTTTAATTACTATCAGCATGTTTTTTTTTTTTTTTTTTTAAGATTTTTATTTATTTGACAGAGAGACACAGCGAGAGAGGGAACACCAGCAGGGGGAGTGGGAGAGGGAAAAGCAGGCTTCCCACAGGGAACCTGATGTGGGCTCGATCCCAGGACCCCGGGGTCATGACCTGAGCTGAATGAAGGGAGACGCTTAACATCTGAGCCACCCAGGCGCCCTGCTATCAGCATTTTTTATAGTGTTCAGTAAAGAAGTCCATATAAATTTTGATAAATTATTTCTAAGAATTTTATGTTTTTTGAAACTATTCTAAGTGGAATTAAAAAGATTCATTTTCAAATGATTTGTTGCTAGTATGTATATATATATATATATATATATATATATGCACAAATGATATACTTCTTAACTTTGACTCTGTAATCTTACAAAATTTAGATACTATCTTTTGAAATGTTTTGGGAAGAATGTTTATGTTTTTCTACAGATAGACACATCATCTGCAAATAGTGCATTTTTCTTTCTTAAATTTCTGACATCTATTTCTGCAACTTTTTTTTACTTTACTGTAATTACTATTATCAGTAGTATAATTGTAAAAATAAATAGTGAAAGAAAGCATTCTCGATTTTTTCCTGCCTTCAAAGTGCAAACATTCAATAATTCCATGTTAAGTATGATTTCTTCTATATATTTCATATACTCTAAGGGCAACTTAATTTTATTTATTTATTTTTTATTTATTTATTTATTTTTAAAGATTTTATTTATTTATTTGACAGAGAGAGACACAGCGAGAGAGGGAACACAAGCAGGGAGCGTGGGAGAGGGAGAAGCAGGCCTCTGCCGAGCAGGGAGCCCGATGCAGGGCTCGACCCCAGGACCCTGGGATCATGACCGGAGCTGAAGGCAGACGCTTAATGACTGAGCCACCCAGGCGCCCCAGGGCAACTTAATTTTAAATGTTAATTCTGTATCATACTATTTTTCAAAATTTGTTTATTGTTTTTAGAAGTTTTCTATCGATTATTTTAGTTTGTCAAACAATATGTGGCCCCTATAATAGGAATATTTTTATCTCTTTTGTCTATTTTATAATAATCACTTACTCATATAAAACTGCATTGGCTATTAATTCTACCCAAATATTGCAAGGTAGTTAAAATACACTATATGCTTGTAATGTCCTTGTAAGTGCTTGTTCTCTTCTGAGGTCAATATAGTGAGTTACATTTTTAAATTTTCCAAAAATAATTAAAATCCAATTGAATTTTATAAGTTTATTTGAAAAGAGGTATGCAAACTTTTTAAAAATTTCATGCAATTGTGTCTTCTTTAATTTTAGATTAGATTATATAGTACTTGGAGCTTTGATGTTGCATATAACTAGCTGTTTAAATGTATTTTTATTAATTACATTCTACATCCTGAATTGATTAAATTTTTTTTTTAAAGATTTTATTTATTTATTTGAGAGAGAGAGAATGAGAGACAGAGAGCATGAGAGGGAGGAGGGTCAGAGGGAGAAGCAGACTCCCTGCTGAGAAGGGAGCCCGATGCAGGACTCGATCCCAGGACTCCAGGATCATGACCTGAGCCGAAGGCAGTCGCTCAACCAACTGAGCCACCCAGGCGCCCCATGAATTGATTAATTTTTGTTTATGTGTTCTTTCTGCTGCCTTTGTGTTGACATTAATTTTCTCATATATTTTTGAGATGTGTTCTAATTCATTTTTTAGCATTTTATATTTATAAATTTTGTAAGATTTTATTTATTTATTTGAGATAGAGTGAGTAAGAAAGAGAGAGAACACAAGTAGGGAGAGAGGCAGAGGGAGAAGGAGAATCAGGCTCTTCACTGAGCAGGGAGCCTGATGCAAGGCCCCATTCCAGGACCTTGAGATCATGACCTGAGCTAAAGGCAGATGCTTAACTGACTGAGCCACCCAGGCACCTGCATTTTATATTTATATTTATTTAATGATATATTATTCCCATTTTAACTGCTCTAACAGATTCACCATATGTCATAATTTTAAAGAAATTCTGAAGTTTTATTTTTTCCCATTGATCAAAAAACATCCTATAAGTATGAAAAATAATATTACCATATTAGGTGTAAGTTGTTACTATTTTTTTTAACTTGGGGAACAGCTTCATATTGAGATATTTTAGTGTTATTTAGGGCCATTGAAGAATACAGTTTTTGAGATCTGTGGTATTCTTCCTTGAGGCAAATTCTTCCTTAACTCTATCATCATACCTCCACTTCAATGTATGGCTATATGTATTTTGGAATACAGTGTTTCACTGGAAGGGGAAAATTATATTGGTTAAAAAAAAATTATATAAAATATAAACAGAAAATCCTGCTCTCTTATAAATGGCCATATTAGACATCATCTCAATGTGAGTGAACATTGAATCATAGAAGGTATTAATTTTACATATGCTAATGTGGAAGGACTGAGTTCATATACTAAATCTTTATCAATAATTTTATAATACCACAGCTGTTAAATAGTAAACAAGTAATTTATTCTAAACAAAGAGCAAATTAAATATGCCATCATCTTTCTACTGTTTTTTTTTGCACATTGCTTTTCCACAAAATCATTTTTATCTTTAATTAGTTTAAAAAAAAACCATAAATACATACATACATACATAGCACGTGGCCAGTTTCTTATTAAGAAATTGAAAACTAAAACTACATGAGATGGCACTTCATACACATTACATGGCTAAAATTAAATGCCTAACATAACCATGCATTGGCAAGGATGTGAGACAACTAAAATTCTCCTACATTCCTGGTGGAATGTTAAATAGTACAACCATTTTGCAAAATTCTTCAGCAGTTTCTTAAAATTTTAAGTGTATATCTACTATATAACCCAGCATTTGCCTACCTAGCTATTTAGCCAAGAGAAGTAAAAACGTATGTCCACAAAAAAAGATGCATACAAATATTCAGTGACTTTATTCATAAAAGTAGAGTTTAAAACAACTTCAGTAACCATCAAAGGTTGAATGATTAAGCAAATTATAGTCATATAGATGGGTTAGTAGCGATAAAAAAAAAAAAACTACTCATGCATACAGTGACATGACTGAATCTTAAAATCATTTTGCTTAGTGAAAGAAGTCAGAAAAAATATAGCAATTTGTGTCAGAAAAAAATAGTAATATAAGTGGAAGCCACTTTATGGTGACATCAGTGGTTACTTGGGCAAGAATTGGAGGAAGGAGGGATGCACCACAAAGGCGCATGAGAAAACTTTTGGGGTGTTGAAAGTTTTCTATATCTCGATTGTGGAACTACCTACAATATCTAAAGTCCAACTCCTGTTTACTATATCTCTCACTTAATGTGACCCTTCTAATTTTATAATGAGCCATTACTTATTAGGAAGGATTCTCAATTTATGCTGAGTAGGTGTTACATGTGCTGAACAGGCACAGCTCAAGGTTTCAAGAGGACTGTTTTCATTTGCACTGCAATGTAAAACTACTATACCTTTCTCTCTGTAATCTTGTTAAATAGGTAACTTTCAGCCAAACACTTACCAAACTCCCGTGAGAGCACCTTCCCAGTTTTATAAGGCTTCTGAAGAAACAAACTAAGGTTTATGAATACAGATTCATTTCAAATATATTCTTGGTATTCTGATTCAAGAGCTTCCATTCTAATTGGATCAGATCCTACAAACTCAGCTCTAATTAAGATAATGTGGGTGATAATTATTGTAATTTTTAAACTTTTACTACTTCCCAAGCCAACTAAACATGAACATATTTAGAGTTACAGAAAAATAAATGCATAATGACTAATCACAGTTTCACCTGTGAACTATTTCTTATAGATCCTTTCAATATGAGCAGTAGAAGTTCTTTCATTTTAGGTGTAGATTACTCACATAGGTCATGAAGAAGCCTCTGGTTTCTGAATCTAGGGTTATGGCATCATATTAAGGCACATTATGTGGGGCCTTTTGTTTGTTAATGGTATTGTCTGCATAAGGTGCATATTGATCTGTCGGCTGGATGGATGAATTTTCAGGAGGAATATTTGGTGATCCCAGTTATAGAGAACCTAGGAAAACAGAATCAGAAATACTAAAGCTGAATTCTATTGTGAAAATTCAGGATATCCACAGTAGCCTTTGGTATTAGATGTAGGCATATATATTGTATGTAAATGTCTCTGCTTTATTCTGATTCTCAGTCTCACATACAAGGAAGAAGCAGTAAAGTTAATGTATGTATAAACTGAATGAAATATAATAGAGAACTATATGGCCTGTAGCGAATCAGAGAACTGATGCTTTTTTAATGACATTCATATTTATTGTTTATATCAAAACTATGTAGATTGGATTCAGTCCACAGTGTGTTAGGTTGCAAACTCTGTTACACTGCTATAATGAGAAATGAAAAAATGTCTAATTCTATCACAAATATATAATGCATTAGGCAAACAGTGCCTTCTCCTATGTCCCCACAAATAATTGTAGTGAGCAACTGGCTCTCTATGGTCTGATATTGCCCCCAGTCAGCACAAAGTTTTATTGTTATTAAATTAATATATTCATTTGTCTTAATTTTAAATTTCTGTCATCTATTATCTATCAAAAAATAACTGTGATATGATAGAAGACCAAAGGAAGTTATAATAATGTCTTTTGTAATTGTGGTAGGAACAGGAGACCTGCCAACCTCTGCATCACCCTCTTTCTTCCCTCCTTCCTCCCTTTTCTCCTTCCATCAGAACCTCATCCCATTTCTTTTAGACCAGCCATCAATCTGGAGGCAAAGATGGGTTTGCTATTGATCCTTTGGCCACTTTTTAAAAAATTACATTTTGCACTGTGGTTCTTCTAACCCTTCTCTGACCTCTGTGTTTTGTCTCTTGAAATGTTGAGGGTACAGAAACCTGGTGCTATTCTGTGTCTTATTTTGGAGGATAAAAGGGGGGCTAGCTGCAGGTGAAGAACTAAGTTGTTAGTTTAGAAATAGCAATTGTTTGTACATTCCTTAGAGAGGTCCTAATTGATCTTTTGATGCCATTCCTGTTAAATTTCACAATTAATCTTGGTTCTGAAAGTGCAGATTAATTTATTAACAGCCACCGCCACAACAAAAACAAATTAAAAAAACACATGAGCTGGATCATTTTAAAATAAGCAATACAGTATTATTAGCTACAGGCCTAAGTTGTACAGCAGATCTCTAGAACTTATTCACATGTGTAACTGAAACGTTATACTCATCAAATAGTAACTCCTTATTCCCCCCTACCCTAGCCCCTGGCAATACTATTCTATTCTCTGGTTCTGTGAGTTTGACTATTTTAAATCCTTCATGGAGGGGAATCATGCATTATTTGTCCCTCTCTGACTGGCTCATTTCCTTAGCATAATGTCACCAGGTTATCTATGTTGCTGCATATGGCAGAATTTCCTTATTTTTTATGGCAATAAAATTAATAATAAAAAAGACAATAATATTCCATCGTATGTATATACCAAATGTTCTTCATCCATCCATGGAAATTTAGGTTGTTTCTGTACATTTGCTATTGTGAATAAGGCCTCAATGAGCACAAGATTATAAATGTCCCTTAAAGCTTCTGATTTCAATATTTTGGATATATTTTTATAAGTAGAATTGCTAGATCATATAATAGTTCTATTTTTAAGTTTTGAGGATTCTCCACACTGTTTTCCATAATGGCTGCACCAACTGACAATTGACAATTTCTAGCAACTGTGTACAAGGCTTTCCTTTTCTTCCCTCACATTTTTGTCAACTCTTGTTACCTTATGTTTTCTTGGTAATGGCCATCCTGGCCATTTAATAGGTGTGAGATGGTACCTCGTTGTGATTTGGTTTATATTTCCCTGATGATGAGTGATATGGAACATTTTTTCTTATATCTATAGGCCATTTGTGTGTCTTCTCTAGAGAAATGTCTTTTCAAGTCCTTTATGCGTTTTTAAATAAGTTTATATTTTTGCTATTGAGTTGTAGGAGTTCCTTATATATTATGGGTTTAACCTTTTTAATCAGATGCATGGTTTGCAAATATTTTCTCCCATTCTGTTTAACTCCCCTTAGCTGTGGAGAAGCATTTTTAGTTTGATATAGTTCCACTTTTTTTCTGATGTGGTTTTTTCACATTTTTTTAATGTAGTTCCACCTTTTTTTGTTGTTGTTGTCTGTGATTTTATTAGCCTATCCAAGAAATTATTGCCAAGATCAATATCAGAAGTTCCCCCCCCATTTCTTTTATTAGTTTCAGGGTTTCCTGTCTTACATTCATAAATATTTAATTCATTTTAAGTTGATTTTTATGTATGGTGTGAGATAAGGGTCCACTTTTATTCTTTAGCATGTGGATATCTAGTTTCCCCATACCATGTGTTGAAGAGACTATCCTTTTCCCCATGTGTATTACTGATACCTTATTGAAGATATATATATAACCATATATATGTATATGGTTATATCTGGGCTCTCTATTCTGTTCCATTGGTCTATATGTCTGTTTTAATGCCAATATTAAGTTGTTTTGATTACAGTAGCTTTGAAATATATTTTGAAATGAAGAAGCATGATGCTTCCAACTTTGTTGTTCTTTCTAAAGTTTGTCTTGCCTATTTTAGGTCTTTTCTAGGTCTATATGAATTTTAGGATTAAAAAAAATATAAAAAGCTCTGGGTAAAGGACTTGAGTTGATTTATCTCCATAGAAGACATACAAAAGCCTAACATGTACATGAAAATATACTCTAAAACATTATTTATTAGGGAAATGCAGATCTAAACTATAATGAGACATCACCTCACACCTATGAGGATGGCTATTGTAAAAAAAGAAGTGTTGGAGAGGATTAGAAGTTAGAAATGTGGGAGAAATTAGAACCCTTGGACACTATTGCTGGAATGTAAAATGGTGCAGCAGCTATGGAAAACATTATGGTGATTACCCAAAAAAATTAAAAATGGAACTACAACACGATCCAGCAGTCCCACTTCTGGATATATATCCAAAAACATTTAAATCAGTATCTTGAAGAGTTATCAGCACTCCCAAGATGAATGGATAAAGATGTGGTAGATAAATACAATGAATTATTATTTAACCTTGGAAATAATAATAAATTATAGTATTTAACCTTGGAAATAAAGGAAATTCTGCCATTTGCAACAACATAAGTGAATGTAAAGGACATTTCTTAAGCTGGTCACAGAACACACACTGCATGATTCTAGTTATATGAGGCATCTAAAATAATCAAATTCACAGAAACAGAGAATACAGTTATATTTGCCAGGGACTGAGGAGTAGAGGAAATGGTGTTTTTCAAAATGTATATAGTTTCTGCTATGCTAGAGGAGCAATTTCTAGATATCTACTGTACAACATAGTGTTTAGAATTAAAATATAGTATTCACTTCTAAATTTGTTAACGGGGTAAATTCCACTTAAATGTTGTTACCACAGAAACAAAGCAAAAACAAAATCAGAGATTCAAGGAAACTTTGAGGCTATTGAATATGTCTATTACCTTGATGCTGGTGATACCATGGGTGTTTGCATATGGATATAGAAAAATTTTAGTGTACTAAATACATGTTGCTTTTCTTCTTTATAAATACATGTTGTTTTTGAGAAACTGGAAATTTGAATTATAATCAGCAGCCTCCAATTAAATTTGACTTCCACCTTCTAAAAACAACTAAACTTTGTTTTAGGACAAATATATCTCTACTTCTCAGAAGTATGTGGTTATCTTATTTTTAGCTCTAATAAAATGGCTTTGTTTAATTGCCTTGAGTCTCATAAATTTCAAGAAAAATATTGTCATTCATGCTGTGCTCTTTCTCTTAAAATAATTCAAAACTGACTGAGTATTTTGGCAATCTATTCATTCACAATAAAGCACATGGGCTAACATTTTAAAATGTCAAACACTTTTGCTTAATTGAACTGGTTTCTTCCAAGATGTTAGTATGCAATATCAGTAAATGAGAAATACAATTTTGACCTTCCAAATGGTCAAATTAACATTTAAAATAAATCTATACATATTGAGACACAGCTTACTTTTTTGGAAACATTACATTACTTATCAACTCATGGAAGATTAAAAAATCATATTGAGAGGATAAAATAAAACAGATCACCCATTTTGTACTTCAACATTGAAATACCAATTTCTCATTTACTTTTCAACATATAGTCATATTCCTTAGCAGCCATAAAATAATGTTTAATCAATATGTTATTTAAAAAGAGTCACTGATTTGTTAATAATAAACAGTCATATGGCATTTATTATTGTCAGTCACTGCTCTAAGTACTTCAGCAATACTAATTCATTTTTTCATCTTACTACCACTCTTTGAGGGAGTTATTCCTTATTATTGTCACGTTTTAGATGTGGAAACTGATGCACACCAAGTTTAAATATCTTATCTAACATACACAGGTAGAAAATGATAGAACTGAGGGGCGCCTGGGTGGCTCAGTTGGTTAAGCGACTGCCTTCGGCCCAGGTCATGATCTCAGGGTTCTGGGATTGGGCCCGCATTGGGCTCCGTGCTCGGTGGGAAGCCTGCTTCTCCCTTTCCCACTCCCCCTGCTTGCGTTCCCTCTCTTGCTGTCTCTCTCTCTGTCAAATAAATAAATAAAATCTTAAAAAAAAAAAAAAGAGCTCAGTTTTACCCTTATGTCTTGGCAACATTGAATTGCCACATGTATATGAGTTTTAGCACAATTTTATTGAGGATCTTTAATCTCTAAGTAAACTCACATACACACAGATAGCTTGTATAGAATCAGATATATATGTATATATGTGTGCACATATATGAATCAGTTAATTCTTTGTGTATTTCTTGCTTTTACAACTCCACAACAAATAGACTTTAATTTTATAATTGTTCACCATGTTGTCTCCCTAGCATCTCTCCTCAATTTCCAAAACAACTCAGGTGTAGAGGTGAGAAATAAATAAAAATGAGGTTGTGGTCATTCTATTTGAGCTAACATGTTGTTTAATTCCAAATCCACTCTGGGTTTTCCAACCAGATAAAAATATAAATTATTTTTTTATATTTTAACACAATTATAATTGGATATTCTGTTATTTATAGCAAATATTTGCTAGTAGATACATTGTCCTTCTTCATTAATGTGAGGTGTCCATTACAGTGCAAACTGTATTGTAAGAATATCCTTATCATCATTGCCTATAACAATTCATGACCAATTGCAGTGCTTATGCATATTTTAGTTAAATAGTTATAATTTATCAATGGAAGTATGAAAATCTTATTTTATAAAATATCTTTTAATAAACTACAGTAATTAGTAATCTAAAAAGAATGAAAACTTAATCCCAAAACTTCTAAAATCTCATGCTTTGTTAGTTCACACCAATGTGAATATATATGTGTATATATGCACACATATATACATATATATCTGATTCACACACACATATATATACATATATATCTGATTCACACATACATACATATATATCTAATTCTATACATGCTATCTGTGTGTATGTGAGTTTTGTGTCATAGATTAAAGATCCTCAATAAAATTGTGCTAAAGCTCATATACATGTGGCAATTCAATGTTGCCAAAACATAAGGGTAAAACTCAGTAGTATTATTTTCTACCTGTGTATGTTAGATATTTAAACTTGGTGTGCATCAGTTTCCACATCTAAAACATGACAATAATAAGGAATAGCTCCCTCAAAGAGTTTCAAAGAGTTATAGTAAGATGAAAAAATGAATTAGTGTTGCTGAACTCCTTAGAGCAGTGACTGACAAAAATAAATGCCATATGACTATTTATTATTAACAAATCAGTGACTATTTTTAAATAGCTGAATGGATATAAGGTGAATGGTTTTCCTCTTTTATTTTAATTTCAAAAGTGAATTACAGTTAATGCATATTAAAATTATTTGAAATGCCATTTACTTTCTGTCTCTAACGATTTGCATATAGCTTTTGTGGTGGGAAGAGTATAGAAGAACACTGGAATGTCTATTGTCTGAGAGAGAAAATGAATACTGTCACCCTCCAAATGTTCTCTGTGATCTCTTGGATAGGATTTCCTTCTTCTCTCCACTTGAGATGCTTTTTTTTTTTTTCCTGTTGAAAGAGTGTTATTGCCTTGTCACTATTCAGTACCACATTTATCTTAAGCAAATATGCACATATTAGATCCAAACATAAGAAGAGTTTCTACTATAAATACCTTAAATCCTCTCTCTGTTCAGCAATATAAACAGCAGATAATCATGGCCTTTAGTTATACAGACGAATTGTAATTTAGACAAAGAAATGCAGAAACTACTTGGTACAGTATTAATCATATAATAGAATTAGTCATTAATAGAATATCTTTAGTAAGAAACAAAAAATTCAAGGAAATAGTCTTGCTAAATATAATTCTTGCTAAATATAATGAGAAATGTACATTTACTCATATTTTATTTCCAAATTAAATTTGTCATGGAGCTGGGATAATTTAGACTTATGTAGAAACTGAAGACAATCTCAAAAATTATATATTTTACTGATTTGGGTTCATGCCATTTTCTTGAATTATTAATATGTATTCTTTCACTATATAGTAATCAAATGCCCTTTAAATGCTCTTCAATTAATACATTATGTATATAACTAAATTTTAATTTTTGCAAAGACATAATTGAATAAATATTAAAAAAACAGCCAGATTCTTAATAAGGACACATTTGAATATAATTTCAGAGATGTGTAGAGCTATTTTCTTAGAAATAATTCATATTTTCAATTGAAATGGGCATGTTGAATTATATGACTTTAGTCATTATTTAGTTTTTGCATACCTGGGGTCTGATTTCAAAAATTAACAGAGGTATCGATTTCATGGATCTCTTGGATATTTAATTCCCATGGACTATATTGTATAAGAACTAGTTACCTAAAAGTACCTATGTATCACAATGTATGCTATCTATTCTGAGCTCTAAACAATGACACAAATATTGAGAATGGTGCTAGAAAGTCTATTACTGAAGAAATTACAAACAAGAATCGGGAAAGTAGGTTCTCATCTTCCATAGAGTGATTTAACATTTAAGGAGATTTGTGTGAGTCATGATGTTGAGAATCCTGAGAGAATAAATGTCATTTTGAGTTTTGAAAAAATGTAATAGAATCTAATTTACAGTATTCTTTGAAGTATGATATTCTATATGGCATATTTCATAAGCAAAATATATCTTGGTAAATTTTTAAATAATTTGACTTTATTGTCTTTAATTCTGCTGGGAAAGGAAAGTGTTTGACAAAGCACAGGACTCATCATTAAGAGGCAAGTTTCCCCTGCTTATCTTCCATTCTGTGTGTTTTCCAGACAGATAAGAAAAAGCAATAACTTACCTGGATTGGATGAGTTAGCAAATGTAATTACCTTATAAATATGGTCACAGTACTATTTTAGGATGTCAAAATTGTGTATTTTATAATCTCAGAATTTTAGTTGAAAGGGAGGACAATGAGAGAAGATTATACCCAGTTTCTAATGACTAAATAGTACATTTTTATAGATGGCAAATCTTTCCAGCATTCTTAACCCTTTAATATGTCTATATAACATAATAATGGAAATTTCAAAGATACATTTATGAAAGAAGGAATTTGTAGCAGTAAAATGTACCTTCCAAATTGGATAATTCTCTTCTCCATTAAACTAAATGAGGTGGGGAAGAGAATTACTAATAGAAATTGGGTTGTTTTCTTTTGTTTGCTCATGAGCTGCCTTGACTGTCATATTGGACAATACAAAAAGAGTTAGGAAAAAACAACATTTGTTTGGAATGGTTCTAATGTATTAACCATAAAAGACGGCCTTGTAAGGAAGTCTTTTAAGAGTAAGAACAAAGCCATTTGACTTCTTTGAATTAGATTACTAAATAAGTACATCTTCTGATCTGGTTAAGATGGGGAACATTTGAGATTTTAATCCTTGATAGAATCTTCCTTGCTACACTAATTAAGGAGAGCCTAAGATTAGTGTACTCTTTCTATAATTAATTGGGAGTCCTGCTACACATGCTGTGTATGGAATGCAGTACTATATTATGCTATGGAGATTAATTATTCAATTATCTGTATTGACGAATACAAATTATTGAAAGTAATTTGAAATTGATTATATGCAGTTGTATTAGGCAATGCAAAGTATGAAAGCAGAAGGAACCCTCAAGTTGATGGCCTCCTAGAGCTGAGGTGATCCACCTTTGACCATACACATCTCAGTGCGGAGACTCATGTCTCCCACTTGGATAACAGTATACATGCGTTATCCCTCTTTCTGTACTTTTTAGCTAAACAAAGTTGGTGCTCAGTAAATCCTATTTTGTCTCATGAGTTTGATCATGAAGCGGTGTCCAAAAACACTGCTGCTGGTCCAACTGAGTTGGTAAAACATTTACTCATTATACCCCTAGTTCTACCTTGACAGCTTTCTTGGTATTCCCAATACAACACTTCAACTGATCCTTTTAAAGTATATTGTCATGCCACTCCTTAGCTCCAAAATCTCTAATTGTTTCCTATTCCACAAAAATAAAAAAGTAACACTTTCATACTGGCCAGAAAGGCATTAAACCATCTGACTTCCCTTCACTCACCTCTTTCCAGCTGCTCTCTGTGTCAACCCATGTGAGTGGCATGGGCTTCAGCCCTGTTCATAGAGCATGCCTCACTCATTCCTACCCCAGGGCCTTTATTCTTGCTTATCCTTTTGTTTGGAATATCCTTGATCCAGAGAATCATAGTTTTCTTCTTCATATCTTTCAAATCTCTGCATGAAAATTATCTTTTAGCAAAGATGTCCCTACCCTTCCCATTTAAAATTGAACCACCTCCCCCAGAATTTACGTGTCTTTTATTTTATTCTCCATAACACTTTCCACCTTAACTTACCATATGTGTTATTATTTTATTATCTGCCTTTATCACTTGCTAATGGGTGTCCTCCTTGTGGGCAGGTATTGTGGAAATACACACTGTTACTAAAGAAAAAAAGGTGGGCAGCAGATGTTAATAAATATTATATCAGAATTTCTTTTTATATGTAAAATATTTAAGCTACATTATTTAAAAAATTATTTATCCATTTTTTAGAGAGAGAGAGAGCACACGAGCAGAGGTAGGGGCAGAGGGAGAGGGAGAGAGAATATTCAGCAGACTCCCTGCTGAGCACAGAGCCCCATGTGGGGCTCAATCTCAGTGAGAAACTGAGATCATGACCTGAGGTGGAGTCAAGAGTCTGAGCCACCATGGTACCCCATTTCAGCTACATTATTGAGGAGTTTGGTCAGTTCTCTTTCCAATATATAACCTTGTTACATATCCAAAAAATAGCTTATTACAGGAAATTGCTGTAAACTTTCTTTTCTTAAAATATCAGTGAGAAGAATATATTTTACTTGAATAGATGTTGCTTATACCAATGATTGGTTTAAAAATTGAAATTATAGTCATAATTCTATTAAGATAGTATTATATTCAGTTGAGGACAATTAAATAGGAAGGTAAAAACTCAGAGTTGAGAAAAATGACAAGAGAAAGAATGTGAAAATATCAAGAAATTGGAAAAAAATCTTAAAATTTTAAATGTATACTTGGAGATAATTTCACGCAAGGATTGATCTGGTCATCCTGGGTTTTGCTGATGATATTCATACCAAGCAGTAGAATCAAAAGTGTTCAGTGATGTAGAAAAATCTCATAAAGACACACATTTCATCTTCCTTACATTTGTATCTAAGAATGATTATTGATTTTTTCTTTTATGTTTCATCTTTATCAAATGATAAGAGTGAAGTTGATAGGCACAGAGACGAAGTATTTTGTAAATGCTAACAGAAAGACAGCAAGAACTCAGCACACAATTCTTTTATTGCAAAACTGATTGTTTGAAGAAACAACTACACAAACGAAGAGCTTTACTGATTCTATGCCAGACTTTGCTATGAGTTAGAAACATAAGTCCTCCAAATAAGATTATGTATATATATATATATACTTATAATTCATATGGATACATATGTATGAAATTACATGGTAGAAGTGAAAGAATATGGAAAAATGCCATCCATATGAAAATACCTAAACTATTGATGACATAACCTCAATCTATTCCAAAGGAAATAAGAAAAAAAAGCACTTAGGGCCCAGATCATAGTATCATCTTAAATCCTAGACTAGTGGAGCACCAAAGAGCACCATTGTGACCCAGGATTACTATGTAGTTACATAAGTCTGTACCCAGATACCTTCTTAGGGAGATAAAAGAGAAGAATTTGCCTCAATAGACAATTTGAACTCTGATTAACTAAATATTCACCACCCTCCTAACACAAACACAAATGGAAGTCATTTTATTTTATTTTATTTTAAGATTTTATTTATTTATTTGCAGAGAGAGACACAGCGAGAGAGGGAACACAAGCAGGGGGAGTGGGAGAGGGAGAAGCAGGCTTCCCGCCGAGCAGGGAGCCCGATGCGGGGCTCGATCCCAGGACCCTGAGATCACGACCTGAGCCGAAGGCAGACACTTAACGACTGAGCCACCCAGGCGCCCCAAATGGAAGTCATTTTAAACCAGAACAATTATTATTCTATATATGTTTTAGGTTTCTCCTGCCTTCAGAGGAGTGGGGTCTATGAGCAAGAGGAAATCAGTTATAGACAATTAAGAATGTTGTTTTGGCTCCTGATTTTCTACATTTCAACAATTTAATGATTATTTTTCCCTATCACATACAGTTGTCAGTCTATTTACCCTTACAAAAATTTCCCTTTTTATTAGCCCAATCACATTTTTCAAACAGTTATCCCATGCCTGTTTTCATTTGGACTTGCTACCAAGCCCTAAATCATGCACTGAATGACACATGCATTAACAACCACTGCCCAAAATGTCTTCCCTTTTATTTTTTTTTCTTCCTTTTTGTTTTGTTTTGTTTTTACTATTTGCCTATGCCCTGTCATGCTTTTACCCTTCTAAGATCTAAACAATATGAGAGGTGCTAATGAAGAGTAGTCTTTTTCCAGATAATTTCTCATTTTAAATTTTCCCATAAACCTTGCCTTACAGTAATATCACTTTCTTTATCCTGAAACTGCCTCCTCAAATGTTTTGTGTTAAATATAAGCCTGTGCACCACCTAATTACATGCCTAGTGAGAGTTGAGTTACATAGAGGGTCCAGTCTAGGTGATTTGCTCACACTCGTAACTCAGTAGGTGGCAAAGCTAGAAATGCCATCTTGTCTGCATGCCTGAAAACCAGTCCAGTGCCTTTTCCATTAGGCAACTCTGATTTTTCTTTTTACAAGAACATGTGTAACACATATGCATTTTAATTTACTTTTGTAAATAATTTTCTACCTTGGAAAAGATGAGAATTCCTAGTGTATTACAAAATTTTTAACTTTGTATTTTAATATACATAGATGAAAACGTAATTTTTAGGCATTGATACATCACCCAAAATTATTTTATTGTTACCAGTATCTCAAGTTCCTTTTTATTTTTAGATAAGGACATAATTTGATGTTAGGTTTCCAATATATCTAAGAATGTGATATGTGTCTAAGTGTCTTTCTGTAACATTACAGAAAGTGCTGTGCATGAAATAGCACTTTATTTCTCAAATAAAATGTTCTCTGAAATTAATTTATTGTTATACTCGAATTTCTCTCCGTAACAGTTTGATTTACTTATTCTTTTTTTTTTTTTTTGAAACTGGATTGCAGGATTTCTCAAAATGTACTCAGTGAAAAATTATTGGACTGCTGGTCTCTAAGCAGAGATTCTGGTTCGATAAGTTTTGGATGAGGCCAGAGAATTTGCATTTCAAACAAATTGTCTGGTACAAGGTATACTACTAATTCAGGCTCTATTAACTAGTACTGTAAGGGTAACCATTAATCATATACTTACTCCTCTAAAAAAAACGAATGTGGTGATTTCCCTTATTGAATCATCTAAAGGATAATTTCTTATATTGATTCATGTGTTTGTAGGAAAATACTAATTTGAATTGCCCATATTTTATTATTGAATCAATCTCTTTGTAGATAAACCCATCACAAAATGTATATAAATATGTAAGTATAATTTTTATGTATACATAGGTATACATGAAGTCACTTTATGCCAAAAAAAAAAAACAACAAACGTGATTCTGTGTGTGTACATCATTTTTAAAATGTATTATAGAGGTGGCTCCTGGGTGGCTCAGTCGTTAAGCGTCTGCCTTCAGCTCAGGTCATGATCCCAGGGTCCTGGGATCGAGCCCCTCATCGGGCTCCCTGCTCCTCGGGAGGCCTGCTTCTCCCTCTGCCTGCTGCTCCCCCTGCTTCTGCTCTTTCTCTCTGTGTCAAATAAATAAATAAATAAAATCTTTAAAAAAAATGTATTATAGACACTTTCAAGGAATTATTTTCCAATGCAATGATATAACCTTAGGCAAAGCATATGAATTAAAGAAAAATACATGGATATTACACAAAGCATCAGCTTGATTGTGAGCTCCTTGATATCAGGAGAGCTGTTACTACTTTTGTCTAGAATGTATTTCAAGGGTACAATTCTGCTATTTTTACTGGAAAAAGTTCCATTTGCTCCTATGGTACCAGCATCTTCAATTTTTCTTTGGAATCATATTATCCCTCATTATATACTAGCATGTTGGAATAATTAATTACATTTCTATACTCCCCACATCAGGAGGAAGGGAAAATAACTTTTATTTTTAGTTTTTTTCATTCACTTTATTATTTATTTTTTTACTTTACCTCATTTATTTATTTATTTATTTATTTATTTTTCCAGAACTGTACTTTTATTTATTTATTTTTTTAAATTTTATTATATTATGTTAGTCACCATACAATACATCATTGGTTTTTGATGTGGTGATCCACGATCCATTGTTTT
This sequence comes from Leptonychotes weddellii, assembly GCF_054177405.1. NCBI lineage: Eukaryota > Metazoa > Chordata > Mammalia > Carnivora > Phocidae > Leptonychotes > Leptonychotes weddellii. Next base: position 15,232,795 of record NC_138375.1, on the reverse strand, counting down.
CGTATAACACCCAGTGCTCCATGCAGTACATGGCCTCCTTAATACTCATCACCGGGCTAACCAATCCCCCCTCCCCCTCCCCTCTAAAACCCTGTTTGTTTCTCAGAGTCCATAGTCTCTCA
>NC_138375.1:15217238-15232173 GCF_054177405.1 Leptonychotes weddellii | reverse complement strand
AAAAAAAAAAAAAAAACTGAGTGAAAAGTTGAGAGTATACCAGTCCCAGTAGGAATACCAAGGATGGAGGAATAGAGGCAAAAAAAAGAAGTTTATTGAGACAGTGTAAGGTCAAAATAAAACCATGGAATCAAATTAATAATGGAAATGGTAACTGTGTCACTAAATTTAAAGTAATTATGACTGCATAATATCCTGTGGAAATTAAATAAAATATTTAGTATCGAAATACAGAATGACAGTACCATACAATTTAGTAGAGTGGGGTAGACATACAATTTTTATGGACCTTGCATTGTCCTGGAAAAAAGTGAATGCACCAGCAAGCATTGGGTTTGGCAAACTAGAAATACATATTTAATAGTAATAAGAAGAAAATCATTCTAAAATGATATATAAGTTACAAGCCAATGGAGAGGACATGATATAACAGGAAATATAATAGCTTATTGTCGGTATAAACTATAGAAACGAGACATATTTGCTCTGTTGACTTATATATATTCTTATGCATTACAAAATTAAAAAGATATAAACATTTAGAATTATCACTGCTTTTTCCAGAACAAACTAATCAAATAGCCAATGAAGCAAAAAACCTTTTTCAGCCCATTTTAAACTGCTTTAGGAAAAAAAACAAAGTTATTAACTTTACTAGCTATAACTTAGCCCAAACCAGATGATTATATTCTATATTTTCTTCACACATATATGCATATAGGTTATATAATATCTAATATGTATACATATTTCCATATAATAAGGTATATGTGATATGTTATATATGCCATATACATATTTTATATAATCAATATCAGTTATATATATAAAATATCTATATTAATATTCTCACTTGAGAAAAAAAAGCTGGCTTGCCAAAATAATGGCGGGACACACAGAAATCAAGTCAAATTTGTTTTTGATAATTTTGCTGGGCACCGGAATAAAAACTTTCAAGGAATCAATATGCTGTTTGATATAATAAAAAACAGAACTGCTTTCTGTATTTGTACAACATAAAGGTTGACACGCTGATTAATATCATAGCCTTTGTCAATTGTTATGAAGAAGAGCTGAACCTGAATCACTAGAGTGATAAAGCAATTGCTAAAAATCATTTCAGGGCCAACTGGAGACTAGAATACCTTATCCTAAGCTGGAGTTAGTGTTATTTTCTCTAGCATTTGAGACCAACATATTTTTTAAATCTTTGCTTTATGTAATTGGTTGCATATTTTATTTAATTTCCATGCCAAAATTCAGTACTCCATACATTCAAGTATCATATGTAACAAGAAGTTGGGAGAAACAATAAGATTTTTTCATGTTTCACTGTAAGCCTAGTGCCTCCACTTCTTGTTTAGATATTCTAATCTTCAAAGGTGTAATTTAACAAAGCATACTATGAGTTATAGTTGCCAGTATAAAGTCCTCAAGTCTTGGACAACCACAGTGTAGGCTTTACCTCCATTTCTTTGTGGCTATTTCTCTGGTCAAGGTCAACGGTGTCTTCTATGCTTTTAAATTCAACAATACTTTTGAGTTCTCATATTTCTTGAGTTTTCAGCACCAATCAGCAATACTGACAACTTCTACGTCAAACATTCTCTTTCCTGTGTCTCTGACAACCTAAATATCATTTTTTTTCTCTCTAGATGGCAAAAATATTTCTCTCTGGGTCAATACTTTCCCTAATTCCAATGCTTAGGACAGTGTCCAGGCACACAATGTTCTAAATACATACATATGTACATACATACATACATATAGTAGTTTCTGAATGAATGAACAAATGAATGAATGAATGAATGTAACTCTTTCACATCTACTTTTGGATAAATGGCAGATCTCTTCAATACAAAGTAAAAAAATATATAGTAATCATACTTTGTAAACCATGACTTGTCTTTTCTAGGCAATAGAAATGCCACAATACATTCAAATTCTTAATAAAAAAGGAGTCGTATCTTATTCCTTTTTGTCCATCATGCCTCCACACTTACCCTCACAGGAAATATTATATATTCAACTTAATGTACATTATTTTTCAAAGTTTATTTTAGTAAATTTACTAAATACTTTTCTATTACAGTAAGAACATTTAACATGAGAACTACCCTTTTAACAAATTTTTAATTGTACAAAATGGTGTTGTTAAATATACCCCTTATATTGTATAGCAGATCTCTAGGATTTATTCATTTTGCACAGCTGAGACTTTATATTAGTTGAAAAGCAACTCATTTCCCTCTCTTCTCAAGCCTTGGCAACCACCATTCCACTCTTTGCATCTATAAGTTTGACTATTTTAAACACCTCTGATAAGTATAGTCATACTGTATTTGTCCTTGTGTGACTGGCTTATTTCACGTAGCATAATGTCCTCAAGGTTTATTCATATTTATAAACCTCCAAGTTTATCCGTATTGCAGGGTTTCCTTATTTTTTCCTGGCTCAATAATATTTTAATGTATGTATCTACTACATTTCCTTTATCCATTCATCTGTCAGTGAACACAGGTTTTTTCCATATCTTGGGTATTGTGAATAATCCTGCAATAAACATAGGAGTGCAGATAACTCAAGATTCTGGTTTCAGTTATTTTGGGTACTTGGAAGTGTGATTGCTAGGTCATATTGTAGTGCTTTTTTTTTTTTTTTTTGAGAAAACTCCATACTGTTTTCTATAGTGACTGTACTACTTTACATTCCTTTCAACAACGTACAAGGATTCCAAGTTTTCCTTATTTTCTCCAACCTTTTTTTTTTTTTTTTAATAATGGTCATCCTAACAGGTGTGATGTGGTATCTCACTGTGGTTTCAATCTACATCCACTGATGATTAGTAATTCTTTTTTTTTTTAATTTTTTTTTAAAGATTTTATTTATTTATTTGACAGAGAGAGAGACAGCAAGAGCAGGAACACAAGCACGGGGAGTGGGAGAGCGAGAAGCAGGCTTCCCGCCGAGCAGGGAGCCCGATGTGGGACTCGATCCCAGGACCCTAGGATCATGACCTGAGCCGAAGGCAGACGCTTAACGACTGAGGCACCCAGGCGCCCGATGATTAGTAATTCTGAGCATTTTTTAATCTGTTGGCAATTTAGATGTTTTCTTGGAAAAATATCTAGTCCAACACTCATTTTTAAATCAGATTATTTTATATAAATATGTACATATATATGTATGCTATTGAGTTGTAGGAGTTCCTTTTGTATTTTGAATATTAGCCCGTTATCAAATATGTACTGTGCAAATATATTCTCCTGTTTTGTAGGTTGTCCTTTGTTCAGTTTTCTCTTTGTTGTGCAGAAGCTTTTTAGTTTGATGTAATCCTAGTTGTTTATTTTTTCTTTGCTTGCCGGCCATTACCTAACATGTTTTCAACATGTATATGTTTTGTTTCACCTACATACTGTATTGCAAGATCTATGAACTTTAGAGTAAAAATAACGTGCTTCTTTTTCATTTAACAAGGAGAATTTCAACTCAGACAATTTTAGTTTCAAGTAAAAGCTAAAGCAAAGTAGAGATATGAAAAGTAGTGCTTATAATATGCCCTTTATTTTTTTTTAAGATTTTATTTATTTATTTGACAGAGAGAGAGACAGTGAGAGAGGGAACACAAGCAGGGGGAGTGGGAGAGGGAGAAGCAGGCATCCCGCTGAGCAAGGTGCTTGATGCAGGGCTTGATCCCAGGACCTTGGGATCATGACCTGAACTGAAAGCAGACGCTTAATGACTGAGCCACCCAGGCACCCCATATGCCCTTTATTTTATAACTAATCTTCTAAGTCTTATTTAATTCCAACATGTACACAGGCACATCAAGCACTTTTTTTTTCTTAAAATAGGGCATGGTAGGTTGACTTAGAAATACATTCAATAGTACATAGCATGCATCGGATACTCTGGTCAAACAGTAGGGACCCTACACTGAACCAGAAAAGATGTCATCTCTGTCATTAAAGTACTTCTTTTCTACACTTGTTGAGCAATAAGATACATAATGAATAATGCTATCCAGTTTTCACCAGAAACTCCCATTGGATAGCCTTAGTGGTCATGCTATCCTTAAAACAGACTTGAAATAATGTAGTGCAATAGGGACAGCTCAGATAATGTTCCAATTCACAATTTCATTATATGATCCAGAGCTATCATTGCTGCCACAGGACTTTTTCTGGAACCCCAGAAGTCATTTTGTAAAGGACTCAATTATCTCTGCATGATGTGGTCCCAAACAATTAACATGCCCTCTAACCAAAAAATTTTGATTCTTTTCCATGAAAAATTAGATGCTCTTGGCAGGGTATGCTGCCTACAAATATATATTTAGTTTATGGCTAACTTTCACATTGGCATGTAAGATATCTAGCCAGTACTTGCAAGTGAAAAATTCCCTAATCAACTTCATGTAATGAAGCCAACATTGTCACAACTTTTCTAGAATAGCAATGTGTTTGCTCCATGAAAACAACTCCTTTTAGGAAAACTCTGACTACTGATGATATGTGAATATCTTAAATACATCAGACAGTTTTACTCATGATCATAGTCCTGAACATCAAGTTTGAGACCGCGTGTTCATCTCCATTATCTTCACTTAGTCATGGAAGTTAATAATTTTGAGAAATGGATTAAATGATTTTCGGATCCTTATTTTCAGTGTATTAGCAACAATACAAAATTTTGTAAATTTTTTGAACTTTTGATAAAAGCTAACAATGTCACAAATCATAAGAAAATATATTGTCCCTTTAACATCTCTGGAGGTTGGTTACATTGTTTTGACTATTCAACGATGACATGACACAATCACATCTATGTCATTCTTTTGAACCATTCTTCAAAAAAAACTGGTTTATCTTCACTTTAGTGTATATAATTGTAAGAAAAGGCAGAGTATAAAGTTGACCACCTTTAAAGCTTTGCCTTGGGAAATATTTTTTCAACAGATAATAAAGTTTCTACAGCTGATTTTTCCTCATGACTAGCACTAAATTATAAGTATGCTTTATACTAAGCACTATGAAAGTGAAGTGAGATTATTACTATTTTCAACTAATCACGATTCATCACTTGGGACTCTGGCAGGTCATTATCTTCTTTGAGATCTAGGTATTTCATGTATTTTTTGAATAAAATGGAATACCGTTGCCTGGTAAAAACTAAAGGGAGGGCAAGTGAGGATAATAGATATTGAACAGTATTTTCCACAAACATAAAATATAGGACTGGCTAAAGCTTTGGGCATTTCTCCTCCAAGTTAAAGAAAAGTGAATGTGATTATAACCTCCAAGACTACTTAGGATGTGATATAATTAAGACTATAACTTTTTTTTTTTCTCCTGTAAAGAGGTTTGGGGTTTGTATAAATGTTAAAGGTAAAATAGAAAGATAGTTGTGGAAATTTGTAATTCTTTTTTTAAAAGTTTTTATTTATTTGACAGAGAGAGGGAGCACAAGCATGGGGAGTGGCAGACAGAGGGAGAAGCAGGCTCCTCAAGGAGTAGGGAGCCTAATGTGTGGCTCCATCCCAGAATGGGATCATGACCTGAGCCGAAGGGAGACGCTTAACTGACTGAGCCACCTAGGTGCCCCTGAAAATTTGTAATTCTTAATATTAGTGAATAATATCATTCCCCAGTTTGGCAAACTTTTTTTATAGATTATATAGTTTAAAAGTATTAAACAGTAGGATGGGAATATGGAATTTGGCCTCTTTAATGAGTCTTTCTATTATAAACCATTTCAGTCAACTTGTTATTTTGTATTCTTGGTCAACTGCTACATCAAAGCTTTGTAAGATTTCCTGAAGTCTTTCAAGTTTATCTCCTGTTACTCCTACTTCTCGTATATCATTCAAATATAACACAAATTACCCTCCCCATCCAACATATCCACCTCTCACCAACAGAGCCCATGTAAGAAGGAACAATGTTTGTTTGTTTGTTTGTTTGTTTGTTTTTTATATTAGAAGGTATGTGTTTGTTGGTGTGTTTTAAGACACCACATAATCAAATCAGTACATGCCATTTCATAGGGAATGAGGTTGGTTACAAGAATGAGTCTAGAACCTCATTTTTAAAAATGAGGAAATTTCCATTGGGGTTTGGAAACAAGTTTCTTCAATATTTTAAAAGAGAACAATAGGAAATAATAGCTGGGCACATCACCTTCAGCCCTGGGTAAGCAGTAGGCACTAATTGAGGGCAGAGGCTTGAGATCACAGGTGAGCAGAGCCAGAATACAGATTGAAACAAAACTGATCACCACCATAACTGCAGTTTTTCAATTGCATAAGCTAATGAATTCTCTTACTGCTTGCCATTTTGAATTGTACTTTCTATTACATGTGGTTAAAATCATCTTAACTGATTGAATATCTAGAGGATTCTATGCACTGTACTCTGTGATAGTTTTCACAAGTCCAGTCTTATATATATAGCTTATTATATAATATATACATGCTGAATGGCTCATGGGTGCCTCAAAAACAATATGTCCAAAGCCATTCTTAACTCCCCAAATCTGCTCTTCCTTTTATATCCTCATGATAACACATGCCATGTGAATCCACCTAGGAATTAAAGCCAGAAATCTGCAAGTCATTTTTAATACATTTGGATTTTATTCTCTATACTCTGTGGCATTCTAGTAAATGTTTAGCAACTAGTTCTACAGATAAAGGAAAGTTTTGATTTGAATCTTTTTTCAAATTTATGTGATATAAATACTCCCACACTGGCTGATTTTAATCTACCAACATTGTCAATTTTCTCTTCTGCCAACTGTAACCAAAATACTTGAAGACAGTGTAGGGATTCTCAGAGGGTGGTCCCTGGATCAACAAGACCAGAATCTTCTGTGACCTCATTATCAATGCAAATTTCTCATCCTTGCCCCAACTTACTGAAAACAAAAAACAAAAACAAAAACCATTTCTGGTTAGTATCTGGTAACCTGTGCTTTAAAAAGCTCTTCTGATTATTCTTTGTGATCCCATTACCCACTGAAAGATTTAATTGTAAGAGTTTTCCAGAGAAATAGAACCAGTAAGGAGTGTGTGTGTGTGTGTGTGTGTGCGTGTGCGTGTGCAAGCACTCCAGTCTGTCTGTCTGAGAGAGATTTATTTTTTAAATATTTTATTTATTTGAGAGAGAGAATGTGCACATGTGTACATGTGAATTGGGAAAGGGGCAGAGGGGAAGGGAGAAGGAGAAGGAGAGAGTCTCAAGCAGACTCTGCGCTGAGCATTGAGTCTGATAGGGGTGGCTCAATCTCATGACCCTGAGATGAGCCTAAATCAGTCAAATGCTTAACCGACTGAGCCACCCAGGTGCCCCAAGAGAGATTTATTTTAATGAATTTGCTCATACGATTGTGGGAGTTGGCAAGTACTACTAAACAGATAGGGCAGGCCAGTAGGCTGGACTCTCAGGAAGGATTGTGATGCAGGCTTGAAGCTGAATTTCTTCTTTTCTGGGAAAATTCAGCTGTTGCTTATGAGACTTCAACCAGTTGGATGAAGCCCACTCATATACAGAGTCATCTCTTTTACTTAAAGTCAACTGACTGGAGATGTTGACCATATCTACAAAATGCCTTCTTGTCAGCATGTAGATTTGTTTTTGATTAAATAACTGAGTCCTGCAGCCTAACCAAGTTGGCACCTAGATTAACCATCACAACCAGCTAGCTTTAAGTAATAGAATCATTTTACTCTTGTGCTTCTCACAAGATACATATGTATGTATTTTGGTTCCTAGAATGTGTTAAGCTCTCTTGTGTGTTAAGACATTATATATGGTTCACTTGCAATAATTTCCTTCTTAATTCTTTACCTAATTCCCATTCAACTCCTATTTCTTCTTAAGTGTTATTTGCTCTGAGCAGTTTTCCTAACTCTCTATTTAATTAGACACTTCATTTTATTTTTGTTAAGAATACTTTAATTATGTATATATGTTTATGTATTTAATGTTTAATTTTACAGCTACTCTGGAGGCTGAATGAGAGCAGGAAACACATCTCTTTATATGGCTTACATTTATTATCACCTTTAATTGTGGTACTTAATGGGGAGATATCATCCTTTTTTTTTTTTTCTGAGTGAGGGGATGAGCTCTTCTGGGGTTACATAGCACAATTAGCTGAGGTGCTTGCTGTGGGAATTGGGAATACACAATGGGTAGTGGGAGAAATGCCATCTATAACCACATGACCAGTTACCGGAATAAAGATTGTAATTGTCATGGGTATTCCTTACTTATTTTATTATGAGTGTATTTGTGTGTATATATTAAGCACATGCCTTTGTTTTCTTCCCTCTCCTTTCCCATCATCATGTAACATATGATATATTGACTTTATATGATAATATTTAGGTATTGTTAGTATGGCTTTGGCTGTGTACAGGATAGTTGTAGCATGTTAGGTGAAATATGACAAGGTATAGCCTTACTGTCTTTATTTGGAGTTTAAATATGGTTGAGGAAGATGCATATGGATAACAACTGGACAAGAGATGGACTTAATGGTCGTTAATTTTATGTGACAAGTTGGCTGGGGCATCGTGCCCAGATATTTGGTCAATCATCATTTGGATTATTTTTTTTAACACTTATTTATATAAGAGAGAGAAAGAGAGAGTACACAAGCAGAGGGAGGGGCAGAAGGAGAGGGAGAGAATCTTAAGCAGAGTTCTAACTCCTGCTGAGCACAGAGGCTAATGCTGGGCTGGATCTCACCACCCTGAGATCATGACCTGAGCTAAAATCAAGAGTTGGCCACTTAACCGACTGAGCCATCCAGGTATCCCAATTCTGGATGTTACTTGAAACTGTTTTTGAATGTGATTAACATTTAAATTAGTGAACTCAAGTAAAGTAGATTGTCCTCCATTAATATGGGTAGGCCTCATCCAATCAGTTGAATGCCTGAATAGAACAAAAATACCTCCACCAAGCAGGAAGGAATTCTGCACCAGGTGACCTTCAGATAAGAACTGCAACATCAGCTCTAGGTCTCTGGCCTCCTGGCCATCTTGAAGATTTTGAACTCTCCAGGCTCCAAAATCACATGATTCAAACCCTTAGAATAAATCTCGTAATATTTTCTATGTCTCTGGAGACCCTGATGAATACAAATTTTGTAATGCAGAGTTTTGTAAAACGCCTGAAACCACATATAAGATCAGAGTAAATAACTAGAAAGATGGCAGTAGTTTCTTGAGTTACTCAAAGTGGTTTGTGATCTAATGAAGTCTAAGAACCTCAGGTACTATACCTCTCTATTTATCAATCTATTATGTCAGTAAAACTTGAAGGTAAGTTGCTATGGGCTGAACTGATCCAGAATGTACACTGTCCAGTGTATGATTTATTTAACTGAAACAATGGCTATTAACTGGGTAGTAATTTGTTAAGTCCAATATATAGTCTTTCTTCATTGTGATTCTAAAAGGACATGAGGCTTGCACCTCCTTCAATCACAGAACACTTTTGACCTCAATTTCCTGAGTGGAAACAGTTGGGAAAGAATTGATTCAGCTACTCACATAGTTCCACTGACTTTTCAAGTATGAAAAATAATTTTTATGAATGGGACATGTGAAAGCCATAATTATGGAAAAAAATCTCTAGATCTGTAAAGTGAGTGTTTAGGTGCATAGAACACACCTTAAAGTAAAATTATAATATTTATCCATGAAAGATAAGCATGCTTATGAATCACCAATATTCTTTTTTATGATTCCAAAAATTCAAAACACAAACTTTGTAGGTGTCCATTAAAGACAAGAAGAAAGGAAGAAATGAAAGAAGAGAAACAGGTAAATTTGTACATATCTAGTATAACTACTTTACATATCTAGTACCTAAAATAACTATGAAAAGTAACTATAGCATCCAAAAAAGGCTCAGATCTCTATCAATCTGATAGCTATAAAATGGTTCTCCTATCAAGTCCACAGAGTTCTTTCAGAATATTTCCCAAAGCAATACCTTGAGGGTACTGCAGACTGAACCCTGCGCTTAGGTTCTTTCAGTCCAACTTCATCACGCCTCCTCTTGTATGGAACCACTTCACTCCCATCACATGCTAAAAATAAATTGTAATCTGTGATCTAGTAGAAACAAGTATGTGTGGTTTGACTGTTTCATGGAGACAATTTAGAGTTGACAGACAGAAATGTTATTACCCCTTCTCATTGATGAGGTTTGTATAAATTTTGTTCTCAAATTTTATTTTTTGGAAGAACTTCTGAAGTATAAGTGTGTTCTTGCTCTTTTCATATTGAAAATAATGCATCTATGCAGAGAATAACATCTCCTTCTTGCCTATTCAAACCACAAGTCAAAGAAATTGTCCCATATTTTGTTCCATGTGTTAAAAATAAACCATTTATAAGAAATTCATTATTCATTTCTTATAGAAATAATTCAAATGAGAATACAACTTTACAAGTATCATCATTTCCCTTGTTCATTTTGACAGGCTATTATTCACCTGCACTTAGTATTTCCTTTAATATAGTCTTTCATAATCAATCAAAGGTTCATATTTCTTCCAGAGTCAAAAGCCAAAATTTGTATTAAGTTGAAAGAATAGAAGAAAAAGAAGTCAACTACAGTATTACAAAAATGAATCTGCTGATTTATTGAAATGTTTCAAACTTTTGCACCCATGAATAGGCTTTCTGATTGTTCAGTATAAACACCACTTCAATCAGAAATTATTCTCTGAATACACTTATTAGTCTTGGGCCAATTAAAAATGTCTATTGTGTATTTCTTTAATGAGTTCTTATCTATATTTAAGTGGGAGTTAACCCCAACTAATATGTCCCCTTACTGTTCATAAGAAAAATGTGATGTTACGGTTGAAAATGTGTCTTTCTGTTCTTCAACTTATTCTTATTTATAAACATTTCCCAGAGATTCTAAATAATGATCACATCTCTCAGAATAAATTGACAATTTTTGTTTAAGAGACAATTTTTATGTATCTCTAATTTATTTGAATAGCAACATGATTATGATATAAATGTTGATTCTAGGAAAAACATTTTGAAGGGAGGGCTTTTTCATGATTTGCTTTAAATTTCTGAAATGTAACTGTAATAAAAATAAATTTGCAATGGAAATTGTCAGGTGCAAAAGCAACACAAAAAACAACTTAATCTAGTAGATGTAGTATGTAAATCTAATTAGAGGAAATAACTGAATTATCAGCTTTTGATCAAATGAGTAAATACAGGACAATATAGAAAAGAGCTTAGGGACATGTGGGTGGCTCAGTTGGTTAAGTGTTTGCCTTTGGCTCAGGTCATGGCCCCAGGGTCCTCGGATCAAGTCCTGCATCAGGCTCCTTGCTCGGTTGGGAGCCCTCTTTCTCCCTCTGCCTGCTTCTCCCTCTGCCTACCACTCCCCCTGCTTGTGCTCACTCTCTCTCTCTGTCAAATAAATAAATAAAATCTTGAAATAAAAAAAAAGAAAAGGGCTTAATGATTTTCTGGTTCAATAGTCAGAATTTCCTTAAAGTGATGATAATTTTGATATAATTTTTTATAAATTATACTTATATTTCTATTTTACTCTCAATTTTTACTTCTCTCAAATTTAATAATAATGAAATACGAAAACTTTAATAAGATTTTTAAATATCCATTTTTAGAATATACGTGTTATAAATATTGTCTCATCACATTTGAATGTTATATATACCAGACTACAAAAATTTTAGACTTTCATCTTCCTTTCTTACTCATTTTATGTTTTATTTGGGAAAAGTATTACTTTGGATAAAAGGTCCGTTTTCTTATATGGAGTGATTTTCTTGAACCTATATTTATTTAGTGTTTTAACATGTTGCATTATTTACTTGTTTGTTGTTCTTCAGGTTGAGTAAAACATTTTTGAGCTTGATGATGTATATACCTAGGAAATAACTATGTTCCTCAAGATACATACTATTTCCATAAAAAAGATTTTTTCATACTTCTTTTTAGTTAAACTTCCCCAGAAATTTATCACCAGAGATTCATTTTCTTATATTTTAAGTTTATATAACTTATATCATGCCATATGTGTCTCATTTTTGTTGCTCAGAAGTTTTAGGAATACTGAAAAAGAGTTTTCCAAAATATTTGTACAAATTTTTACTCTCACTAGGAATGTATAAGACAACATCTACATCTTTCATAACATCAGTATTTTCAACCTTTTTAATTTCAGACAATTTGAGGTGGGGGGAGGGTACAGTAGAATAATATTGTGTTTGTAATTTTATTATCCTTGATGGCTAATCACGTCAAATATATTTCATTGATTTGGCATCTAAATATTTTGGTGTTTTTTTTTAATTTATTTTTTACTAATGCCTCTTAAATTATTTATTAGGATGATTATATTTTTTCTTATTGATCTGCATGAATGGCTTACCTATCATGGGTACAATATTTCAGATATAAATATTGGAAACTCTTCCACCAGTCTCTGCCTTGTCTTACACACTCATCACTTTCATTCTGTTTCTTAGGAAATAGGAATTCTTAAATTTAGTGTAGCTTAATTTATCTTTTAAAAATATTAGTGGCTTTTAACAGCTTTATTTGGGTCTAATTTACCTAAAATAAAATTAATCCATTTAAAATATATAGCTTGCTGTGTCTTTTTTAAAGTTTTTAATTAAATCCAGTTAGTCAACTTACAGAGTAATATTTATAGCTTGTTGAGTCAGCCAGTTAGCCATATAACCCAAATCACTAAGATCTATCATATTTTTATCACTCACAGTGTTCCCTCATACTCCGTTGCAGTCAATTCATTACAAACATCTACAGTCTAGGCAAACACTAATCTGTTTTCTATCAACATAGTTGTATTTTGTTTAGAAAGCCAACAAAATTTGTTTGGGGGTGATTATAAATAATGCTATCAAAATACATTCATCAAAAGTCTTTTGTGATCATATAATTTCATTTATTCTGGAAGGATGTGAAAAAGTTGCAAGGATTTTCTTTTTTTTTTTTTTAAGATTTTATTTATTTATTTGAGACAGAGAGAATGAGAGAGAGAGAGCACATGAGAGCGGGGAGGGTCAGAGGGAGAGGCAGACTCCCCGCTGAGCAGGGAGCCCGACGCGGGACTCGATCCCGGAACTCCAGGATCACGACCTGAGCGGAAGGCAGTCGCCCAACCAACTGAGCCACCCAGGCGCCCCTGATTTTCTAATGATATTATAAGGTATACTTAGCTTTATAAAGAATTTCCAAACTCATTTCCAGAGTGGTTGCACCATTTTGCATTCTCAGGAAAAATGCACAAAATTTCCACATCCTTGCCATTAATATTGTCAGTCATTTTAATTTTTACCATTATTAGGAGGTGCAGTGGTATCTCAATGAAGTTTTAATTTCTATTTCCTGAAATACTAATGATAATTGAATAACTTTTCATGTGCTTTCTCTCTATTAGCATAGTTTATTTGTGAGTACTTGTTAAAGCATTTGCCATTCTTTTAATTAGGCTTTTATCTTATTTTATCAAGATAAAAACATTGTTATATTACTTTTTATTTTTGTACTTTCTGGACTGGCTATTTTAAAATTTTAACCAATGTTGTTATGATTTTTTTTACTTCATTTTATATATATTATAAAAAAATATATATATGTGTGTGTGTGCGTGTGTGTGTATATGTGTGTGTGTGTGTGTGTGTATATATATATATAATTTAACCAATGTTCTAGTTATCTTTTTTTTACTCAACATTACGTGTGTGTGTGTGTGTGTGTGTGTGTATGCGCAATATATATATTGGGGACAGAACAAGATTAGGACGAGAGGAAATACTTGGCATTAACATTTTTTTAAATTTTAGTAAAAGTATTTATTTTGAATTAAAAAAGTAAAAAAGAATGGACAATTATTTTAATCTTCTGAATTGTTCATAAAAACATATTTGATTGTAAGTTGCATACTAGAAAGATTTTTTCTAACATAACTTGTTTCTAAGATAACATGTTTCTAAGATAACATTCAATTTGTCATGATGTATAATTATTTTTACATACTGCTAGATGTGATGTGCTCAGATAATGGTAAGGACTTCTGTAGCTATGTTTATATGTGGTTTTGCACAGCAGTTTCCTTTTCCTGTAATATATTTCTTGGGTTTTGATATCAATGTAACATCTTGTGTATAAAATATACTGGGGAATGCTTCTACTTTCTCTGTTCTCTGACATAGTTTGTGTAGATTTGGTATTATCCAATCTTTTTTTTTTTTATGTTATGTTAATTACCATACATTACATCATTAGTTTTTGATGTAGTGTTCCATGATTCATTGTTTGCATATAACGCCCAGTGCTCCATTCAATATGTGCCCTCTTTAATACCCATCACCAGGCTAACTCATCCCTCCATCCCCCTCCCTTCTAGAACCCTCAGTTTGTTTCTCAGAGTCTACGGTCTCTCATGGTTCGTCTCGCCCTCCAATTTCCCCCCCTTCATTTTTCCCTTCCTACTATTTTCTTCTTTTTTTAACCTATAAGGTATTATTTGTTTCAGAGGTACAGGCCTGTGATTCAACAGTCTTAAATAATTCAAAGTGCTCACCATAGCACATACCTTCCCCAATGTCTATCACCCAGGCACCTCATCCCTCCCACCACCCCCCACTCCAGCAACCCTCAGTTTGTTTCCTGAGATTAAGAATTCCTCATATCAGTGAGATCATATGATACATGTCTTTCTCTGATTGACTTATTTCGCTCAGCATGATACCCTCCAGTTCTATCCACGTCGTTGCAAATGGCAAGATTTCATTCCTTTTGATGGCTGTGTAATATTCCATTGTATATATAGACCACATCTTCTTTATCCATTCATCTGTGGATGGACATCTTGGCTCTTTCCACAGTTTA
>NC_138375.1:15198195-15217138 GCF_054177405.1 Leptonychotes weddellii | reverse complement strand
TTCTCCGCATTCCTGCCAACATCTGTTGTTTCCTGACCTGTTAATTTTAGCCATTCTGACTGGTGTGAGGTGGTATCTCATTGAGGTTTTGATTTGGATTTCCCTGATGTGGAACGATGTTGAGCACTTTTTCATGTGTCTGTTGGCCATTTGGATGTCTTCTTTGGAAAAATGTCTGTTCGTGTCTTCTGCCCATTTCTTGATTGGATCATTTGTTCTTTGGCTGTTGAGTTTCATAAAGTTCTTTATAGATTTTGGATACTAGCCCTTTATCTGATATGTCATTTGCAAATATCTTCTCCCATTCTGTCGGTTGTCTTTTGGTTTTGTTGACTGTTTCTTTTGCTATGCAAAAGCTTTTTATCTTGATGAGGTCCCCATAGTTCATTTTTGCCCTTGCATCCCTTGCCTTTGGCGATGTTTCTAGGCAGAAGTTGCTGCGGCTGAGGTCGAAGAGGTTACTGCCTGTGTTCTCCTCAAGGATTTTGATGGACTTCTGTCTCCCATTTAGATCTTTCAATCATTTTGAGTCTATTTTTGTGTGTGGGTGTAAGGAAATGGTCCAGTTTCATTCTTCTGCATGTGGCTGTCCAATTTTCTCAACACCATTTGTTGAAGAGACTGTCTTTTTTCCATTGGACATTCTTTTTTTTTTTTAAAGATTTTATTTATTTATTTGAGAGAGAGAGAATGAGAGACAGAGAGCCCGAGAGGGAAGAGGGCAGAGGGAGAAGCAGACCCCCCGCCGAGCAGGGAGCCCGATGCGGGACTCGATCCCGGGACTCCAGGATCATGACCTGAGCCGAAGGCAGTCGCTTAACCAACTGAGCCACCCAGGCGCCCAATTTCCATTGGACATTCTTTCCTGCTTTGTCAAAGATTAGTTGACCATAGAGTTGAAGGACCATTTCTGGGCTCTCTATTCTGTTCCATTGATCTATGTGTCTGTTTTTGTGCCAGTACCATACTGTCTTGATGATTACAGCTTTGTAATAGAGCTTGAAGTCCGGAATTGTGATGCCGCCAGCTTTGCTTTTCTTTTTCAAAATTCCTCCTCTGGCTATTCGGGGTCCTTTCTGGTTTCATACAAATTTTAGGATTATTCGTTCCATTTCTTTGAAAAAAGTTGATGGTATTTTGATAGGGGTTGCATTAAATGTGTAGATTACTCTAGGTAGCTTTGAAATCTTCACAATATTTTTTCTAATCCATTAGTATGAACCCTCATGCTCATGTTCTTCCAATTCATGAGCATGAGAGAACCCTCAAATTTCTCTAGCATTACTTTATCCCTGTAGTGGGGACCGATTTGGTATTTTTGTATTCAATATTGAGGGTGTTTTCTCAATTTTCTTGATCCATCCTTAGCATTAGGCCTTCTATGCATTCACGTATCTTAGGGAATCTCTCAGTGCTCTTGTCCTTCCCCAGGTGCATACTGTGATGGCTTATTCCTCAGTGCTTACTATGCTGTTGATGGTGGGCAGTATGCTTGGTCTCTGCTCTACTGGTGCAGCCTCAGTCTTAGGTCAACTGTGTCTCTGTGTCTCAAGAGGGGAAATTTTCCCATCCTCAGTTAATAGGAACTCTCTAAGCCATCTAGGCTCAATGATTGTTCTTTCTTCTTCCAAGACATAAGGAAGGGATTTTTTTTTTTTCTTTCTTGTACCTGTAGCAAATCTTTAATGCTGCTCTGGGAGCTGCAGTGTTCACTGTTTTGTTTTGTTTTTTCCCTTAGATTTTAAATATCATGTTTTTTGGGCTTTTTTGTGATCTTTTCTTTTTCATATACCCTGCCACAGACAGATATCTATGTGTCCCATGTGTCTTAGAAGTGTTTGTATATCCTTTGATTTCAGGCTTGTTGGTTGCCCTTCAAACTCAACCCTAATAGTTTCAAGGAAAGCCAATATATTTTAAATCTCCCTGCTGACAGAGTAAGCGTGATGCTTTTCCCAGCTTTCTACTTCCTAGGGGGAAGCAGGAGTCCTTATATTTTAGATGTATTTCCTGATAAAGTATATAAATGAGTCTTGATTTTGTTACTTGTTTTATAGCTGTCTTACCTCATATTTTAATTCTGTTGTTTCTCCTTTTCTGCCTTATTTTTATTATACCATTAATATACCATTTTAATTCCATTGACTTTTATCATTACTTTTTGCATTGATTTTGTTGTTGATCTAGAGATTACAACATGCATCTTTATATTATTATAATTCAACTGATTTTAATATAGAACTACTTTTGATGAAATATAAGAACTTTGCAGTAACATATTTCAACTAACACTATCTATGCTATTTATGGTGCATATATACTTCATCTATGTATGACACAAACATATGGTGCTATAATTTTTGCTTTACATCATCATGTCCTTTATACAATTTAACAGGATTCTATATTTATAATAAATAGATTTTTATGTAATATGTAACTCAAAATTATATAATTATTTGTGGGTATATGTAATCTACCATATATTTATCATATTTACTGTTATTCATACATTCCTGTATATCAAATTTACCATCTGGTGTACTTTCCCTTTGGCCTTAAGCATTTTATCTATTTTTTAAAGTATAGCTTGGTAACAATAAATTATGAAAATGTCATTATTTCAATTTCTCTTTTGAAGAATAAGGTTACTCAATATAGAAATCTTTGTTGGAAGTAATTTTTGTTTCAGCATTTTAAGTACAAAGTTTTTGGCTTCCTTTGTATCTGAGGAGAAATAATTTTTTTTTTTAAGATTTTATTTATTTATTTGACAGAGAGAGAGAGAACGAGAGAGGGAACCCAAGCAACGGGAGAGGGAGAGGGAGAAGCAGGCTTCCCGCTGAGCAAGAAGCCCAATGCAGGCCTTGATCCTAGGACCCTGGGATCATGACCTGAGCTGAAGGCAGATGCTTAACGACTGAGCCACCCAGGCATCCCAAGAGAAATAAACTTTTAATCTGTCCTTTGTTTCCTTGTGTACGTAACGTGTCATTTTTAATTCAGTGAGATTCCTCTTTACTTGCTAACTTCTCTGTGGTTCTGAACTCCATCATTTGCCTCCCCAAGTTGATAACATTGCTCTTTATTGCCATCTAATAGATAAAGGCCAGCAGGGGGAGGTTAAATGAACTATTAACTTTCAATTCTAACTAGATGTAGTAGCCCTCTTTTCAGAATAAAGTTTTCTCAAATTTTTGTCTACATTGGCCCTTTTTTATGTTTTTTCAGATATTGTTTTTAATATTTTGTCCAGTGTTTAGTGTATGTTTCCTGAGAGAGAAATTGCACAATATATCATACCACCATTAGTGGAATGTCCCAAACTTGATTAATTTGTTTTTGTTTTTGTTTTTGTTTTTTTGGTCTCCTCAAACATTAGATAATTATGGTAAACCAAAACCAGAAAAGTTCCCTCAAAAAATAATAGATTCCTGTGAATTATAGTCATATCAAAGTTTCTGATAAATTATGTTGGAGCATGCATTTGCATTTTTCAGGATTCTCCATGGAAAACAGAACCAACCAACTAACAAAAAATATATATATATGATGTTTACTGGCTTATATGATAGCAGAGATATGTGAGTCCAAATCTGCACAGTGGGCAGGCAGGCTTAAGCCCCAAGAGAGTCAATGGTGCACATGAAGACTGAAGGCAATCTGCTGGAATTCTCTCTTGCTCAGGGAGATGAGTCTTTTTGTTTTATTCAGGCCTTCAACTAATTGGATGAGGCCCACTGACATTATCAAGGGCAATCTGCTTACTCAGTTTGCCAATTGAAATGTTGATTTCATCAAAAAACACCCTCCAAGTTAACACATAAAATTAATCATCATGGCATCATGATATATGAAATCTATTTCACTAAGATTTATTATTATAATTGAGAGAAACAGGAAGGACAAAAGCAAGAGAATGGCTCGTTCTATTGCCAGAAGATTTTACTCTTCCTTTCTACTTTGATAAAAATGATCTCTACTCTCTTCACATATAGTCCATGAGCTTTAGCTTATGATTCTGTAAACCTTTGTTACTTCTGGGTGGAAGTATTACTTTAGAATTTTCAAAGGGCTCATAAAATTTTATGAATCATATGAGTAGCATTTAACAACTCACCCCTTCAGTGGAAGGAGTGACTTAGGTAATTAAGTAGGTATGTATCATTTGCCAGTTACTTTTGAATGAAGAATTGTGAAACAGACAATTGAAACTGGAACAATTTGATATTTGAATGAAAATGAATATAAGTCAAAAGTTTCTGGATTAGAATCTCAAAGACAAAACCCCAAATTAGAACTATTTGCTGTTCAAATCATTTCCAAGGACAAAATATAGGAGGAATGTCCTAATTTGGACTCAGATAGAAAAAATTAAAAATGGAGTAGAAAATAAGACAGAAATTTGTAATAAGTCATATGAATATAAAATCAGTAAGACATTGAGTCAGTTTTCTGAGTTACATTTTTGAAATGTGATATTTTAAATTTTATTTGAATTATCTAATTAATTAATGTCAAAATATAATAAAATATTTTAAGAATGAAAAATATTAAATATGTTCTCAAAACATAAAAATTCAAAGTTGCATTAACACAAAGTTTTATATTTTTTATTAGTAGTGGGTGTTATTATTTAATTAACTTTTTATAAGATATTGATAAATTACAGTAAAGATTTGACAAATAAAATATTCAATTAATGTCAGAAGTTAATTTATTTTAAAATTATTGAAGTCAAAAATTTCAAACTCAAAAATTTCTTCTAAATTTGTTAATATAGTTTGAGACTTTTAAAATTATTTCTGATCAATAAATTTTATACTTAAATGATTTCTAATCTATTAGAGAAAAAGTCCAATAATTGAACTACAAATAGCTTAGAATGAATATAATATTAAACTCCCAGTTATAATGCTATGGAAAATATATATTGAATTTGTATAAATTGAAAACATATTCTATATTAGATATAGTGTTAGAAAGAATAGTGAATTGCATGTTTAAGAATTAACTAAGCGAATACATACACACACATACACACAGACACATTCAGACATATACCATTCTGAGATCATTAGAAATGCCATCCTTTTTGTTCTAACCTATGTAAGCATATTGTTTCATTTTGAGCAAAGGGATTTGAACATTTGAAACAAAATAAATTCATTTTTTCTCTCAATCTGAAAATTTTCACACAACATTAAACACATATTGCTATAAATTAGTTTTTCTGCTGCTGAAGTTTGTTGTTCCAAGTATCTATGGAGGTTAAACCATTTCATCTGAAATGATTCTTCCATGCACTTGCTCAGTTTTCTTGGCCTAGATACCTTCAAGGGAAACAATTTTGCATCTCATCCTTTATGTCTTTATTGGAACAGAGAATACTGACAGTGATTTTATGGTCATGATTCCAACATCTTTGAATGTTAGTTGAATGGAACTGACAAGAGATAATAGATTAGCCAGAACTAGCAATGGGCAATGATGAAAAAACCCTTATTATATCATTTCTGAGGAGGCAAAAGGGGAAAGCTTTTAGTGGAACCTGAAGAGAAAGGTAGCTGAGGGAAATGGCACCCAGACAGGAGCTGGGGAAATTCTGCCAATACCAGCATTTATAGGGAGAGAAAAAGAAGAACATGGACCTAAAATTTCTCTCCTACCAAGCCTACTGAAGAAGGAAGGCAAGGCATTTAGACGATGTAGTTCAATGAGGTCACCCTCTAGGACTGACTGCAGGGTCAGGGGAAGAAATGCTGTGGTAAATACACTAGACAGTCATTAAAATAGTTAAGGTTTTATAAAACATTATATGATACCATTTTACTATCTTGTTGGAAATGTATAACTTACCTCTTCCAAAAGGACCAGCAGAATTTTATATCATCAAGCTAGCAAACTGTTACATTTTATTAAACACGTTTTTTTTCAGATGAAGATTATTAATAAGGTCAAGATCCAAAATTTTCTTGACCTGCAAGCAGTTATGAAAGTTGATTTTAGGATGAAAACTCATAATCATTCCAGAGGCATTTCGAGTTTCTGGAAATCCAAAGTTATATAATTATATTATTTCTATTTTCTAAGAATGTACATGTTAAATTTGGAGGCTATATAAGAAACAACATGTATGCATATATACATATTCCCCCATAATTATAAGGTATTTTTTCTTTTGAGGAATTCATAGCAAAGCAGTACAATATTAATCATAAACCAGAATACAGTTTCACAGTCTGCAACTTTCCGTTTGAAACCTAAAGTCTGATATTATTGAGACACAATTATAATATAAAGAATGTGAACATTTGAAGGTAAGCCCAAGGGATATAGCGAAGAAAGGTCTCGTTTGCATAAACAGAGTTGTATTGGGGAATGGATCTAATAGAATGAGTTGCAATAAACAGGATTCAAAAGTACTGTGATAAAATGATGAATCAGACAAATTTACTAAAATGAAGTAATAAAAGTGATTGCATAGGATCTAGTTACAGAAAAAAATAGATAAACCACATATGGCTGTAATTTTTTTAATTCATATTTATTCATACTTTTCCAACTTCCAGAAATCTCTTTCTCCCTTTCTTTCCACTTTCTCTTTCTCTCATTGTATATTTGTATATACACACATGCACACATACATACCTCTGTGTGTGTGTTTTGGAATGAATGGTTGTATTCCCCTAAATTTATATGCTGAACCATTACCCCCTGTGATGTTATTAAGAGGTGGGCTTATGATATATGACTAGAATTAGA
The DNA here is from genome assembly GCF_054177405.1 of Leptonychotes weddellii. Lineage (NCBI taxonomy): Eukaryota > Metazoa > Chordata > Mammalia > Carnivora > Phocidae > Leptonychotes > Leptonychotes weddellii. The sequence continues at coordinate 15,210,373 of NC_138375.1, read as the reverse complement.
TGAATTCATGAGGCTCTGCCCTCACCAATGGGATTAATGTCCTGATAAAAGTCATTACAGAGCTTGCGGCTCTCTGCTCTTCACCACGTGAGGAAAAACCAGAAGTTAGTAGTCTGCAAATTGAAAGAGGGCTCTCCCCAGGACCCAATCATGCTGGCCCCCTGATTTTGGACTTCTGGCTTTCAGCTCTGTGAGAAATAAATTCCTGTGGTTTATAAGACAACTCAGTCTATGCTGTTTTATTATAACAACCGAAACAGACTAAGATAGCATATACAATGCATTTACAACTTAAACCAATATGTAAAAGGGTAGAGAATTTACCAGTATCTAATTATTTTTATGTCTCTATTTCCTAATCATCTATTTCTAGACTCCTTTTGTCTACCTAGAATGGACCAAGTTTTAATTAGCAAAAATGACAGCAACATTGGACATCTTGCCCCAGAAATTAATTTAAATCAACCACAGAAAGATATTGTTTTTTCCTCACTGATTTTGAGAAGAAATTGTATATATTAAAAAAGGCATCTGTGACCAAAACAATAAAATGATAAGCTCTTTCATAAGATTTTGAAAACTTGGGTAAAAAAACAGACACTAGGAAATAAAATCAAATAAGCTTGTCATAAAGCGGGGACAGTAAAGATGGGTACCAAACTCCAGTTCAGAACACTGAGTGTGAAAAGAGTGTTTTCACATTGTGAAGTCAGTGAATTTTAAAGTAGACCTCTACATCCAACCAAACCATAAATGTGAAGGTGGAATAAAGACAAAATACTATTTTAAGATATGCAAACCTTCATAACCTAATCACCCACCAGAGGCCTCACCTTTTATTGAAATCACCATGAGGGTTGGATTTCAGCATGTAAATGTGGGGGACATGTAAATTTGGAAGGCATGTAAATCTTGGGGGGCATAAACATTCAGTCCATTGCAAGAAGCAGGAACATATGAGGCCCAGGAAGAAAACATTCAAATGACCTGAGGATTTTATATCCATGTAAGGAGAAGTTCCTGAGTGGCCTGGAATGCTGGATGAGAAAGCTGGCATTTCCTATCTAGAATGGAGAGAAATTCAGAAAGAATACATTAAAAACAAGGAATTAACAGAGGTCACGATCTGGTTGCTACCACCAATTGCCTGAACAAAATTTTAAAGGTATATTTATCTTTGACTGTTACAGGCAGAAGGACTGGACCATAAACAGCCAGAACATCCCTCAGAGGGTACAGACAGGGTTAAAGCAGGTGTAGTCAGCAGACCATGTAGGGCAAGCAGAAGTATTCAAATGCCAGGAAGATGTTTTCAAATGTGCACAGAATGTAGTCTGGGTCTAAGGGGTGATGTTTACATACTAATATGTGAAAATTAGTACTGAGAAATTAAATTGCCTTCACTGATTAAGGGAGGGAATTTATTCTCTGAACAAGGCACTCTTCCCAACACCTTGAAGAAACTCATAATAGAAAAGATAAATACTATCTAGAAATTCTATTTCAATGTAGACTGTGTGAAAAATATATAAGCAATTTTATAGTTCATTTCAATCAGTGTTATTCTAGGTACTTTTCTTAAAGAATTATTTATTTGAGGGGTGCCTGGGTGGCTCAGTCGTTAAGCATCTGCCTTCGGCTCAGGTCATGATTCCAGGGTCCTGGGATCGAGCCCCGCATCGGGCTTCCTGCTCAGCTGGGAGTTTGCTTCTCCCTCTCCCTCTCCCCCTGCTTGTGTTACCTCTTTCGCTGTGTCTCTCTCTGTCAAATAAATAAATAAAAATTAAAAAAAAAAAAAGATTTATTTGAGAGAGAGAGCGCGCATGAGTGAACATGCACACAAGTGGGGGAAGGGGCAGAGGGAGAGGGAGAGAGAGAATCTCAAGCAGACTCCCCACTGAGTGCAGAGCCTGACCTGGGGCTCAATCCCACAACCCATGAGATCATGACCTGATCTGAAATCACGAGTTGGGCCCTTATCCGACTGAGCCACACAGGTGCCCCTCTGGGTATTTTTTTTTTTTTTACAGCAATTATATTATAGGTATGATAGCTAAATTTACTTCTACATTTAAATCTGTTAGTAGACAGGAACAGATGCAGCTTCCGTCTTGCTTCATACTGTAGTTCTTTGGGAGCGTCCTTCAGGTATGTGATATTATTCTACACGACCTCCTGCAGAAAGTTCAATCATCACAGCATAGTTCTCTTTCTTTCTCTGTATGGGTCCCCTGATTCTTGTCATCTTGACAGAATAATTTTTTTTAAAGTTAAAACTTCCATTATTCCTCCCTACCTTTTCCTGTCTTCTAACACCAGAACTGCCAAATATGATTGGCAATGTTCATGAAAACATGATTTGTTCAAGTTTTCTAACCTCAGCTGGACTTTCACTGATGCTCAACAGCCCTTAATTAATCCCTATCATATACTCTGGAGCAGTGTTATTCTCTACATAAATCAAGGACTTTCCCTTTGTTCTGTTATGATTCAGGATGACTAAAAAGATATTCCTCAATCTTAATCTTTTGGCTGTCTCTTTCCCACTCCAGAGAAAGAGAGAGAATCTTCTTTTCCAATTTAAATTGGTGTAATCTGAGCAAATCCAAAACTATCTGCTCTGAGAGCCTAGTCTATCAATTATTTTCTGCTTCTTAGAATACCTCTCATTTTTGCAACAAGGGTCAAAGGTGTACTCAATGGCTATTAAATAAAAAAATAGAGACTATAATATTTCTCCACCATTGTAACTTCTGTTTTTCCCTCCAGTTTTTAGTAAATAGCTAATGGGCCAATTTGCCTAATTTACCTAATGTTCTCTAATCCAATCCCACCCTAAACGTTTTCTGGCCTTTGGGTTAGTTTCTTGACCCTCCTTCGCCAAGACACCAATTCTTCTCTACCTGTAATTACTTATCACTTTTTTTTCAAATTCAAAGGTCTTATTTTGTCACTTTTCATTCTTCTCAAACTTTTCCAAATATGTAATTGCAAGTATCTCCTTCTTGAAATATCTTTTCAAAATGTCACTGTTTGCTTATTCTTCACTGTCTTTCTAAACTCAGATTAAAATAAAATATACACTATATACTACACTTCTGCTTTTATCTGTATTAATCATCCCTCATAATTTAGATTTAATATGATGAACTATTTACTGGACTCCTACTTTTATTCATTAATGTATACATTTATTTATTGAGCATATACTGCGCTTTAGACATTGGCCTATGCAAAACACCTAAAGAAGTAAACAAAACAAAAACAATCCTTGCCATAGCAGTTTACATTTTAGTTCTGCACTGTCCAAGATAATAACCACTGGCCATATGCCATACATGGCTATTTAAATTGCAATTTAAAGTAAGCGAGTTAAATAAAATTAAAGCCCATTTTTTCAATCACTCTATCCATATTTCATGTTATCAAAATCCATACATGGTAGCAGCTACCAAGTTGGAAAGCCCAGATATAGAATATTTCTATCATGCAGAAAGTTCCATTGGATAGTACTGTTCTAGCCAGAGGGGACAGAGAAGTAAATAAAGTGGTAAAAAATAAACTGTACATTGCATGGTATACTACCATGGGGAGAAATAATTATGCCAAAGTTATAGAAAATTTGGATGTGAGGCATAATGTTTTTTATAATGGTGTTCAAGGAGAATTTTGTTAAAAATATATCTGTGCAGAGACTTAAAGAAGAGAGAGCAAGCTTCATAGATATGATGGCTAAGGGTATTCTAAGAGGAGAGATACGCAAATGTAAAGGTTCTAAGTATGAGCATGCTTAGTTTATACCAAAAAAGAGCATGGTGGACTGCATGTCTGAAGAAGAGCAATAATGGAAGAAATAAGGAAAAGGTTTTGTAGCAGTAGCAACAGAGAGAAGTGGTCAGATAATGAAATGGATGTGAGGAGCAACTCATGACTTCAAGATCATGGCCTGAAGACAAGAAGTGGGAGGAGGGGCGTTACTCATGAGTTTAGGAAAGAAAGACTGCAAGATTACCAGGTTCTTACTGGGATACTCCATTTAAGCTGGGTTTGGTTCATGTTAATTTTGAACAATCTACTTGATTTTCAGGCAAGACGTCAAATGGTGCTAAACAGATATTTTGTTAGAGTTCAGGATTGAGACACTAATGTAGGACTTGCTAGCCTACAGATATTGCATCAAGCTGTTTAATAGAAAATATCACCCAGGGGGCGCCTGGGTGGCTCAGTTGGTTAAGCGGCTGCCTTCGGCTCAGGTCATGATCCTGGAGTCCCTGGATCGAGTCCCACATTGGGCTCCCTGCTCGGCAGGGAGTCTGCTTCTCCCTCTGACCCTCCCCCCTCTCATGTGCTCTCTCTCATTCTCTCTCTCTCAAATAAATAAATAAAATCTTAAAAAAAAAGAAAAGAAAAGAAAATATCACCCAGGAAGTTAGTAAAATGGATAAATCCAAGAACTGAGCCCTGGATTTCTGCAAAATTTTGCCAAGAAATCAGAAAAGGATTACAATCCCTTTGGACAATTCAGGAGAGTGTTTCCTAAAGACAGATGGAGAAAGGATTTTAAGAAGGACTGAAAACTTGTACTAAATGCTGCTAACAGTTCCAAGCAAAATGAATTTAGAAAACTGATCATTGGACTTAGCAATGTGGAAGTCCTTGGTGAACTTTATAAGAACAAATTTGGGGAAGTGAGGGTGATGATAAAATTCTAATTGCAGTTACTTAACATATCTGTGAGGAAATACCCATCATCCCTATGAATCATTTCATCATCTACTCTCAGACAGCAAGGCTTGTATGCTTGACATTTCTCTTTAATTGCCACAGATCTCTCCACTTTCGAGGTAAAAACATCTACCAGTGGCAATCAGTGCTATCTTTTCAAAACCATTATATCAGTTCCTTTATTTTTCTATTTGTATCTCCTTGCCATCAATATATATCAACTCTGAAAGTCCACAGGTACACGAGTGCATCAGCTCTTTTTTTGTTTTGACTTTTTCGTGAGGGGCTTAGCTCCAAGTCATCATTTACTTTGTGTGCATTAATTTTCAAAGGAGATTTTGTTATTTTTATTAGGAAAAATTAATGGTTTATACCATGTCCCAAATGGAATGATCCCATTTCTCTTCAACTCCATTTTCCTATTGAATATACTCAATAGTCCAATTTTTAAAAACTCGTCCATTTTAACTATATGCTTCGATTACAGACTTGTCACCCCCTATGTAGACCAATCCTTGAAATAGGTAACTATAAACACTGGCTCCATTTCCTTGTTTGCCTCTTTCTCCTTAACACAGAACAGTCTCTTTTCTATATCGTAACATCCCTGAAGTAGCATTTCTAACATCTTCATTGATTTCTCCACCTGGAAAGCTACTGGTCAATATTCTTTCACTTGCTGTCTCAGCATTTACTGCTCGTGTTGACCCTTTCTTGAAACAGTACTGTGACATCACACTCTTGGCTTTCTCTTAACACTCATTTATCCTTTTCTGATCTCCTTTCAGCTTTTTCCCACTCTACTTGGTCAGCATTTTGGGGTGCATTTTTACATTTTTATTGCTCCCTAGCAGTGTTCATTTACTGCTCCAACACCAATAATTACCTGTGCAAAGATCATGCACTGACTTTTATAGCCAATCTAGACTCACTCTTTGAAATTGGAAGTCTTCATCTTTGCTTGGATGCCTATTTCAAAGGAACCCCATAGCTACTTGAAGCTGAGTTTATGGACTTCCTCCTTTAAAGGATTTTACTTTTCAGTTCATCTGGATTCTCTATCACAATGAATATAACCATCATTCAACCAAAAATATTATAATTCATTGCAAAGAATAACTTTGGATAACTCTGTTTCTCTAATTTCTAATTCTCCATCATGTACTTTCCATTTTCAATCTAAATGTTTCTTAAACGGTACACATGTATTTATCTCCAAACCACTTACATGGCGCAATCATTATCTCTCAACTGGTCCACTGTGGTGACATTTTCATTTCCCTTCCTCCAAACCCTTTGTCTCTTCCAACTCTTCTTCACTCAATAGTGTTGTGTTTTTAAAATGAATTTTGATAATACAAATCTTCATCTTATTAGTCACTTAAATAATTCCTTATTACTTTTAGAATAAAGAACAATTAAAAGACCCTACAGCATCTGGGAATGGCTTATCTTTCCCACCTCCCATATAACAGGACAACACTTACCTATCTGTGACCCAGCTGCACTGGCCTTTTATTGTACTCATATATTCTTACATGCATGTAATACTCTACTATCCTCCTCCCACCTCTATCCTTCTGAACTCACATCTTTTTCTTTGGATAATTCTTTGGTCCATCTGAAGAAGTCAGATATATCACATATCCTCAAGTACTGTGCACCTCTCTGCTGTAGCATTCTGAGAATCATATAATTGTAGTTTTGGTATATTCTTGTAATTATGACATCTGTTTCTGTTTTCCTCCAAGACGGCATACTCCTGAGGCCTGGTGTTTCTTGTAATGTGAAGTATGTGTTCTTAATGTGATATGGCCTCTGAAATTGTAGTACAAAATAAATTATTTATTGAGTTAGTCAATAAAGTTCTGGCAATTAAATTAGTCTACAATATGATTCTAAACTACTTTTCCATTTTTATACACTATTATTCCTCTACAAGTGCTCACTCTAGGATAACTCTTTCTGACTTGCTCTTTCTGGGCATGTTTCTTACTTTTACCCATTTCCCTCTACCTCCCCTGCTGTTTCTCTGACTGCAGTGCCCTTTGACCTACTCTCCATTTCTGTCTTTTGAAATTCTACACAAATTTGAAAGTCCACCTTGAATGCTATCTCATCACTATAATATTTACTTCCTTTTTAGTTTTCTAGTTTTAAACAATCTCTTCAAAGGCCTTTACAGCTTATGTTGTATTATAACTTCCATAGTTTTCTAACTTTCATCTACACCCCAAAGGAGTTGTAAGCTCCTTAAGTGCAAGAACAGTGTTTCCTTTGGCCTTCTATCCCTGAAACATCTCACTCAAATTTTGATGGTTAAAATCAATTTTTTTATTAAGTTGAAATGCTCAAAGTCACAAAGGAAAGACAAGTATCACAATCTGTGTCACCTCACATCAGTATATGAAGCAGTTAAATCTTGCATGAAAATTTGTTGGTGATATAAGGAACAGACCCTATTATTTAAAACCAAACTTCAAGTGGATATAAAAATAAAAGGGTCAGTATGATTATAATTTGTTGATTATTAAAATTTATTTTTCAATTAAATTAATAAGAGCCTAAATACGGTATCACCTATTAGGCTTTGATTTGGCCAGTTACCTAACGCTTCTCCATATGGTTGTAAACGTGGGACACATACTGTAGTTTGCTAAATAATTTTAAGTGATGCTACTCTTTAGAATTAAAGTCTTAAAGTACATTCTTAAAATGTCAAAGCAGTTCACCAAATGGTAATATTAATGCTTCTCACAGTTTGCTTATAGTTTTTATCCATAAGTAATAATGCATGTATTGATTTAAATTTTCTATGAATATCAAGATTAATTATTTCTCAAGTTGCCTGGATAAAGATATACACTGTGGTCAATAAATTTCCATGTTCATTTTAGAAAGTCAATCTCTACTTATAAATTATGTAATTTTCATGATATTTATAACTGAAAAAGCAATTTCTTCTTTCAACTGAACATACACTTTAAAAAAATCCTTTTCTTTGAGTAAGATAGCTTGGAAAATATAACTAATTTGCTGAAATAAATATAAAATGGTTATTTTTTTTTACTTTAAAACTCTTCTTTTGAGTCATTAAATTTTTATTCTTGAAGAAACATCTTGGAATGGTAGAGTTGGATTCAAACAGAAAAAATAAAAATCAAATGTATAGCAGTTCACATACATCAGGCAAAATATCATTAACAGATTGAAAGGGTAGGGAGGAAGTTACAAGATGAGAACATATAATACATGGAAGATGTGTTCTTGTGATACTCAACTCCCCAGTAGGTAGGGAGACACCCCATTTACACATACAGATCTATTTCCCAGAAAGTAAGAAAAGATTCTCTGAGGCTAAAATGAAATCAAAAGGATATGAAATGTGAACATGAAATGATAGGAACACCATGATTATGTACTGAATTATGTGCTCCTCAATTTCATATGTTAAAGCCATTTAACCCCAGATGGGATGGTAATTAGAGATGTGACCTTTGAAAGATAATTGGGTTTAGATGAGGTCATGGAGGTGAGGCCTTCATGATGGGATCAGAGCCCTAATAAGAAGAGATACCACAAAACTTGATCCCTCACTTTCTCCCCACCATAGGAAGACACAGCAAGAAGGCTGCCATCTGCAAGCCAGGAACAGAGGTCTCACCAGAACCTGACGATCCTGGCAACTCGATCTTGGACTTCTAGACTCCAGAACTGTAAGAAAATACATTTCTGTCCTTTAACCCACCTATTCTATGTTATTTTGTTATGGTAGCCTGAAATGACTAATATTAACTATGTCATATACACAAGTAAGACATTTTTATGCCACCAAGGCAGGTTTAGAACCTGGGTACTACCATAATTTGTCATATGGGATGCTTACCCAGGTATAAATAATTTAAATTGTATAAATTTTATAATTACAAATTATATAAATTATAACCAATGATCTCTAAGAAAGGACTTTTAAATTAAAAACAAAGCCAACTTTCTGTAGCCTCAGTAATTGGATATCCTCTACTCTCAGGCCATTATTTGCATGCAAGCTTCTTTTAAAGGTGTCCTCCAAAAGTTAAATTTATGTGATGTTATTTTACTTATGGCAATATTGATATTTCTTTGGATCACTGAGATTCATATTCATGCCCTACTCCACTTGTAGAATTTTTCAGAGTAATAATGACCAATGAGGCAGTGAAAATACATTGGGAATATTTCAAAATGTTAACTACTTAGATTGAAGCTCATATAAGTATATAGCTGGAAGAGATTACTTCATTGTCCTGCTTTCTATATTACAGATGAGAAAGCAGTGGTTCAAAATCATTTATAAACCAATTTATAGGTCCAGGAGAGGTAAATCTGTGTTCTAACATCCCATGAAGTCTTTGTACTATTTGTTTTATGTATGTATTATTTCATATATTTTTTAAATTTCTAAGTCTTTGGCAATATAAAATCAAATGTGTATATGAAAATCTATGTAGTCTTTTGAAAATGAAAACAAAAACTAATTTTGTCCATTTGAACATTAAAATGTAGGTTTTTTGTTTTTGTTTTTGTTTTTTTTACAAACAAACAAAAGTAAAGTACTAATTAGTTATATCAGTATTTTATCATTTGAACTAGGTACCCTGCTGATTGTCTAACAAATGACAGCATATTTTAAACTACTGTTATAATAATTTGCAAATTCAGTTGACACTGTGTAAACGTTATCCACACAATTAACTACCTAGTGATTTGAATTATATATAATATATAACCTGGCATTTAATAAGACAATCAACACTAATGAAAAGCATTGCTTATAAAATTTAGGTGCCTGAAATATAGAAGAAATTGCATGTCTTGAATAAATAAAGCAATAAATAAAATATTTTCAACTTTTTAAAAATTATTTTGTGTTTAGGAACAAAAATGTGAGTTAATAAAAGATTTTATCCACATACTATAGTAAATACACAAATGTAAGCATACATTATTCATTTTAATTTTTTTTTATGAATGTAAGTGTTCACTGAAATATTACATATTTTCAGGCATTTGAGATCATTATTTAATAACTGGAGTCTTGGGGCACCTGGGTGGTTCAGTCAGTTAAGCGTCTGCCTTCGGCTCAGGTCGTGATCCCAGAGGCTGGGATCAAGCCCCACATCAGGATCTCTGCTCAGTGGGGAGCCTACTTCTTCTCCCTCTGCCTCCTGCTCTGCCTCTCTCTCCCTCAGTCAAATAAATAAATAAAATCTTAAAAAAAAAGTAACTGGAGTCTCTTTCATACAAAATACATAATGAGTGTGCCTATTTAAAAGTAAATTCTTAAGAGAAATAGAACTCATGGCATAATTATGACAGAGAAAAATGTAAGGTAATATGAGATAATATAAATTTATATTTGAATTTATAAAAACTTGTATCAATAATTATTTCTTATTCAGATATCTTTTTCAGATAGTCCATTTCCTGATATTCTTATTCACAAAATGCTGATCTTTGTATAAACCATCCCTGACATAAAACAAAAACAAAATATATTTTTGAATTTAATTTTAATATTCTGTAGTCATTATATACATGTAAGAGTTGGCAATAAGTAAAAATCCCTGAATATTTCAACACATATAGTCATAAAAATGTTGTGTTAAAAATGACAGATATTTTGGGACGCCTGGGTGGCTCAGTCGGTTAAGCGTCTGCCTTCGGCTCAGGTCATGATCCCAGCGTCCTGGGATCGAGTCCCGCATCGGGCTCCCTGCTCCGCGGGGACCCTCCTTCTCCCTCTGCCTCTGCCTCTCTCTCTCTCTCTGTCTCTCATGAATAAATACAATCTTAAAAAAAAATGACAGATACTTCATTACTATTGTTAAGTGCATAACTTTAAAGAGTCAATTTGGCATTATGAATAAAATAATGAATTTTGGAAACAGACTTCCTGGATTTAAATTCTAGCTACCATTCGTTAGCTTTCTAATATTAAAAACAATTGCAAATTACTTCCATTTCTTATTTTACTTATTTAAAAACTAGAGATCATCATAATTCCTTCTGTATCAGCAAAGGTTAACTAATGGAAATGGAAACGCAATGCATTGTGCAAGAAGCTATTTATTATAGGAATTAAAGCTTGTGCAAATGTGAAAAGAGTCAAGAAAATGAATGTCAGAACACAGGTGAGAGGGACTCAGCTGAGTCACATGTTTTCAGTCTGAGAAACACATATTTAGCTACAGAAACGTAAGTGCAAAGAGGGAGCTATGGCAGGAGGTGTGTGAACCCATGGCCTCTGTGAGTCTAGGGAGGGATGGCCAATTCCACACTTCTTCATCACATACCTTGTGAAATTTCCCTGATTTGATTAACTTTAACCTATGAATAGACAGGAAATTGGATTTTAGAAAATTTTGTTCTCAGTTTAATCAAGTTGACAATAGAATAATTTGATAGAATTTACTTCTTGGACCCGTGAGGATTACATAAGTTAATACATGTAAAGGCATTGTACAAACCCCTCATTCTGTCTATGGAAAATTAACTACTACAGTAATTATGTCCCCTTTACCATCACCACATATGCCCGGAAGTCCAAACACAGTCCAAACAGTTTGAGATGTTATCAGACATGGGGATACAACAGCACAGGATTATAATACCTGAGGCAAGTGAATCCAGAAGAGTCCTATGATTTTCCTTGCTTACTCTGTGGATAAACTTTTCAGGACTCAAGGGAGGGAGAGGCATTCAAAGAAAGCCTGGCATTCTTGCTGAGTTGAAGAGACAAAGATGAGATTTTGAAGATGTCAAGTTAGTTAGATTTGGCAGGGCATAACATCAGATAAAAATGGAGCCACATAGAGAAACCTTTGGAGATCTTCAAAAGAGTCTCCTCAAGTCTTTGGATGAATGCTGATCTGTGCATTCATAGAGAGGAATTATAAGAGGCAGTGGAAAGCTGCTAAGAAGTTTCTGGAGCTCACATGGGAATGAATATAGCATAAGTTCTCATCTGCCAGACTGAAAAAAACCCTAATAATACATGTGCCCTGAGAGAGAATTCTCAGCAGGGTATCACCTTATTAAATTAGCCTGTGGTAAGTGTTGCTCTGGACTCATTATAACAAGGGTTAAAAGTAAATCTCAAAAGGACCAAACTGATTCTTAGTAAATTAAATACATGCCCTTCCCCTCAAAAAAAAAAAAAAAAAAGTCCAGAACTCTTTAATGAAATATAATTCGGAGCACAAGAATTAAATTCACGGGCGCCTGGGTGGCTCAGTTGGTTAAGCGACTGCCTTCGGCTCAGGTCATGATCCTGGAGTCCCGGAATCGAGTCCCGCATCGGGCTCCCTGCTCGGCGGGGAGTCTGCTTCTCCCTCTGGCCCTCCCCCGTCTCATGCTCTCTCTCTCTCAAATAAATAAATAAAATATTAAAAAAAAAATTCTCTAAGAGTTT
>NC_138375.1:15160740-15197695 GCF_054177405.1 Leptonychotes weddellii | reverse complement strand
AATATCTTCTCCCATTCTGTCAGTTGTCTTTTGGTTTTGTTGACTGTTTCCTTTGCTGTGCAAAAGCTTTTTATCTTGATGAAGTCCCAATAGTTCATCTTTGCCCTTGCGTCCCTTGCCCTTGGCAATGTGTTTAGGAAGAAGTTGCTGTCGCTGAGTTCAAAGAGATTGCTGCCTGTGTTCTCCTCAAGGATTTTGATGGACTTCTGTCTCCCATTTAGGTCTTTCAACCATTTTGAGTCCATTTTTGTGTGTGGTGTAAAGAAATGGTCCAGTTTCATTCTTCTGCATGTGGCTGTCCAATTTTCCCAACACCATTTGTTGAAGAAACTGTCTTTTTTCCATTGGACATTCTTTCCTGCTTTGTCGAAGATTAGTTGACCATAGAGTTGTGGGTCCATTTCTGGGCTCTCTATTCTGTTCCATTGATCTGTGTGTCTGATTTTGTACCAGTACCATACTGTGTTGATGATGACAGCTTTGTAATAGAGCTTGAAGTCCACAATTGTGATGCCACCAGCTGAGAATTTACAACAAATTTAACCAAATGACTACCATGAAAAACACTGACAGTACCAAGATTTTGAGACTACTTGGGACAAGTCAAAATCCCATTATTGCTGATGGGGATATAAAATGGTATAACCACTCTGGAAAATCATTTGACAGTTTCGTGTATAGTTAAAGATTCAATTACCATATTATGCAGCAATTCCACTCCTAGGTATTTGTTCATGACAAATGAAATCATGGGTTCACACAAAGGCTTTTACACAGATTTATTCATAATAATTTTTGTTTTCAAACACAAAATAAAGAGTATATTCATTTATAGGATAATGCACCAATGGCATTGTATCCATAAAGTAGAATATTACTTAACAAAAAAAGTAATGGACAGCTTATACAGGCAATGAAACTTGAACCTCAAAATCATGATGGTAAGAGAAAGAAGGGAGGCTCAAAAGACTCTGTACTTCATGGTAGTACTTCTGTAACACTCCACAAAATGGAAGAATATGGAGAAGGAAATGGATCAGTGGCTGCCAGGGTCTGGGCTTTGGGGAGAAAATTGACTGCAAAGTGACCCTGGTAATGGAAGGTTGGTGGAAATACTCTGTATTATGAATTAGATGCTGAATACATAACTGTTGACATTTGTCAAAACTCACCAAAGTGTATACTTAAAATTGGTGAATTTTATCGATATTGATTACACTGAAAGAAAGCTGATTTATTTAAAATGTGGTACACATGACACAAAAACTTTTCAATATATATCAGCTACTTTGAAATTGTTTGAAATTGAGTATTTTCTTTTTTTTTTAAATTTAATTTATTTATTTGAGAGAGAGAGAGAGACAGAGAGCGAATGCAGAGGAAAGGAGGCAGAGGGAGAGGGAGAAACAGACTCCCTGCTGAGCAGGGACCCACCCCAACCAGGGTGCTCAGTCCCAGGACCCTGAGATCATGAGCTGAGTCAAAGACAGACACTTAATTGATTGAGCCACCCAGGAGCCCCATGAAATTGAGTTTTCCTTTAAGCATTCTCTCTGCTTGAGTTTTAGTAGTATTTTCTTTTTTTTAAGATATATATTTTTTTTATTTGAGAGTGAGATACAGAGATAAGCAAGAGAGACCATGAGCAGGAAGGGGAGGGGAGGAGAGGGAGAAGCAGGCTCCCTGCTGAGTAGGGAGCAAGAGGCGGGACTGAATCCCAGGACCCTTGGATCTTGACCTCAGCTGAAGGCAGACGCTTAATGACTGAGCCATCCTAGCACCCTTTAGTAGTATTTTCAATTCAGTTTTTTTCTTTTTATTCCTTATGGTCTGCTTTTTATTCTGATGTCTTACTCATTCCATAACCGGAAGCCTGTATCTCCTTCTCTCCTTCACCCATTTTACCTAATCTGCACACCTCTCCGCTCTGGTAACCATCAGTTTGTTCTCAGGATTTATAATTCTGATTATGCTTTTTGTTTACCCCCCTTTTTTTTCCCAATAATGAGTGGAATCACATGGTATATTTTTTTCTCAGTCTGACTTATCTCACCTAGCATTATACACTGAAGGTCCATTCATGTCATGATCTCATGCTTTTTATGGTTGTGCACTATCCCATTATATTTATATAAAGTATATAAAGATATACTTTATATATCTTCCTTATCGATTCATCTATTGATGGACACTTAGGTGGTTTCCATGTCTTGGCTATTGTAAAAATAAAAATATTCTAAATGTTCATGGAGTAAGAATATCATTAGCTATTGACAAAAATATTTGTTAAAAAAACCACAGTAATTGTATTAGTAGAAGATGGATTAATAAAGTTATGGAAAAACTACAACTGTCTTTGTGGGGGAGCACAATAATTTCTCTACCATGAGATATACAAATAATACCAAGTTCAAGTCCAAAATTCAAATAATTAATTGTGTTGTTGATTTTAGCCATTCTGGAAGGTGTGAGGTGATATCTCATTGTTGTTTTGATTTGTATTTCCTTGTTGAGCATCTTTTCATGTGTCTGTTAGCCATCTGTATGTCTTCTTTGTAAAAGTGTCTATTCATGTCTTCTGCCCATTTTTTAATTGGATTATTTGTTTTTTGGGTGTTGAGTTTTATAAGTTCTTTATATATTTTGAATACTAACCCTTTATCATATAGATCATTTACAAATATCTTCTCCTATTCCATAAATTGCCTTTTAGTTTTATTGATTGTTTCTTTCGCTGTGCAGAATTTATCTTGATGAGGTCTCAATGGTTTATTTTTGTTTTTGTTTTCCTTGCCTCAGGAGATATCTAGAAGGAAGTTGCTATGGCCAATGTCAAAGAGGTTACTGCCTGTGTTCTTCTCTAGGATTTTTATGGTTTCATGTCTCACATTTAGGTCTTTAAACCATTCGGAATTTATTTTTGTGTTTGGTGTAAGAAAGTGGTCTAGTTTCTTTCTTTTCCATGATGCTGTCCAGTTTTCCCAACACCATGTGTTGAAGAAACTTTTTTTCCCCATTGGATATTCTTTCCTGCTTTGTCAAAGACTAATTGACCGAATAGTTCTGGGTTCATTTCTGGGTTTTCTATTCTGTTCCATTGATGTAGGTGTCTATTTTTGTACCAGTACCACACTATTTTGATCACTACAGCATTAATAATATAACTTGAAGTCTGGAATTGTGATGCCTCCAGCTTTAGTTTGCTTCTTCAGTTTGCTTTTGCTCTTTGGGGTCTTTTGTGGTTCTATACATATTTTAGAATTGTTTGTTCTAGGTCTGTGAAAAATGCTGTTGATATTTTGATAGGGATTACATTAAGTGTGTAGATTGCTTTAGGTAGTATAGACATTTTAACAATATTTGTTCTTCCAATCCATGAGCATGGAATGTCTTTCCATTTCTTTCTATTATCTTTAATTTCTTTCATCAGTATTTTATAGTTTTCAGAGTATAGGTCTTTCACCTCTTTGGAAACAACAGATGTTGGTGAGGATGCACAGAAAGGGGAGCACTCTTGCACTCTTGGTGGGAATGCAAATGGTGTAGCCACTCTGGAAAACAGTATAGAGGTCCCTCAAAAAGTTAGAAATAGAACTACTACCCTACAATTCAGCAATTGAACTATGAGGTATTTTTCCAAAAGACTAAAAAAATACTAATTCAAAGGGATACATGAACCTCAATGTTTATAGCAGCATTATCTGCAATAGCTAAATTATGGAAACAGCCCAAGTTCCCATTGACTGATGAATGGATAAAGAAGATGTGGTGTCTATAATGGAATATTACTCAACCACAAAAAAGAATGAAATCTTGCCATTTGCAATGACATGGATGGAACTAGAAATTATAGTACTAAGTGAAAAAAGCCAGTCAGAGAAAGACAAATACCATATGATTTTGCTCATATGTAGAATGTAAGAAACAAAATGAGAAAAGGGGAGGGGAAAGAGAGAGAGAGGCAAACCAAGAAACAGACTCTTAACTACAGAGAACAAACTGATGGTTACCAGGGAGAAGGAGCATGGGGGGATGGGTTAAATAGGTATTGGGGTTAAGGAGTGCAGTTATCATCATGAGCACCAGGTTTTGTGTGAAAGTGTTGAATCACTATATTATAAACCCAAAACTACTAATATTACACTGTATGTTAACTACCTGGACTTTAAATAAAAACTTGAAGAAAAAAAAGAATATAAAATTATATAATATTTAATTATTAGTTCCTAAAACTATAGAATCAGTAAATAATTAAAGCAGCCCTTTTTGAAAGAGTATATATACACATCTAAGAGCATTAAGAATATTTTTAACACACTGAATTGTGTGTGCTTCAACTGTGTGTGCAGTACTCTGTCCTACACATGCACTAAAATTTATGTCTAACATTATGGCAAATTATTAATGCACAGGCTGTAAAATCTATTAATTGCAAACAATGATACAAAATTAATTTAAGACATTTTCTCAAATGTCTTAATATCTCTAAGATTGCTTTGAGATATTAACTGAGTTCTGTATCTACAAAGAGATATTAGATACACTGTGGTGACTTGAATTGTATTCTTCCAAAAAGATAAATTCAAGTCTATTCCTAGGGACCTATGAGTATGATTTTATTTGGAAATAGGATATGTGAAGATGTAATCATATAAAAAATGATGTCATCCTGGATTAATGTAGATCCTATCCAGTAACTGATGTCTTTAAGAGTACACAGAGAGGCACATGGAGAGAACATAGTGATGATGGGGATAGAGATTAGAGCAGCTACAAGCCATAGAATGCCAATGACTGGAAACAATCTTGCTGATACCTCCATTTCATACTCTAGTTTCTTGAATTGTGACAGAATAAGTTTCAGTTATTTTAGCCATTAGGTTTGTGGCTATTTTTTATGGAAGCTCTAGGAAACTATTACATACACCTATTATAACACTGTTACTATTATTCAAAAATAATTTTGAGATTCCCCATGGAAATCGCCTCAGGCAGCATTATATTTCTCAGTAGTGTTCTCTATGCTAGGAAAGCTTTTGTGTTTTCAGGGTGGAATTGATGAATTAAATTATCAAAACTGAGTATAGTAACCTACACACCTAAGATTCTTTAAGAAATTTCTGAAAATATTTTTAAAAAATAATAAAGAATGTTCACACTTATTGAAAGTTTGCAATGTGTTGTGCATTCTGAATTGTTTTATGTTCAATATCTCAGTTAATAACAATTCTGTGCTTGGGGCACCTGGGTGGCTCAGTTGGTTAAGTGTCTGCTTTCAGCTCAGGTCATGATCCCAGGGTTCTGGGATTGAGCCCCACATCGGGTCCCTGCTCAGTGGGGAAACTGCTTCTCCCACTCCCACTGCCTGTGCTCTCTCTCTCTGTGTCAAATAAATAAATAAAATCTTAAAAAAAAAGAGTTTGTAATAATAATTCTGTGCTTTATACAGTTTATTATTGCTACTTTACAAAAAATTTACAAGAAATTGAGAAGTTAGCCAATGTAGTCAAATGTAAGTAGACCTGCTAACTTCAGTAAAACAGTGTTTGTTAAGTACCTGCTCTATGACTCACATGAAAAATTTTATTACAAAGACAAAACTATTCTGAAATATCGTTAGTTGGAAGTTCAGATAAAATTATTTTCCTTGGAAATAAAATAACTATCTTTTATTTAGATACGAGCCTTTTAAATGAAGCAAACCATTTTCATGTAGATAACCTGAAAAATTGAGAGAAAAGACTCTAAGATTTACTTAAATCCCCTGGGGTCTTATCAAGACTGATATTTAATACTCTCTAGGCTCTGACACAAACAATGTAGTATGATCACAAGGGAATTTGAACAGGAATTTTGCTGAGCATCAATATTGAAATAAAATCCCTGTTGTCATTCTAAATTTACTCTAAAGTAATCTCAGTTGATTTTTGAAAAATGTGATTTTTAAAAATTATTTCTGAAAGAACAAGACATGTTTTAGAGCACAGACAATGATTGGATGGCGAATGCAATATTTTAAGATTACGTATTTTTTTTTAAAGATTTTATTTATTTATTTGACAGAGAGAGAGACAGTGAGAAAGGGAACCCAAGCAGGGGGAGTGGGAGAGGGAGAAGCAGGCTTCCTGCTGAGCAGGGAGCCTGATGCAGGGCTTGATCCCAGAAGCCTGGGATCATGACCTGAGCCGAAGGCAGATGCTTAACAACTGAGACACCCAGGCGCCCCTTTTAAGATTACATATTATCATATCTTAATCAGTTTCTATACAAGTTTTCAGAAGACTTGCAACTAAGAATAAAAACAATTATAAGTTATATTTTAGAGAAAAATAATTTATGTGGTAAGTAGTTATTAATATGAAAATGCTTACTTATGTAGGAGAATATAAGTATGGGACAGTGATTTAAGAAGAATTGTTCCTTACTGCTATAGGGATATTATATAATTCAGTGTCATGATCTAACTACATCACCCTATTAAGGCGTAAGTTAATAGGTAAGTCTCAGTCAAATCTTGGAAGGCTCTGCCTAAATGCCAGACGTTCAATTACCATTGAAGGATTTTAAGTGGATTATTCTCATGAAGATAATTAAAGGTAAATAGATTTATCTTTGTAAAAGATATGTCTGTTAGCCTTGTATAGGATGGTCAGGAAGAAAGATAGATGAAAGCCACATGGAACAGTTAGCATGGAAATGAAATTATGGAGATGTGAGATGACAAAGTAAGAAAGAAAGGTAAAAGGAGAAATTAATAACTGAGCTATATCAGAGGTAGAATTGAATGCTATTGTTTAATATTATATTAGTCAAAGAAAAAATTAATAATACACAGAATTTCTATTAGGATAATAAAAAAAGAATGTGATCCAGAATTAAAAAAAAAAAAAAGGCATAAAAAACTAAAACCAAAAAGCGTTAGTTTTGAGTCTCAGATTCACCCCTTACTAGCCTTTTCACCTTTGTGAGCCTCAGTCTGAGAATAATGAAAAAACAAATGTCATGGGGTTGTCATCAGAAATAAGAGATGGAATATATGAAAACATATTTTTAAACATTAAAATGCTCTAACTATATTAAATTTGAATTCTATAATGCAAAAAAAAGATAATCATAAAGCAGATCACAGAAGTCTTGAAGACAAAACATTGGGTAGGTAGAACAAAAAAATAAGGAAACATCAATTCTAGAAATTGACTTACAGATTTTGATGAAAAGGAGGATATGAAGGATTGAGTGTAGTGTCCTTTGAAGATCAAATTGGAAACATGAAGCAAGAATTTATGACCAAAATGAGAGTGGAGATTTTTTTTTTTTTTGTGGGAAAATAATTTCTTAACATGGGATTTTGCTGCAAGAACATCAATGTGTTGTCATGACATAAGAGGTATTTCAAGGAAATAGCATTAAGATGACCTTTCAGTTTTCAGTAGTCTTCTGTGTCTTCCATCTTTCTCAACTCTTAGTATTTTTCTAGATTTACATAAATGCATAAAAATTAGAGAAATATATTCTAGGCACACACACATCCATAAAGCAACAAAAGGTAAGGTACTCTAAAACAATTAGCAAAAGAGTCAAGTGACCTCTTCATAAAAGATAATATTCAAATCGACATAAAACATGATGAAAAAATACTTTATTTCATTAGTCATAAGGTAGTGAATGCAAATTATCTGCCAGAAAGATAAGTGAAAATAATAGAAAATACCATGTATTGGAAGGCCATGGAGCAATTGGAGTTTTCACATACTGTTGTTAGATATGTAAATTGATAAAACTTTAAAAAGGTGATTGTAGTATTTACTATAGCTAACCTACTCATTATTTTGACCAATTAACTTCGCTTCTGTGTGTTTCCCTACCATATGTCTCCAGCCAAGCCCATTAAGAAGTCCATTCATAGTAGGCAATATTTGTAACAGTTAACATTTGGAAAGTAGCCAAAGGTCAAGCTGCAGTAGAACTGATTAATGAATTGTGATACATACATGCAAGGGAATCCTATTCAGTTATAAGAATGAGCGAACTATAATCAAATGTAGTAATATAGGTGAATGCCAAATGCAAAATATTGAGAAAAATAAGCTAGAAAGAAATAGTACATATTGGATGATTCCTTTGATATTAAGTGCAAAAATAGGCAAAAGCATTATATTATTTTAGATTCTGGGATTGTTATTCATTTTGGGGGAGGGCTAATTGTAGTCACCAACAAAAAGGATATGAAGGAAGTTTTGAGGTATCTGGTAATATTCTGTTTCTTCCTGTGGGTGCTGTTCATATAGGTATGTTTAGTTCATGTAAATGCATCACCACTGCAATTATGATTGTGTACTGCTCTGGATTTAAGTCATAAATTTAATAAATATTTTATTATAAAAAGGTTACCTGGAAAGCCTGGGTGGCTCAGTTGGTTAAGCGTCTGCCTTCGGCTCACGTCATGATCCCAGGACCAGTCCCACATCAGGCTCCTTGCTCAGTGGGGAGCCGGCTTCTCCCTCTGCCTGCCACTGACTCTGCTTGTGCTTGTTCTCTCTTGTGCTCGCTCTCTCTCTGACAAACAACAACAACAAAAATCTTAAAAAAAAAAAAAGTTTACTGATAAATACACTGAGAAACTATAAAGTGTATAGTGGTAAGTCTAGAACTGCTAAGCAGGGATTGAAAATATCCATGTTTCATTAAATCCATGAATAACTTGCTATTACCTCTGTGTATGTAAGAAAAATATAATTATTAGTTCTTCTTGAAAGAACACTTACAAATTACTATTACTTGAAATAAGTCTGTAAGTGAAAAGACTGTCATTTTCATTATTACAGGTAGCATGACTACCCTGGGTTTTTTTGCAAAACTATTATAAATATTCAAAATCTGCTTATCATCTATTTAGTCAATCATTTTGCCCCTGAAAAGTCAAAAAGGACACTCTCTTCCTTAGTACCTAGTACCCTCTCTTCCTTAAAACCTAAGTTTATGAGCGTCATGTTCATCGAGACCAGCGCAAAGACCGGCTACAATGTGAAGCAGCTCTTCCGACGTGTGGCGTCAGCTCTGCCTGGAATGGAGAATGTCCAGGAGAAAAGCAAAGAAGGGATGATCGACATCAAGCTGGACAAGCCCCAGGAGCCTCCAGCCAGCGAGGGAGGCTGCTCCTGCTAATGCAGCCTGCCCGGCCGGCTTCCTTTAACACTACTCGCTTGTTGTGTTGCTTCCTATTGGTTAGCTTCCTAAGGGGGGGTGGGAAAGGAGCTTATCAGGATGGGAGGATTTTTCTTTTCTCTCTGTCTCTGGGAGTAGGGTGGGGTGGGGAGGGAGGCTGGGCATCAGGGATCACCTCACTCTTAACAGCTGTTACTTAAACAACTATTTTTTGATTTGGTTGTAATATATTGTACTTTATTAAGATTGCCAAAAACTGTTAAAATTAAAAAAAAAATTAAAAAAAATACAAAGTTTAATGATCCACACACTCTAACCATCTAATTTAATTTTAAAAAATTTTTGTGGAATTTGAAAGAAACTTGGCTAAAGTCCTCTTATAAAGACTTGCAATAACACCACTTTGTCATAGGACAAATATCAATATACCAACAGATTGTCTCTGACCCCACGCAATGTTTGAGATTAACTGGAAACTTCTAGGGAAAAATATGTGAAGTCCCAAAAAGTGTCTCTCTGTGAATTGGAGATGAAAGTAGAGGTGGAAAAATGAAGAATCTAGATGCATCCGTTTGTATATTTGTGTACCTGTGTGTACATACCTATAAGGAAAGCTTCACTGACAATGAACAGTTCAGTCTGTTCTTCTTTTTCTCTATATTGTATCTCTTTGGAAATAATTATAACCTGATTGACTTAATCAAGAACGGTCATATACTAAACAAAATGGACTTCTAATTTATCAGTGGACTTCTGATATTTTTAGCATGAAACTGAGTCAAATATCCCTATTTTTATATGACTATGAGAAATTGAATGAGAAGAAAAATGTGGCTACATTGCCCATTAGTAAGGGAGCAAACGAAGCAAATTTTGTATTTAACACCTTGTATCTTTCTAAAATTATGTTTTAAAATTAAAGAGTAAAGTTTCTTTTTTTTGCATAAAACGGAAAAAGCAGCAAAAAAACCCTTTATGTTAAAAATGATAACAAGTCTTATCATCAAGACCACAGGGACATCTGATGAAAAAAATTCCAATGGATAGCATGCGTTTCTGAGAAAAGATAGTACAAATAAAGGGCTTCATCTAAGATATAACAATGGAAAATAGACTAAGCTACTATAAAATTAATTTGGATGAAAACAACTTAAATGTTAATGAATTATTAAATGCCAAAATGGCTAGCATGATAATTTAGAATCTCTGAAAACCCCAGACATAAGATGAGATTTCCATCCATTTGTCAACCCTTTTCACAGCTCAAGTACTCATAGAAGAAATGAGAAAGTGAGGGTAGAAATATGAGCTGCACAGATGCATGGCCTGCCAATGATTGATGGTGAAGGAGAACCTAAAGCAACCTGCCTATATGCCAAGTTCTGCATGACCATAAGGTAATAGTTGTTTGCCCTGAGCAGTGTTCAGGAAAACCACATACACACACACACACACACACACACACACACACACACACACACCCCCTGCCCTGGGCCTTGGGAGTAGAAAGATTGCATTAACCCAAGGAAAAAGCTCTGTGCTGCTGTGGGAAGTACAGAAAATTTACCTACCATAGACTCTTTAATTCCGTGTCATTAAGCTATCTGCCCCTCAGGCTAAGCAGGATGTATCATAATCTCTGACTATGCATTGGAATGAGGCAAAGGCTTGCTACAACTGAGAAAGTGCCAGGAAAACAAAAACAAAAACAAAAAACTCTTTGGATTCAGGACCTTGCACTGAATAGGAAGAAGTAACTGCCATGGAGGGGTAGGAATGTTGAATTAGAAGCAGGGAAACTGAAAACTTGTTCTCCCATTGTAACTTTTACATTGGGTAGTAAGCGTGACCTTCTTCTGATAGAAGTATAAAAGCCCAAGGAGAAACCCATCTTTACCAAACTGTTCCTGGGCCTGCCAAAAGCTAATGCCAGAGGAGAAAACACACAGAAAGAAAGCCTCAGGAAGTCCAGGCTAAGCAAAACAGAGCAGCAATTTATCACCAGAGGATTTTTAAATCTGTGGAACACTGAATATAGCTAAACTAACCAATCAGCCAAACTCACTCAACTATAAACTTGATTGGCATAGTCCCTCACAGTAAATGTTGTTCCCAAAATTCTCAGAGACTTAAAAATAATAGACTTAAAATTAACTATGGAATATAGGTAATATTAGAAAACTGAGAGACAATGGTGAGCGCTGTGACTTGTATAAGACTGATGAATCACAGACCTATACCTCTGAAACAAATAATACATTATATATTAAAAAAAAAAAAAGAAGAAGATAGTAGGAAGGAAAAAATGAAGGGGGGGATCGGAGAGGGAGAGGAACCATGATAGACTATGGACTCTGAGAAACAAACTGAGGGTTTTAGAGGGGAGGAGGTGGGGGGATAGGTTAGCCCAGTGATGGGTATTAAGGAGGGCACATATTGAAAGGAGTACTGGTGTTATACACAAGCAAGGAATCATGGAACACTACATCAAAAACTAATGATATAATGTATGGTGACTAACATAACATAATAAAATAAAATTAAAAAAATTAAAAGAAAACTGAGTGATATGAATGAACTATTTGGGGATTTTAATTAATTAATTAAGTTTGGGGATTTTAGGAAATAAAAATTATGAGCAGAGCCAAATAAAAAGCATAGAAATTCATATATCCTCATCTGTCTATATAGATAATATGTACACACCATCCCCCCATTATTGACTTAAAGTCAGAATAGACACAACTGAAGAAAGAATTAGTGAACTTGAAGGTGTCACAATATAAATTATCCCAACTGAAGTACAAAAATGAGTGAGAAAAATGAAATAGATCACATGAAACCTACAGAATAATACAAAGCATTCAAATATACAGATGTTAGAGACCTAGGTGGAGACAGAGAAAGAGACTAGGTTACAACAAATATTTTAAGAGATTGGGGTTGAGAATTTTGTAAATGTTTGGAAACAAACAAGAAACTCCACAGATTCAAGAAGTTCAGACAACCTGAAATGTGATAAATACAAATAAAAACACAGCCAGAGGGGTGCCTGGGTGGCTCAGTCGTTAAGCGTCTGCCTTCAGCTCAGGTCCTGATCCCAGGGTCCTGGGATCGAGCCCCACATCGGGCTCCCTGCTCGGTGGGAAGCCTGCTTCTCCCTTTCCCACTCCCCTGCTTGTGTTCCCCTCTTGCTATGTATCTCTCTGTCAAATAAATAAAAAAATCTTTAAAAAAAAAAAAAAAACAGCCAGATATATCATAATCAAATTAATGAAAATCAAAGATAAATAATTTATTTCTTGTAAAAATGCACTACCAAAAATGCTTAAAATTTTATAATTTGACAGATATTATGAGAGAGAATAAATAGGTTACTAAATACAAAGAATTACTCGAAAAAAATCCTATTTTTATACAAATATATCATTCAATTTTCCAAATTAAAAATGAATAACAAGAATTTGTGGAGTAGTGTAAGAGCTCCAGTAAATTGGCTGCTGAGTGAGGTTGTGCCAGTCGAAAGTTGTGTTAGGGCCTCTTAGAGCCTGAAGATTTGAGGATGAGGCAAGGCACCCACAGTAGGCCCTCCCCAAATAAAAAAGTTGAAAGAAGTAAATATCTTGGAAGTTTTGAGAAATAATGAGTTTAAAAAAGACTAGATTTGTGAAACAGGTTCTGATGACCATTCCTTAGTGATAATCAACAAATGAATGGTGGATATTTTGTTAACAGCCTTTAGAGGAAGCTCAGAAGATTGATGCTAACTGCTTGTCATCCACAGAAAAGAACAGGCAAATGACAAAAGAAGAAAGAATATATAATGGGGAAAGGACAGTCTCTCCAATAAACAGTACTAGGAAAACTGGATAGGCATATGCAAAAAAAAAAATAAAATAAAATGAAATTCAACTTCTATCACACACACACACACACACACACACACACACAGAGTAACTCAAAATGGGATAAAGATTTGGACATAAAACCTGAAACCATAAAACTCCTAGAAGAAAAGATAGATAGTAAACTCCTTGACATAGGTCTTCGTGACAATTTTTTAGTCTGATATCAGAAACGAAAATAAATAAGTGGGACTATATCATGCTAAAAAGGCCTCTACACAGCAAAAGAAACCATCAACAAAATGAAACGATGACCTATGGAATGGCAGACAATATTTTCAAATTGTATATCTAATAAGGGGTTAATATCCAAAGTATATAAAAACTATACAATTCAATAGCAAAAACAACCAATTTTATTAAAAAATAGCAGAACATCTGAATAGACATTTTTCCAAAAAAAGCCATAGAGATGGCCAATAAGTACATGCTCAGCATCATTCATCATCAGGGAAAAATAAATAAAACCACAAAGAGATATCACCTCACCCCTGTTAGAATGGCTATTATCAAACATACAAAAAGTAACAAGTGTTGGTGAGGATGTGGAAAAAAGAAAACCCTTGTGCACTGTTGGTGGGAATGTTAATTTGTGCAGCTACTCTGAAAGGTTCCTCAAAGAAATAAAAAGCCAATATGGAGTTTCCTCCAAAAATTAAAAATGGAACTACCATATCATTCAGCAATTCCACTTCTGAGTATTTATCTGAAGAAAACCAAAACACTGACTTGAAACGATACATGCACCCCTGGGTTCATTGCAACATTATTCACAATAACCACACTAGGGAAACAACCTAAGTGACCATCAATTAATGAATGTATAAGGAAGATATATATTATTATGCAGCCATGAAAAGGAAGAGATTGTGCTATTTGTGGTATTGTGGATGGACCTTGAGGTTATTATGCTACATGAAATAAGTCAGACAGAGATAGACAAATATCATATGACCTCTCTTATATGTGGAATCTAAAACAAAACAAACAAACATAAAAGAAACTCATGGATACATAGAACAGATTGGTTGTTGTCAAAAGCAGGTGTTAGAGAATGGGAGAAATGGGTGAAGTGAGCCAAAAAGAAAGAAAGAAGGAAAGAAAGAAAGAAAGAAAGAAAGAAAGAAAGAAAGAAAGAAAGAAAGAAAGAAAGAAAGAAAGAAAGAAAGAAAATGGGGATTAACATAACAATAAAAAATTAAAAAAATATAAAAAAATAAAAAAAGAAAGAGAAAGAAAGAAAGAAAGTTTTAACAGAGAGAAATAATCTTAAAATGTAGCAAATCACCCAAAGATACCATGAGAAATGTTACTATAAATGTGGAATTCAAAAATGAAAGCACTTATAAGAGCAGTGTTACTTTTTATTGATAAAAATTATGATCCATGATGAGATTGAATTGTAATATAGCTTTATACAATAAATAAAATAAAGAAAAGAAATACAGTATCTCACAATACATTTATCATGATTAATGTTTTTGTTAATTTTTAATTTTTATTTAAATTCTAGTTAGTTAAAATAGAGTACAATATTGGTTTCATAAGCAGAATTCAGTGATTCATCACTTACATACAATATCCAGTGCTCATCATAACAAGTGCCCTCCTTAATACCCACCACCCATCTAGCCCATTCCCCACCCACATCCTTCCATCAAACCTCAGTTTGTTCTCTATCATTAGGAATCTCTTATGGTTTCTTTCCCTCTCTCTCTCTTCCCCCCCCTTCCCCTATGTTTATCTGTTTTGTTTCTTAAATTCCACGTATGAGTGAAATCATAAGGTGTTTGTCTTTATTTGACTGACTTATATCACTTAGCATAATACACTCTAGCTCTATCCAAGTCATTGCAAATGGAAAAATTTCATTCTTTTTGATAGCTGAGTAATATACACACATACATACATATATGCCATATCTTCTTTATCCATTCATCAGTCGATGGACATTTGGCCTCTTTCCATATTTTGGCTATTGTTGATAATGCTGCTATAAACATTGGGGTGCATGTGCCCACTCGAATCTGTTTTTGTATCCTTTGGGTAAATACCTAGTAGTGCAACTGTTGGGTCTAGGGTAGTTCTATTTTTAACTTTTTAAGGAAACTCCATACTGTCTTCCAGAGTGGCTACAGCAGTTTAGCATGATTATATTAATTGTATAAATTAATATTAATACCTATTGTCTAACTTTGTTTTCTGAAATTAAATTTTGATTGACTTAATGTGTTCTCTCGGGTAATTTTTAACTCAGAGACAGTTTCTTAAATAGTATTTGCTGGTAAAAGTTGATATAAAACTTCTGGAGGGCAATTTAAATCTAAAAAAAAAATAATGAGGGGTACCTGGGGTGGCTCAGCCAGTTAAGTGTCTGCCTTTGGCTCAGGTCATGATCCCAGGGTCCTGGGATCAAGCCCCACATCAGGCTTCCTCCTCAGTGGGGAGTCTGCTTCTCCCTCTCTTTCTGCCTCCTTCCCATTGCTCATGCTCTGTCACTCTCTCTTTCTCTCTCAAATAAATAAATAAAATCTTTAAAAAAATTGAATAAAAATAATGAAAATATCTTCAAAGCTAGTTTTAGTTCTATAAACCTGTGTCCTATAAGCAAATATACATATGTACAAGTTGCTCTAAAATGTTGAAAGAATTGCAAAGTAAAATCTTTTACACCATTCATGCTCTCATTTTAGAATTTGCTCCATTTCTTTCTTGCTTTATTATGTATAAATATCAATGCCTTAATGTTTACAAACTCCACTTTCAGTAATTGCTATTTTCTAACATCTTAAAATATGAAAGCTTTTGGCACTCCTTTTGTTAATAGTTTGTTTGAATACTGCCAGTTTGTTTGAATATAAGGAAAAAAAAAGATTTGGAGACAAATCACAGAAGAAGAAGAAAAAAAGGAACAGAAACATAAATCCACAAATAGATCAAGGAGCAGGAATAATATTGAAAAAATGATAGAGTGAAAATATTCAGAGTTACATAAGTCAAATAAAAATAGCATCATTTGAATTGATTTTCAAGGATTTAGGCAAATACATGCCAGTATGAAGATCAGGGGTAATAAAAAGTGCACCTTTAATTATAATGCTAGTGTGTAAATAGGTAGTATGTTGTTTTGGTAAGACTATGGCAACTGAGTTAGACTGCTGGTGTTTAAATCCCAACTGTTTTATTTAATAGATGCATGAACTTTATTAAGTAAATTAATTGCTGTGCTCATTTTTCCAACTCTCAAATGGGGATAATAATAGTACCTAATCCAAACCACTTTTGAGAATTAAATGAGTTAGAACATATATATGAAAAGAATACCTGGCATATAATATTTTAGCTATTATTATTACTATAACAAAAATATATACTTACTATCAAATACTAATTCATTAATACTGTTGTATTATAATAGCTGTATAATTAAGAATTGCTATATGGTATAAATTAGCAAATATGTTTGCAGCATTATTCATTCAAAGGAGTATCCATTACATTCCCAAAAGCAGTGATTTATTGAAATGTTAGTTGACTTGGATTTAGCAAGGTCAATGAATTTAAAATTTTTTACATTGTAAATTAAAAGCATCAATGCAATTATTTTATAAATGAGATACAATCAAAGGCTGCAGGACTGTGTTTTCACTTTAAGTATGCCTAACCTGACTATATTCCATTTCTGTTCTCTAATGTCAAGATATACATACATATTAATTTTGCAACTATATCTAAGGCATTGTCATTTAAGAAAAAAAATTTAGCTAAATATAATGTCAAAAAATAATTAAGGAACATAGGCATATCAGTTTGCTGTGGTTGCCATAACAAATACCACAGACAAAGTGACTTAAACAATAGAAATTAATTTCCTACAATTCTGGAGGTTTGAAGTTCAAGATCAGGGTGCCAGCCAGGATGGTTTCTCCTGAGGCCTTGACCTGGAGAGGGCCATCTTGGTACTGTTTTCACATGACCTTTCTTCTGTGTGTACACATCCTAGATGCCTCTTCCTCTTGTTATAAGCACACCAGTCATCTAGCATGAGAGTCCCACCCTTATGACTTTTTCCTTCATTATCTCTTTGAAGGCTTCATCTTAAAATACAGTCACCTTAGGGGTTATGGATGAATTTTGGGAGGACACAATTGAGACTCTAACAAGAAGTTTTATAGCACATATAGAAGTAAAATACACAAAAACAAAGCAGTTTGGAAGGTAATCTTTTGGAAACATTATGATAGAGTTCTTAAATTTTTATGAAACATTAAAGTATTTTAAACAGAATGTTCAAAGTTAATAATCAATATTGCATTTTCTAAAACAAATGCAAGCACAAATGCACACAAATGTAAATATGAGAAATAATAATAAGAAAAGATAAAATTGTAAAAAAATATGATCTGATTCACCCACAATTTAAGGAGAGGATGATAGAGAAACAAGGATGAGACAAGTGAAAATCAAATAGCAATGTATTAGACTTGAATGCACATATATCAATGATTTGCATTTCATGTATAGAGGCTAAATACTCAAAAAGAAGAAATTGTCAGATGAGGTAAAGAAGCAAGATTTAATGATATGCTACTTATAGGAAACACTGTAAATAAGAAGACACAAACAAGTTTAAAATGAAAGGACAGATATTATTTGCCATGCATCCATTATCTTTTTTTTTTTTTAGATTTTTTATTTATTTATCTGACAGATAGAGAGACAACAAGAGAGGGAACACAAGCAGGAGGAGTTGGAGAAGGAGAAGCAGGCCTCCTGCTGAGCAGGGAGCCAGATGCGGGGCTCGATCCCATGACCCTGGGATCATGACCTGAGCCGAAGGCAGACGCTCAACGACTGAGCCACCCAGGCGCCCCCCATCCATTAATCTTAAGAAAGCTATTGTTTGGTGTTCTTAAGTGAGAAAGGTTTAATTTAAGAATACAAGGAAGGGTAGGGTGCCTGGGTGGCTTAGTCTGTGGCTTGTCTGATCTTGATTTCAGCTCAGTTCATTATCTCAGGGTTGTGAAATCGAGCCCTATGTTGGACTCTGCACTCAGCTCAGAGTCTCCTTGAAATCCCTTCTCCCTTGGCCCCTCCTTGTTCTCTCTCTCAAATAAATAAATAAATAAAACCTTAAAAAAAAAAGAATACAAGGAAGGGCACTTCATAAGTTTGGAAGGATCAGTTAATTAAGACATAACACTGTGTCTGTATTCTATAACAAACCTCCCAAGTACATGATAAAAAAGAAGCTAGAAAAAGAATATGAAACTGAAAATAAAAGAAAAAAGATAAAAAATGAATAACAAAATAAATTTAAAAAACAACGGTATAAATCAATGAACAAGAGAATCAATAAAGTAAGAAGCTGTTTCTTCAGAAATATCAATAAAATCTATGAACCCTAGCAGAATGATGAAGAAAGAAAAGAAAAACACATACCTCACTGTATTAAAATGATAACCCATGAATTTTTTGAAGAACTCTATGACAATAAATTTGACAACCTAAACGGAAAACGTACCATAAAAGACAACACAACCAACGCCATTGAAGAAGAATGAATAACCTAAATATTTCTCTGTCTATATAAACTTTTAATTCATGAATACTATCCCACAATATTACACCAGTTCTAGATTGCTTCACTGATTAATTCAATCAGATATTTAGGTAAGCAAAAATACCGATTTTTCAGACAGTACAAAAGGAGTAAAGTCTTTCCAACTCATTTTATGAAGGCAATGCAATTGAGCAAAGCCAGACAATATTGCCAAAAAAAGAAAAAAGAGAAAATTACAGAACAATATGTCTTATGAAAATAGATGCAAAAGTCATTAAAATACTAGCAATTCAAATCCATTATTATAGGAAAAGGAGAACAGCATTACCATGTGAAATTTATAGCAAAAAAATCTAAGATAAGTTTATCATTTAAAAAAATTACTATGTTTTAGGGTCATGTGGGTGGCTCAGTCGATTAAGTGTCTGACTCTTGATTTTGGTGCAGGTTGTGATCTCAGGGGTGTGAGATAGAGCCTTGCATTGGGGTCCATGCTGGGCATGGAGCCTGGTTAAGATTCTCTCTCTCCCTCTGTCCCTCCCCCGCAAAAAAACAAATCAAACTAAACCAAACCAAACTACTGTGTTTTAATATGA
Organism: Leptonychotes weddellii; assembly: GCF_054177405.1. Taxonomy (NCBI): domain Eukaryota; kingdom Metazoa; phylum Chordata; class Mammalia; order Carnivora; family Phocidae; genus Leptonychotes; species Leptonychotes weddellii. Next base: position 15,178,466 of record NC_138375.1, on the reverse strand, counting down.
ATAGCTTGAGAAGATACCACTTGATTATTTCAATAGAGACAATAAAAGCATTTGACAAGGTAAAACACCCATTTTTTATTAAATATATCAGCAAATTATGAATAGAAGTTTTCCTCAACTTGACAAAGGACATCCATGAAAAGCCCTCAGCTAATATTATAATGTTAACTTGGGAAATAAAATTAAATCTATAGATCAATTTCAGGAGAATTGACATCTTAATAATATTAAATCTTTCAGTCCATAGGTCTGTTGTATTTCTTGTTATTTAAATCTTCTTCAATTTATATCATCAAAGATTTATAGCTTAGGGTTTATAATATTCTGCACTTATTTGTTAAATTTATACTTTAATATTTGGTAATTTTTCGTTCTATTTTAAATAGTACTTTTAAATGTCAACTTTAATGTTCTGTTAGTACACAGAAATATAACTTAGTTTAATATTAACTTTGTATTCTGAAATATTACTAAATTCCCTTATTATATCTTACACTTTTCTTGTAAATTCCTTTGCTTTCCCATGAATATAATGTCATCTCAGAATTCATAGTATTATTTCTTCCTTTTTAATCACTATACCTTTTATTTTTTTTCCTATCTTATTGAACTAATGCATGTAGTATGAAATTGAATAAAGTGTTGTGAACTGGAGCAGTAAAGACCAAGAGGGAAATTTCTGTGATAGTGTAAGTGTAAGTGTACACTGTGATAGTGTATTTTGTCTTGATATACATTCATGAAAACTGATTGTGTAGTATTTAATATCTGAGTGTTCACCTTATGTAAAGTATACCTTAATATATACTTTTTAAAGTCTTCAATATGAGAAAAAATAAGTGAACAGAAAAAAGAAATTTAGTTTTTGAGACTTTATTCCAATTTTGTAATTTGCTACTATTTATATCCTAAATCATATATCTATTTCTTTCAATAGTAATTGAATACTTACTGCTATGATAGATTTCATCATTTACCCCAAATTTTTACTTCTCTGTATTCATGACCTTGGCCTTTTAGTATCCTTATACTCTGATTCTACACTTGTTCTCTCTCTCAAATGCATTGCTTTGGAAAATAGAAGGTGGAAGATACATAGAACTTAGAAGTTAAACAAATGGTTAAATAGAAGAAGGAAGATGTGTGCCAGTTTATGCCTAGTCCTCAACAGGATCTGTGTGTTTGATTTTGTTCTAGTTAGTCTTTATATTCCCATCAGAACTTGTACATGCTAGCAGGTTGGAGAATGAGGAACATGTGGAGCAGATCTGAGCATCCTAAGCCATCTATGTCAAGACTTGCTAGACTGGCTGAAAGCCATTTGACCCCAGACATGTCAACTTGTGGTTCAAGGTCAGGTGAATCACCTCACTGAATCCCCCAGCTGAATCCAAATATCAAAATTGTAAATGCATATTATTTTTGAATTGATATGAATAATATTGAGTCACTGACTAAATTAAACACTATTTTTTTTCTTGATTTGTAAGTAGTTTCCCTTTCCCAACATGATACTGGTTTTTAGAATGCTAATAAAAATTATATTTTAATTATATGCCTATTGATGCTTATTAACATCTTACATATCTAGTAACTAAAGAACAGAAAAAAGTATATTCTAAGAAAAATTAGGAAAACAAAATGTATAAATATAAACATTAATCATTTAGGACATTCAACAAAACATTTTTATACTGAAAAATAATGTTCTCTATTTATATTTTGTTTTATATCTATATTTTATTCTATGATTTTATAAGTAGGTAGTATGTTATTTGGGTTTTGGTTTCATTCAGCACTATAAAATTTTTAAATCTAAAATAACTGATTATTGAAATGTGTTGATTTGGGTATCAGACAATCTCATTAGAAACAAATCCTTTGCCTAACTATTGTGGGAAAATATTTGCCTATGAATTTGAAACTGACTTCAAGAGTAAAACAAACAAACAAACAAAAATAAGTGAAAAATTTACCAAATGCAAGTCAATCCCTGGCCCAAGTGAGGACAAGGAATGAAAATAAAGAAAGAAAGGATAAAAATATTTTTAAACATACATTAACTGAAGAATTCTGGGAATTTTTTTTTAAGTTTCATTTAGATTCCTGTTAGTTAACATAGTATAGTATTAGTTTCAGGAGTAGAATTTTGTGATTCATCACTTACATACAACACCCAGTGCTTATCACAATAAGCGCCTTCCTTAATACCATCACCCATTTAACCCATATCTGAGTGTTCATCTTATGTAAAGTATACCTTAATACTCACTCACTCAATCACCCCCCTCCAGCAACCCTCAGTTTGTTATCTATACTTAAGAGTCTGTTTTATGCTTTGCCTCTGTCTTTTTTTTCCCTCCATGTTCATCTGTTTCATTTCTTAAATTCCACCTATGAGTGAAATCATATGGCATTTGCCTTTCTCTGACTTATTTCACTTATCATAATATACTCTAGCTCCATCCACATCATTGCAAATGGTGAGATTTTATTCTTTTTTATGGCTGAGTTATATTCCATTACATTCCATTATATATATATATGTGTGTGTGTGTGTGTGTGTATGTGTATGTATATATATGTATATGTATTCCTGTATATACATATATCTATATGTATATATCTATATGTATATACAGGAATAATGTATATGAATAATTCTTAACCATAATGCTTTCAAAATGGATTAATATACTTCAATATTTGAACAGCAAAAATATTTTATTTCATAAGGATTTACTAGTAAGAATGCTATGTATACATATACAAATGATTGTGGCCACGTTCCAATAAAATTATAAAAACAGTCCATATACAGGCCAAATTTTGGCCATAGAGTGTAATTTGTGGGCTATGGATTTAGAATATATTACATCTGATTTTTTTAATTCCTTAAAGACTGACATTTTTATATAATACAATTAGTTAAGTACTGGAGAAATGAAATTATAAATATTAAACACAAGTATGAATTTGCATATTTAGGGTCATCAGAAAATAAATTAGTCTCTTAATCTGAGATTAATGTAAATGCTCACTCTTAGTCTCATGCTCTCTGGGCAGAGCAGTGACAGATTTTGGACCAGCACTGATCAGTGGGCCGCACTGAGAATTTCTGTTCAGAGCAAAAGGCAATGGCTCACATCTCTCCAGCTGAAGCCTATTGTTTTGACAAGATTGGATGAAGTACTCCTCACATTCTGAACTGTTAGCCTTTGGTTTTTTCAAACATATATACTTTAATGAAATATGCTCACAAATTCAGCATGGTCAACTCATTTGAGCCTTTCATGGTACATTGATATGCATAGTTATTAAAATCAGCCTTGCCTGAAGATTGAAGTTTATCTCTGTCATTCATATATTAACCACAAGCTCTTGTTTGTCTATTTGTCTGTTTTTAAGCTTAGATTGATACCATCTTTTATCTTGGATATCTCTGGATATTTTATTTACTTTGTATCTATATCTATAGCTTAGTTTTTTCCGCAGTGCAGGGTAGAAACACACATACCAACAAGTGAGCAGAAATGTTAAGGAATTGGACGTAACATCTTTTTTTCCCTAATAAATACACTAATCCTATAGGTGAATATATATATATTTTTAAATCTAACTATAAGGAATCAAACATTAAAATTCCACTTGGTATTCCTTCCCACTACTTTATAATTACATTTGACCTTTGTGTTTACCATCACTGAGTTGACTGATTGGCTAACTTCTCTTATATTATTGTCTTGCTTTTGACCTTCAAAAACTAGACAGCCTGATTAGTGATAGCTGGAAAGAGGCATTTTCTGCCATTATTATTTTTTTTTTGTAAATAAAATCATGAGCAATATTCAATTTCTTCTTATGTTAATATCTGATTCCTCCTTTGAATTGAGTAATTATGTTATAAAATATATTATTTTCTAGGCAGAATTAATGTAAATTATTTGCATTGTGATGATATAGGAATGAGAAAATCTGCATTAAAAGGGAAATAAAGACATGAAATTAAACTATCTGGTAAAATAAAGACTATATTTAACTTTAACATCATTTTCTGTTCTATAAATCCTTATTTAATTTGATTATTTGAAATAAGAAATTTATAGCACTTCATATTATTTTAAATTGTAATTAGACAGTAAGAGTTTTACTAAAGAACTTCCAGTTCAATAAACTGACCACAGAATGAAAATCTGTGAGTTGTATAGGAGTTATAAAAAAGGCAAGTATACAATTATAAGTGACTGAAGACATAAAAGTTTTAGTAAACATAGAAAAAAATAGCAATTTACATTAAGTAAAATTAGAGTACAATATTTTATATAATTAAATTTAAAAGAGAATTACTAATGTGAAATCATTTCATTACAAAAACAAACAATCAATTTTTGGCTTTGTAAGTAACCCCAGTGACCTAGAGTGGGCCAACCTACTTAGTAGCAGTATTGTGGAATGATATTCAATGAATTCTACTGCCCATATTTTTATCAGTGATACTATTTTCCATTAAAAATATCTAGACCTCCATTGAGAGTGCTGTTTCCATGAATTGGGATGGAGAAAAACTCAAGATATCTTTTAAACATGTAGAGCTCCCACTGAGAAAGTGTGATAATGTGACTATCAAAAAGGGAAATAATTATAGTAAGTTTTAAAACTTGAGTTTGCATGTAAAAGCCATGAGAATATTAATACAAGAAAATTAATATTATGATAAAATTTACAAAAACATAGTTGGCAATTTCAGTAGTAAGAAGATGGCCAAAACTAAAACCATGCACAGTTTTGTTAATTGTAGTAAATAGGGAAGTGTTGATACATGTGGATCTTCCTTTTCATCTGCTATCTACATATGTGTTTATGAAAACAAGGCATGTGGTTTCCACTATCTATCATAGTGGAGACAGATGGATCCAGAGAATCTCAAGCAAGCCAAGCAGTTAATAGGTTTCACTGGGCACTTATCTTTTGTTTTCAAACCAGAAATTGAGTGCAAGGTTAGAAGAATTGAGTTTAATTCATCCAAGATTATTATAAAAAATTAATTAGCTGTATTTTCCAACTTTCTGTAAAACCACAGAGTTCTAATGTTTTTACTGTTAAACTAACAGTTGGTGTCTGTAGTTGGTTGACCCAGTATTTCCTTCATCCTCTCTTTAAAGCAGTTCCAGGAGTCTCTGAAACCTAGTCTGGAAACAGCAGTTGCAGATATTAGCAAACTGTTCTTGTGGCTCCAAGGTGTTTGCCAAGACTGTGTGCTTCATTGTCATCAATACTTATTATTATCCTCTTAAGCTAACATTATCAGTTAAAGCATCATCCATTCATTGCTCTTGGATGGTCCATTAGGGTCTTGGAGCACTAACACTCAAAGATGTCTTTGCTATCATCTAAGTCAATGTGCTTTTCAAATAATACTGTTCTAAATGGGAAACTCATTGCAATGAACCAGTGGGAAAGTTATTCTCTGAACGGTAATATTGAAAATGGTAATATTACTTCAAAAAACAAAACGAAACCAAAAACAAGTAGCAAGTAAAATTAAGTTCAGCAATAGCCCAGGCCATAAAGAAAGTCTCTGACTGACTAGAACCTTCAATAATAACAGAGGTATTGCTTTATATGGTCTAGGGGCAACTCTTCAGTAACAACTGTGTATTGAATAATTTAAAAACAATATCTGCATTCAAATACCACATTGATCAGATTAAGAATGTTCTAATAAACAATTATATAGTTAATATTCATATATTTATTGGCCTTTCAACCTATCTTGTAGTGTTCAGAGGTACTATTTCTGATTGTGACCAGATGTGTTTTCTTGAAGCTAATTTGCTTATTGTTTCTGAATAAAATGTGGATCGTTGCCTTATTACAAGCCAGAAATTTATATCACTTTCTTCAATATGGAGGGGCCAAGGGGAGGCTGCCTCTAAATGTTCCACTGTAGCATATTGATTATTTAAAGAAGGATGGCACATGATGTGATGAGCACTGGGTGTTCAACGCAGCTAGTGAATCATTGAACACTACATCAAAAACTAATGATGTACTATATGTTGGCTAATTGAACTTTTTTTTTTTTTTTTTTTTTTTATTTATTTGAGACAGAGAGAATGAGAGAGACAGAGAGCACATGAGAGGGGGAAGGGTCAGAGGGAGAAGCAGGCTCCCTGCTGAGCAGGGAGCCCGATGCGGGACTCGATCCCGGGACTCCAGGATCATGACCTGAGCCGAAGGCAGTCGCTTAACCAACTGAGCCACCCAGGCGCCCATGAACTTTTTTTTTTTAACATAGAAAGTCTTTATGCAGATAGTGGCACCCAGGGGTGGGAATTTAAATCAGAAAGGAAGAAGAGAGGAAGAGCATCAACAAAGATACCCTGGATGGAAAGAGATCCATGAAATCAACCAGATTTCTCTGGCAGAGGCATGCAAGCAAGATCAGAACACTGGACATCAAGTCAACCGAATGTAAGATTCCTGGGATTTGGTGCTAGCCATAGACTAAGTGATAATAAACCTGAAAGGAAATAAGGAAATAAGTAAGCAAATAAGGAAATAAGTAAGCAAATAAATATAAATAAATAAATAGCTTTGAGTGTGAGTTATCTTTAATGTTTAAGAATACAATAATCTTTAAAGCAAGAAAGAGGAAATAAAAGATGAGGTTCAGAAGTGGATTTTCCAGTTGGAAAACAATCTCTAGGCAATGTAGCAGTGTTTTTTAGCTTGTTTTTGTTTTTATTACTGAGGATAGCACTGTATGAATCACCACATATAAAACAAATCATTTGTAATTTAAAAATAATATGAATACATATTAATCAAATTAATATTAAAAATATTCAAAGAAGAATATCCAAGGTAGAAGAATTGGCCCTTCAATTGAAGAGTCAATTCTTCGCCATTAATCTCCCTAAAAGTAAGTAGTTAGGATATTTTTTACTGTGTCCTATGAGGTTTGTCATATACCCCCTCATAATTTTAAATTATATGCTCATACTGCAATAATGATTAATCATTTTTAAACACCTATTGATTTCCTATTGAAGGAAATGAGGATTTATTTCTCTTATCATGTCATACCCTTTTCCTTCTCCTTATATCTTCAGTTGTCATTAAACCACCACTGGGTTAAATCAATATGCAGGGCTTATGGTATTTTGATTTTAGGAATATATATTTACACTTGCGCTGCTCAGTGTACTATCACTAAATTGCCTTCAGCTACAACTTTTTATTTTCATTTTTTGTATATAGAGTCACTGATAGTTTTGCTGTATTTCCAAACTAACTCCACCCCCTCCCCAGCCTCTTAGATTTCCACACTAATAGGTCAGACAACCTGTGATTTCAGTTTGTTTTCAGGAGACTACAGCTTTAACATCACAATGTCTCTGAGATTGAGCTGCTGGGATAGAGGTGTCTGCCTGGTATCCTGGGGATTTTTTTACTTTCTGTGCTCTGGTGAGTATCTTCCTTTGAAGATGCTCTATGTTCCTCCCTTCCTTTTATTCCTTACTGAATTAGTATAGCTTCCTAAGAAAGGGTGCCTGAGCATTTCTTTTCTTTTCTTTTCTTTTTCTTTTCTTTTCTTCTCTTTTCTCTCTTCTTTTCTTTCCTTTTCTTTTCCATGCTTTGTTTTAGTTTTATTTTATTTTACTGGTTTGTTTGTTGAAATATCCATGCCTAAAAATGTTTTCATTTGTTTTCCAATTTGTCTGATCATTTGCTTGAGTATAGGATTCTAGATAAAAAATTATTTTTCTCGTACCTTATGATAATCTCATTCCTTCGAAATGAAAACCTACGCCTTCCTCATTCTACTATATCTTCCTTTCCCTACTGTTCTTTCATGTTCCACCCAAATGTCCAACCGCTGATGAATGGATGAATAAAATATGGTATATCCAATAAATAGAACATCATTGCTTTGCTCTTTCCTTGTCCTTTGACTTTCTTCTTTGATATCTCTTGTTAATTATTTAAAACAGTGGTTTCAGAGTGTTGGCAATTGGCAAGATTAGCACACATGAATGTCTTTACCCAGCGCAGTTTAAGGGATCATTAGTGATAACTTGACCAGCATTTGCTACTTGACATATGAATAAGAGACAATTGTACCATAGTGCTATTTATTTCATACCTGCTAAAATTACTATACTCAAAAAGACAGATAAAAAAATGTGGTAGTGAGGATGTCAGAAACTGGAACCCTCTTACTTTGGAAAAGTCTGGAAGTTTCTCAAAAGATTAAACATAGAATTAGCATATGACCCCACAATTTTTGTCTGAGATATATACCTGATAAACACTTATGTACACAAAATTCATAGCAGCATTATTCATAAAAAACAAAAAATAGAAATAAGCCAAACATCCATTAACTGATGAATAAATAAAATATGATAACTCCATACAATGGAATATGGTTAGTCACTAAAAAGGAATGACATGCCGATACATGCAAGGATGTCAATGAACATTGAAAATATGCTAAATGAAAGGAGTCAGTCACAAAAGACCAACTTATTATATGATTTTATTTATATGAAATGTCCAGATTGGCAAATCTATAGAGATAGAAAGTATATTGGTGATTGCCTAACTCTGGGGGTTGGGGTAAAAGGATGTGGCTGGGACTACTCATTGGTATAGAGTTTCCCCTTTGGGGTAATGAAAATATTCTAAAGAGGTTTATGGTGATGATTGTACAAATCTGCGAATATACTAAAAAAATTTCATTATACACTATAAATGAATGAATTATATGATATGTGAATCATATTTCAAAACATATGGAGACAAAGTTTAGAGCAGCATTATTCACAAAAGCCAGAAAATGGAAACAAACTAAATGCCCATCTGTGTGTGTGTGTGTGTGTGTGTGTGTGATATGTATTAGATATATTAGGATTTGGGATATGTATGTATCCATTTATCTATATCTATATTTATCTATCTATCATCTATTTTTCTATAATGATTGAGATATGGTTTAATCCCTAAAATACATCCAAAATCATTATTAATTATTATTCATTTGAGATATACCTAAACTTACTTGGAAATCGTAGCTTTGTATAATCTTACATCACTTTTTCTTAATTTATACATCATTTAACCTGGGATAAAAATCAGTAAGTTTATCAGAAATGGCCTATTTGTTATATTTGTGTATAATAAGCCAAATTAATAAGCTCACTTTTATACTCAGATATGTGCCAGAACTGACCTTCCCTTCTGTGTTGCCAATTTAAGCAAAAATATATCCTTTTATTACTGGAATTCTGTGCAGTAATTGGAGCAAACTTCTCACCTTGATTCTATCTAGAAATGATCTGTCACTATATCTTCATATTGTGATCACTGTGATTAAAGTGACTCTCATGAACCACAATTCAGCAATTTTTACATTTAAATAATTTATGAAAACACCAGTGGCCCTCAATTCCAAAATGTAGTTCATCAGTACCACAAAACAGTTAAAATTCACTGAAAGATAATGAGCAATGGGAGCATTTGAGAAACTTTTAGATTAGCATAATTTAAATTTTATTCAAAGTCTAGTTAGAATTTAAGAACACTCATCTACTAACTTGATTTTCCTATGGTTATAATGTTTTCACCATTGAATGTAGATCAACATAATTCTGGTATTTTATTGTAATAATTGTGAGCTATATTCTTTCATAAACCATGCAAGCACCTGTTTCCTCCTTCTATCTAGAAAGAAAAGAAATTAATTAGTTTGAACCAAGTGAAAAACCTATCTCTGTATCTCATAACCTTAGAAACTGGGTTTGTTTCTCACAGTAAAATTAGACATTGTGAATTGCTAGGGTCATGACAAATAAATTGGCAATGATACACGTTGTACAATGTAAAAGGACTTCTTCACTTCTGAATGTCTTTAATGTGGTGTGTAAATAACTCAGCTAGAAATTTTGTAAGTTTGGGTGAGCAATTTATATATACATAAATTTTAATTCTTTAGTGTAAAATTTACTGTAAATGTACATGAGCATGGCTTTCATATAATTTCATAATGACTATGAGAATACAAATGATCCTAATCTGCTTGTAAAATTATAAAATATGTGGGAGGGGAGATTTATGGGCTGAATTGTGCCCCTACCAGATCAAACATTGAAACTTTAACCTCCAATACCCCAGAATGTGATTGTATTTGAAGAAAGGGCCTTTAAATAGGTGATAAAGTTAAAATGCGGCCATCTGGATGGGCCATAACTCAATATAACCGGTGTCTTTATAAGAAGAGAATATTAGGACTCACACAGAGATACCAGGAATGCACGCCCCAAGAAAATGTGAGGACACAGTGAGAAGGTGGCCGTGTGCAAGCCAAGAAGAGAGACCTTAAAAGAAATCAAATCTGTCAACACCTTGATCTTGGACTTCAAGCCTCCAGATGTGAGGAAAAAAAAATCTACTCTTTAAGCCACCTAGCTGTGGCATTTTGTTATGGTTGCTCTGGGACACTAAGATAGGAGATGGTTGCCGAGAAGTCACACCATGGTTTTTCCAGGTTTCCACATTTAGTACATTTACCTCTGTGTAAGAGAAGATGGTGTTTGAATTCCTTTACAAACACTCATCATTTATGTTCTTTGTTTAAGATGCTATCTGCTGACATAACACCTAACCTCACTCCTTTCTAATATCACTGTTGCATGACTGAGAATGGAAAATCACAATACAAGTTTAGAGACTTGCATGCAGCCAGAGGACTGGTTACAATTCAGACTCTGTCTTCTTGAAACAGTTGTGTTAGATTCAGAAGGCAGAAGAACAGAGAAGGCAACATTTCAGTAGCAATCTCAATCTTTAGTGGATTATTCTACACTTACTGCAAGCAGAATCTCCTAGTTGAGTCACAACCTTCATGAGTGTGGTGGCTCTGTGTTCATAGCAGTGGGATCAGGGGCAATAGCAGTTTCTTGGCCTGGGTCATGGCAGCAGTGATGTGCTGTTATAGACAATGGACCTAATTTCCATTCCTCTAGACTCACTAATGATTTGGCAAACATGCAATTCCCTGTGTTAAATCAATTTCAGCTTGAAATACCCAGAATTATTTCTGTTTCCTAGGCTGAAATCTGAATTTGTTGTATAATTTTCTGTTTATTGTAAAAGGAATTTTTAACAGCAAAGAATTGAAGAAACCCTATAAAACTGTTTTAGAACAATCAGGCTAGATTGGGAGAAGGCAAAAAAAAAAAAAAAAAAATTAACAGCTTCTACCAGATACACTGAGCTTCCCCTAAACAGATGATTGATTGCCTCCTGGCTTCCTAGGATATTAAACATGCATCATATTTTTCAAGTTGGTGCCAGGCACAGAGGGAGAAAATGAATGAACTAGGTTAAGGTTTAAAAAGAAACAGAAATAGACAATGGATATGTATTGGATAATAAAACAAAGTAACACTAACAGTGACTACAACAATGTGAATTTGCTGTATTGTTTACCTTGCAAGAACCAGTTTATGAAAGCTAATATTTGTGTGTATGAAAATTCTCGACCCAGGATGTGCTCTTGCTTATTATTACTGCCCAAATGGAGTTTCATGTATGGGGATTCCTGTTCCTGTCAGAGTTTCCAAGGTAAAGAATTTACAAAACAATTATTCAACTACTTCATGACAAAGCATCCCCTTCAAAATAAAGATGTGTTGCATCTTAGAGCTTCCATAACCAAGAAATATGCATAACTGTTGGCTGGACTCTTCAGGTTTTGGAAACAACATATTCCATGCTTGACAATACTGTCCCAACCAATTTATCATGTGACACATGAGACTTCTAGTTCTGCGTGGTTTGCAGAATAACAAAGGACTCATGTCCAGCTTGTTATAAAAGTAGTCCTGCTTCTTGGACCATATGGCCTAACAGATACTATGGTTCTAGAGGTATCTGTCATAAAGACAATGGGTGGATCTTCCAGCAAATTCAATCTGAGAGATGCAGTACATATCCCCCACGTTTAAGAGCAAGAGAATTCTATCTACAACTGAGCAGTCAACAACATTCAAAACATAGCTCCTGGAATGGTACTGGATCCTGGTGAAAAGCTAAGGGCTAAACCATGGATCATCAAGACCATATAGCCCAAATTTTTGATCAGGAAATAATTATTATCAAGCCACAAAATTGGAAAGTGCCTATATTAGTGATAACTAAAAAGTGTCCCATTAGTGATTAGGGGAGATCCTCCTAGTGGCTAAAATTTATTAAGGTGTACTTTTTCATTTATATTGGGTGGAAGAGATGTTTAATGAGTTAAAAATATGCATGAGTTCATAAGCAGTGGTACAGGGCATGTTAGCTGGTCAGGTGTCTGGAAGTAGCAACTCTGGAAATCTGATGAAAAGGAATTCTGGAGAAGAGGCATGTGGGTGGTGTAATAGGAATAGGCACAAAATGTGAGAATGTCTGCATCAAAAATATTACTGTCCATCAGAAATTATCATTTGTAGAAAAGGTACTAACCCAGTGGACAGGATGACTCAGCCATCCTGAGCTTTTATCCTCAGACATACCATTGCTTTCACAATGCACTATGCAGTAGTTAGAGACAGAGGCTCCAAATGGACCAATGACATGAACTACCTCTCCACAAGGATTTTCTAGCTACTGCTACTGCTGAATATCTCTGACCAATCTACAACAGAGATAGAAGCTGAGCTCCTGATGCAGAATCCTTTAAAGATTTCTGCAAGTCACTTAGCCACCATAAACCAAGCCATCCAGAGGATAGAGTGTTAAGTGCCTGGCTTTCTAAATTGAAACTTTATTACTATGCATCCCAGAGAGCTGGATTGAAGAGGCAGTAAATCAAATATGGGAACAAGTCACAGAAAAAATAATTCACAAGCAAAATGATCAGTAAGACAAACTTTGAAAAAAGCACTAGGAAACTCAATTACAACTAGTAATGAGCAACTAGTATATTCAATAATATTTTTATTTCATAACATATATATATATATAAAGTCTCAGAGATAAAAGACAGAATTTAATCTTTACAATAAGAGTAAACATTTATTTACAAGAGTAAACATTTATTTACAAGAGGAAATGGCTATATAAAGGTCCAATTAAAGGGTTTGTTGTGAAAAATACATACTTTCTCTTTAAGTCAACAAGAGGGAAAATCTGTTGAAGAGAGAATTAGAAAAAAGTTAACCTAGAATTAAGATGGTAATCCAGGGGGCAACTGGGTGGCTCAGTCGTTAAGCGTCTGCCTTCAGCTCAGGCCGTGATCCCAGAGTCCTGGGATCGAGCCCCACATCGGGCTCCCTGCTCCGCGGGAAGCCTGCTTCTCCCTCTCCCACTCTCCCTGCTTGTGTTCCCTTTCTTGCTATGTCTCTGTCAAATAAATAAATAAAATCTTTAAAAAAAAAATGGTAATCCAGAATAGAAACCAAAGCAATAAAGAGAGGAAAACTGAAAACAAGAGAAGTTAAGAATATTCAAAATAACTCGAGAAGCAATGTCTTTTTTTTTTTTTTAAAGATTTTATTTATTTTTTAGAGAGCGAGCGAGAGAGAAACAGCATGAGAGGGGAGAGGGTCAGAGGGAGAAGCAGGCTCCCCGCTGAGCCGGGAGCCCGATGTGGGACTCGATCCCAGGACCCTGGGATCATGACCTGAGCCGAAGGCAGACACTTAACTATCTGAGCCACCCAGGCGCCCGCAATGTCTTTTTTTATAAAGAGTTCCAGAAGAAACAGATAAGCAAAATGAGAAATGCAAAATATTTGATAAGAAAAAAAAATAACCTAGAAAGAAGTAGCCAAAAAGCTATGGTAGGAAAGAGAGAAAAAATTAAACATGTTAAGTTTAAATGAATACTGATATAAAAACAAAACAATACCGTCCATTTGAAAACAAAAGGATGACGAAAGATACATAAGAAATACAGTGAAAATCAGATACATTAATATTCAGTACTGAAAGTGAAATAATTTAATAGAGAAATTGATTGAAGGACCAAATTAACAAGACTATTTAAACTTATAGACACCTGGGTGTCTGTGTGGCACAGTCCGTTAAGCACTGACTCTTGGTTTGGGTTTAGGTACCAATCTCAGGGTCTTGAGATCGAGCCCCGTGTGGGGCTCCATGCTCAGCGTAGAGTCTCTCTCCCTCTCCCTCTGCCCCAACCCCCTGAGCTCTCTCTCTTTCACTCTCCCTCTCTCTAAAATAAATAAATCTTAAAAAAAAAACCATGTAGACACCTAAAAATTTATTCCTCAAAATTATAAAGCAAAGAGTGATAAAATTACAAGCAAATACACAAATTGGAAGATTCTAACACACTTATCTGAATAACTTATAACTCAAGCAGTCAAAAAATTAAAATATAGATCTATCATAGGTAACAATACAAATACAAAATTTAAATTTGACTATGTACTGTGATATAAGAGAATTCTCAAAATACTGCAAAAATACATAAAATACAGGCTGTATTGTTGGAATTTATAAAATTAGAAATTAACAATAAAAACATACATACACAAACACAAATACATGAAACTTACTATTGGAAATGAAACAACTTCTAACCATGATGGGAATAGGAAATAATAAATATCATGAATGAAGCAGATAACAGCATGCAGAATTTTAAATAGTTATAATGGCACTTGAAATTATAAACTCAGAATTTAATCATCACGTGAAGGTGACATATACTGAATATGTTGCAAGAAACCAAATTGAGACACCAGGAAAAGTGATTGAGGAATGGTTAATGAAGTCAGAGCAAAGGAAAAAAACATTAGTTGTCAAAAAACATATGCTTTCCATTGAACTAACATAGAATCCAAAAGAAGGTCCTTCCTTACCTTGTAATATCTAAAATTCTGCTTCAAGCACAACCTCACATCTTCACTATTCTTTTGAACTTGTGACTGGGGATTTTTATGAATGATTTACTTTTCCTTTTTTAGGTACTTAAGAATAACAATGTCAATAGGAGATATCAACAGGGCAATTTGGTCCATTCTGACAAAGATACGTGGATGTCTACTCTATATCGTAAGCTTTCAGATGCTGGTATTATAGCTTGTATAAAATATCAACTCTTACTTGAATTTTATTTCTTTTGATACTTCTACTTGTGAATGCCAGCCACAACCAATAAAACTGGATTCTTAACACTTTTTGCTTTATGTATGACTGTTTAAATTCACTTTAAATTCCATTTCAAGACATCACTTTTTTCTGATGGCCTGCCATTTATGCTATATCTGATGATTTTAAACACCATTCTCAAAAAACTAGAGCTTCATATTGTTTTCCAACACTAAACTTGAATTCTTCCAACCAATACAAATTGATTTAACATAAAATCAATTGATCTTCTTGGTCCTTGGTACTTCTCACTAGGTTTGGTTAACACTCATGAACAGAAATCAGAAAGCTTTCCTTTTTATAAATAATGATGTAATTCTAGTTTTTCTAAGGAGATAGTCAACAAATGTAAATTTCCATAAAGCTCAAAAGACTATTCTATGTGCATTTTATAAGTAATAGTATGACTGTGCTGTTTTTTATATGATTCCAATAATCTTTTTTAATAGGATGATCTACATTATAAGAAGTGAACTAATAATAATTACAAAAAATTTGCAATTTATAGAGAACAACACTACATGCGAAAAGGCTGAACTTCTCTTGACAAGGTAGGTGCAATTTATTTATGTCATAAAATAACAACTAAATTCTCAATTATTTGGTCAGCTATGTATATCCATGCACAAAAACCTTTACCCAATCATATAATTAAGTCACAGGTAATTTTTGATCACCTGCAAATTTATTCAGTTCACCTCTGCCTCCAAGTTAGAAGTGTAGTAAACATCACCTGCATCTACATCAACAAATTTCATTAACCTTTCCATTACTTGGAGTTGCCACTCATTACAAAGCTGCTTTCCATAGTTCATCCAGTCTGTAATTTATCACAAAACTCAGCCAAACTCCCTAACTGCTTACTTGCCACTTGAGAAAGTCCTGTTTAAAATACTAGTAAATCTAGTAGTTCCCACTTATCTAAATTTCATTCAGATTTTTGTTCAAATGCCAAATCTTGATAAAGGAAACTTTAGTGATACCTTAATCTAAAATTTCATTGTTTTGCATAAAAAATATTAAACAATTTTCTACTTTACTTGGTTTAGTTTTCAACAAATCACTTGAATGATCTGACATTATATCATCTAATATATATTTGTTTATTATCTGTGTTCTCCATTAGAATGGAAGATCATTTATTGAAACAGGGGTTTTATCTGCTTTGTGAACTACCCTATTTTCTGTATCACAAAAGTGACTGATGCACAATAGGGGCTCCACAAAGATTTGTTGAATGAACAAATGAAAGAGCCACTGTAGAGAGAGAAAAATCTGTACACTAACCTTGCATGAATCTCTATCATATAAAAATCTTCCTGTATTTTGTTTTGTCAAAGTTCAAAATGTAGAGATTATCTTTTGGAAAATAAGAACTACTTCCACAAAAGAAAAATGATAAAATATGTTGAGAAAAAGAGCAAAACCTGACCTTTAATTGAACAAAGTAACCGAAAAAAGAATTTGAGGAATGAGAGGATATAATATTACTGGTGGATATTTATATACATATAGGTAGGTGAAATAGAATAGGTAGCACACTCATAATTAGGAATGGAAATTCTTCTTATGAATAATCCATTCAAACATTATTATGAAAATAATTATGCAAATAATCAACTGACAATAATCATATTAAAGGATGTTAAAATGACAAAGAACAGAAGTGTCATGTATCAGACAGACCTGCATCGTAGCTCTATCAGTTTATAGGTTAGTCAAGCCATTTAATTTTTTAGTTTCATCTTATTTATTCACAAAACAACATATAATATGGATGTTGAAACAGTTAATGGAGTCACTCACAGAAAGCACTGGTAAAAGAGACTTGTGACAACTATCCAAAATCAATGATCTCTCCCTATTACTGGATACACATGTAGCCTACATTACCCATTCTCTTTTACTTAGGTGCCCTGTGACTAAGTTCTAGTCAATTAAACTGCCAGTTGAATGTAGCTCAAGTGATGAACTCCTCTTGCAGATATGGTTCATAACACTTCCCATATACTGTTTTCTTCTTCCATCTTGATGGAGAGAAAAGGACATAAGCCCTAGGGGAACATTGGAAGCCATGTGTTAAAGATGGCAGGTCCTCTGTCAGTCTGGATCCCTGAATGACCACATGGAGGAAGGCAGTCAGACAGACATTTTGACCTACTCATTACTATAATAAGAGCAAGAAATAAACTTAAAATGTTTTTAGTCCACTTTATCTTTTGTGAATGTTTTTTGAGCCAACAGTAAATCTTAACATAAACCATAAATATACGATATATTGAATGTAATAAAAACTGGTCAGCTGTATTATTTTAGCAGCTACTTTATGCCAAGACACATTGTATTTCTAAGTTATCTAAATAATTAGTGAGTCATTTACATTTCTTTTTTTTATTTTTTTATTTTAATTTATTTTATTATGTTACATTAATGAATCACCACACATTACATCATTAGTTTTTGATATAGTGTTCCATGATTCATTGTTTGCATATAACACCCAATGATCCATTCAGTATATGCCCTCTTTAATACCCATCACTGGGCTAACCCATTCCC
>NC_138375.1:15076574-15160240 GCF_054177405.1 Leptonychotes weddellii | reverse complement strand
TACTGCCTCTTGTTCTTTTTGTTGAGGTGATTTTTTCTGTCTTGTTATTTTGTCCAGAGAAGAATAGATGAATGAGACAACAAAATGCTAACAGGGTAACAACGACCCCAGAAAAATATACACTAAACAAATCAGAAGAGACCTGAAACCAGGGGAAAAGAAAGGGAAAGAAAGAAAAAAGAAAAAAAAAAAAGAAAAAGAGAAAGACAAAAAAAAGAGTGTGATCAAATATGATCAGGCTGGTGCATAGATCAGTGCCACACAGTAGATTTTGGGCATATTTTGATCTGTCAGAAGAAAGTGCCTCCCAAAATTTTAAAGAAAGAAAAACTTATATATGTACAAAATAAGGGTAAATACAATGAAGGGATGGAAAATGACTGTAAAGATGAAAAGCATAAAAGATTTTATTAAAAAAAGATTTTATAAAAGGAATTGATAAGATAAGAAGTTGGTTGGAAAAAGAGAGAAGAGGAATTTAAAAAAAAAAAAAGGGAGAGAATGTGATCAGGCAGGAGACTAGAACAAAGCCATACAGTAGAGATTTTGGGTATATTTTGGTCTGTTAGAAGAAACTGTATCCCAAATTTTTTATATATATACCAAAAATAATGTTAACTACTGTGAAGGGATAGAATATGACTCTAAAAATGAAAAATAAAAAAGAGTTTTAGAAAAGGGATTGATAAGATGTTGTTTGAAAAAGGAAAAAGAAAAATTCAAAAAAAAAGAATAAAAAGAAAAAGGAAATTTAAAAAATTAACTTTCAAAGACTAAAGAATCGGGGGGGAAAAAGCCATGAATTCTATGTACAGTATTCCCCTAGTGCTGGAGTTCTGCCATTCTCATTGATCAGTAAATTTGGTCTTGGCTGGCTGTTCTTGCTGATCTTCTGGGGGAGGGGCCTGTTGCCGTGGTTCTCAAATGTCTTTGCTGGAGGTGCAATTGCCCCGCCCTTGCTGGGGACCAGGCTAAGTAATCCGCTCCGGTTTGCTCTCAGGATCTTTTGTTCCCTGCAACCTTTCTGTACAGCTTTAGAGGACGGGAAAGAAAAGGTGGCCTCATAATCTCCACCCCAGAGGAGCTGAGAACTCGGGGTCCCACTCCTCAGTGACCCCTAGAGAAAAGCAGTCAATCACTCCTGTCTCCCTGGTCTCCGGCTGCACTCCATGCTCACCCGGCCTGTGACTGAGCATTTCTAACTCTGCCTCACGACCCCGTGTGGAGTCTCCAAACCCAGTAGATCCCTGTGGTGTGCTCCCGTGCCTCTCCTCCCAGGGAGGAAGGGGAGTGTCCCAGGATCTGCCACTTGTTGGGTCCCTGCTGGAAGAGCGGTGGCCCGACTGTGCCATGGATCACGGTTTATGGCAACCCAGAGCTGAGAGCCCACTCCTTGGCTCTGTCTCTGCAGCTGGCTTCCCTGCTCCAATACCTGGGAGCTCTGCCATACTCAGGCACCCCCGTTCTTTCTGTGACCCCGAGGGTCCTGAGACCACACTGTCCCATGAGGGTTCCACCCCCCGCTTAGCCACTGGAGTGACGTCCCTCAGTGGAGCTGACTTCTAAATGTTCCGATTTTGTGCTCTGCTGCTCTATCACTTGCCAGAAGCGGCTGATGAAGGCTCCCTCCCCCTGCCATCTGTCTTCCCGAATATCACCTCAGATTCACTTCTCCGCATGTCCTACCTTCCAAAAAGTGGTTGCTTTTCTGTTCAGAGAGTTGCTGCTATTCTTTTCTTTGATCTCCTTTCAGTTTGTGGGTGTTCAGAATGGTTTGATCCCTATCTAGCAGAATTCCTGGGACCAGACGAAATTTAGGTCTCCTACTCCTCCATCATCTTGCTCCTCCTCTCCTCATTAACTTATTTCATGGGCAGAGATTATATGAAAATCTTTGGAAATGGGAAAATCAATGTCCAGCTCCTGTCAAAAACTCTTGTGTTATAAAATATATCATTATTTCATACATAAAGTTTATGTTGAAAATCGCCACTGATATGTGGATTTTTAATGATTAGCTAGAATTAGGTTTATTTGTTAGTTAAGTGACTTATTATTAAGCAACAATTTCAGATTTCATGTCATCCAAGTTACTGGTAGAGCACAGTTTTAATTAATTTATTTAGAGCCATAGTAGAATAGATTTTAAACAAATGAAAAAACTAGTTTATTATTGTAGGCATCTATTATAAACAATACACCACTAAACATCTCACCAACTAACTGAATGACCTATAAAGTTTTATATTAATTATCAATTACTTTTATGATAGGAGGAAACTAAGATATTAACTTGGATTGCATTATTTATTTAGTCCCTGAGACTTCTCAATCATTTATATGCTTTTCTTCACATATATTTAGAGATTGTAAGAAAAAATAAACTCTTAATTTTTTTATTCTAGAAAATAGCAATGAAAATAGTGTTTAAGTGGAATAAATTTTTTTAAAAATTGAATAATTGTAAGGCTTACATAAAAACTTATGGGCTGGACGAACTAGGGATCAGGCAGCACTATAGGACTTACTTATTAACTGCATTTTGGTTTTCTGAAAATAATCTGTCTTTAATACTTAAGGGCATTGAAACACTATAAACAATTTATTTTATGCTAGAATACTGCATTCATTCAAATAAAGTCACCCTCAATCATTTGCAAGACTGTCAGATGGTGTTCTTGTCCTTCAAATAGCTGTAGAAGCTCAAAGTCATGGATTGATAACAAATTTGTCAATAAGCATTAGCAATAGTATATACATTTAAAGCAAAATGAAATTGTGGATATTCAATTACAGAGCAATCAACGTTGTTGATTTGTTTTAATACTTGAAAGACAGCCCCAGCTTTCACAGATTAACAACACACCATCTGTATCCAAGCTTGACACTAATTGCCAGTAAAACAAACATGAAAGCTCATTTTCCAAACCTGCAAATCTCAACTTGTAATCAAATTCAAGATGGTCATTTTCTCAAAATTTTTACATGATCCTATAAGTAAGGTAAACTGAAGACTTACCGTTTTTTTTCTTTGAGTTTTCTCCTTTAGCATTTTGGACAGTAGTTGATAATAAACTTACTATATTGCACTTTTATTTCAAAACTCAAGTATTTTTTTATGTGTATGTATATACTATAACTCTTCTAAGTTCAATAAGGAAAAATTAATACCTGGTTCTCCCGCTAATACTAATTCTTAATTATCTCCTTATTTCCATAAACAACCTTGAATTTCCACATGACTACTACGATGGCAAAATCAACTATTACCTTATTATATTTCAGTTGTGAGGAGGCTGCATTTTATCAGAGTAGAAAAAGGGGAGAAGGGGAGAATTAGTGGTAAAAATATAATGAGTTTTCTTTTAAGTTTTTAACTAAATTTTCTTTTTTTATAGTGTTACTTTGTTAGCTTTCTAGAAAAGATGTAATTTGAACAATAATAATTTAAGAGAGAAAAACAGCATTTTTCAAACAATACTGCAATATCTTGGCATCTCAAGGGCTCTAGTTCCTTGCAAAAAAAAAAAAAAAGTGATAATACCTAGCAGAGGAAAACAGGTACAACTGAATTTGCAGTGAAGATAGAGTACCTGGAGCATTTAAAGGTGTTCACTGAAGGAAAACTGAGGCAGGTAAAGTAGAAATACTGATGGAAGGTATATGGTAACTCACCAGATATATGAAAGAATCTATCAGAAATATCTAAGTATTTCTCAGAAATGCTATAAGATTTATATCAGAAATACTAAGAAGAGGACCCAGAAGCAGATTTCATCGTGGGAAGTTCCCACCTAAGACTTCATCATGATGGTGGTACAGGAGACCTCTCACTCTATCTCCCACAAAGATCACCAATTCCAAAATTATCCACAAATATAAACAGCTCTGAGAGAGTGTGGTGTCCACTTAAGAAACTTTAGCAACACAGTAGAACAAAATAATCCAAGAATAACTGCACAAAAAGATGTGCAGGCAGGAGAGAGCTTCAGTTTGCTTACATTGTCCCATGTCTTAAGAGGGAACCCCCTAGCTAGAAGAGTTACCCTCAGTTGAAAAGGAAATACCACTGTGTGAATGCCCAGCTTCCCAAGACTTTGGGAACACCCTGCAAAGGTCCCACTTCCATTTTACTCCACCCAGACTGGCAAAACAGATGTCTAGGAACAAGGAAGAAAAGCAGGACCATCAATAGCACCTACACAGCAGAAGCCATTGTGGTCCAAAGTGTCCTGCTCTACAGACAAACTCTGCAGGTTTTCACCAATGAAGAAGGAATCAACAGTTGCTGTGAATCCCTTGCTGATTTCATCAGCTTTTGCTCCAGGTATTTGCATTTGCTTGAGCCAGCTGCTTGCATCTTACCTCTGCCCAGGTCAGAGCCTGGGGAACTCAACCAGCAGTCAGCCCAGGCCTCTGTAGGTGAGAGAGTGAAAGATGTCAGTATAACCTCCATGGCCAACCTTCATCACCATGTGCACCTGGGGCTAGCCCCTCTAGCTGTGCACCGACATGATCCTAGTCTGACCCATCACCTGTCTTAACTGTCATGAAACTGTGGAAAGACTCAACAGGCATAGTATTACACAAGGACAACCAGGGCACCCACAGCTACAAGTATGGTTAGAGATGGACCTGGCCCTTGCTCCCTGCCCTGGCCCTCACCACTATGTGTGTGTCTTCAGCTAGCATCTGCCACAACTTAGGCACTTGTAGTTGCTCCCCCAGTCACATGTGTGCACATGACTGGCTCTGGCCATCACTGTTGCCGTCCCTGATTCCTAGCTGCTGAACATCAAGATGCTCCTGAGAACCCCAACACCTCTTGGAGCCACTGGGGATTCTCCACAGTGCTCAAGGACCACAGTTGCTGGTGCTATGGGATCCAGTAGCCTGAGCTGAAGAGACATGGTGCCACCCTGGGCCTGGTGTCAGCATATGCTCATATATTCAGTGTCCTGCACCTATAGACCCAGGGTAATAGCACTGTCCACCATGTCCCCACGTGCAGATGAAAATCTTCCCATATTAAGTCAGTACAAAAGGTCCAGAAGAGGGGTCTGCTTCTTTAAATGTACAGATACCCATGATTGGCTACAAGGAATATGAAGAATCGGGGAAACATGACTCCATGAAAGGGTACAACAAACTTCCAGTAACTGGCCTCCAAAATTTGAAGATCCAGGAATTACCTGACAAATAATTCAAGATAATTGTTCTAAATATGCTCAGCAATCTCATTTCTTTTTTTTTTTTTAAGATTTTATTTATTTATTTGACAGAGAGAGAGAACACAAGTAGGCAGAGCAGCAGGCAGAGGAAGAGGGAGAAACAGGCTCCCCGCTGAGCAAGGAGCCCGATGTGGGACTTGATCCCAGGACTCTGGGCAGACGAAGGCAGACGTTTAACTGACTGAGCCACCCAGGCGCCCCTCAGAAATCTCATTTCTATGTATATATATAAAAGAAATAAAATCAGGATTTTGAAGAGATAACTGCAGCCCCATGTTCATTGCAGCATTATTCACAGTATCAAGATAAGGAGATAAACTAATTGTCCTTCAATGGATGAATGATAAAGACATTGTGTAAGATGTGTGTGTGTGTGTGTGTGTTTGTGTGTGTGTGTGTGTACACGTGGGCACAGTGAGCATTATTCAGCCATGAGAGAGAGAGGAACTCCTATCATTTGTGACAACTTGGATGGCCTTATGGACTTTGAGGGCATTATGCTAAAAGAAATAAGTCAGAGAAAGACAAATATTGTATGCTATCACTTACACGTGGAGTCTCAAAATGCCAATCTCATACAAACAGGAAAGTAGAATAGTGATCACCAGGGACTGTGGGAAAAGGGAAAATGCTGGTCAGAGTACAAACTTTACACTGGATTTCAGGAAAAGAGCCAGGGAATACATTATATCAAATCATGAGACTAATTCTCAAGTCAACATAAGGGACATTTTTAGTGGTGAAATTATTTTTTGATAGCACGTGTTCATGGCCTCTCTACTGCAAATTTTTTGTGCCAACTGAAGTTGAAAGTTTTTAGTTCCAATTCCATTATTATTATATTAACATCCTTATTATATCTCTCAATCTCTCTGTGGCTACTTTTTTATATCAAAAAATATAGTGGTTGAAGAAAATAGCTTCTAATATCCATTACAGTGTTTTATTTTTTATTTATAACTTAGAACAATAAAAACATTGAGATACATTTTAAGAATCAGATTACATTTTGTCTATAATCTATTAATCAGATTCCAATTAATAATGACTTTTCCAGAATTAAAACTTATAATGGAAGAAAACTCTACTTTAATTCATGTCAGAGGAATACCATAGAAAAGGTATCTGTATGTATGGTAATACAACCTGATGTATATTTTCAATTGTCTGTCAAATAATACATTTATAAATGGGTTAAACAGCCTCATTGTCCCAAAGATTAAAAACAGCATGGATGATTAAACAAGTGAGGTAAGATCATGGGTTTAACTATCTGGAAATTTTATATGAAAGGGACAAAGGGAGATTTAATTTTACGTGAAAAGGAAAAATCACCTTCAACGCACATTTCCCAGACTAAACAGTTTCCCTGACACGGGATTAATTTATAAACACAACAGATTAAATTATTCATTTGTGTAATGTTTTTGGAAAATGCAGCTTGATAAATTAAGCTCAATTATTTTTTGACAATACATTTTATTCTCTAGTTCTCCAAATAGAATTGTCAAAATGGGACACATTTCCCGAAGCAAAATTCAGGAATGGGTGTATATTTTTTAAATTCTCATTTGGATCTATTTTTCAATGGAAGTACTCTTTCACCTAAAGCATGTCACAGATTTCAAAATAAATATTTGAGGAATTTATGGATTTTCCTTAACATAAATGAAATATCTAGATATGCTTCAAAAAGTCAGTCATATATGTGATTTCTATGACCAGGGCCTAACTATATGTCATTCATTTATTTGGTGCAGAAGATAACATCTAAGCTATGTCAAAAACATGGCTTTCTTTGTAATTTTGGCTATAGAATTTCAAGTAGCCAAACATGGCACAGTTATTTAAAATGTAAAGGACCTCTGATAGCTACAGATTTCAAGGACATGTATGTTCATAAGATAGCACATTCAGTAAAACACACTCATCATTTTAGGGTCAGCTACTCTAACATTTGTGTTGGTAATGACATCACTAAACTTCTGTACTCCAAAGTTACTACTGACGGCGATGGCTGACCACCACCATGACAAATCCCTGTCAGGGTGGTACTCCCCATGTTGGCCTTACTGGGTAGATCTTGAAAACCATTTAGCACCACCAAGACATAAGCCAGTCAGTCAAATATGGGTTTATGCAAGCTAAACTTGATTTATGGCAAGAATCACACATTGAGATGCCTTGCAGAGGCCAATAGGCAGCATAAATGAGGGAAGGGCTGGCAAAGACATCACAATGTCTTATTTTAATAAGTTGCTGTCAGCACATCGGAATAGTTTTTTGGGTTTGGTTTTGCTTTATTTTTTAAGTAAGCTCACACCCAATGTGGGGCTTTGAACTTAGGACCTTGAGATCAGGAGTCATATACTCTACTGACTGAGCCAGCCAGGTACCCCTACGTAGGACTATACTTTAGTTAATTGAACTGATGCATTCTTTTATTTTTCCCTTAAAGTTCATGGCTACCTGTGTCATTCCTACTTTGGCACTTTTAACAGTGAATAACTACAGAAAAAAAAAAAAATTTTCCTTTTAATGCCACTCAACTGCAAATGTTTTACCATACAGTAACTAATTCAAACTCTGAGTTTTTTTTTATTTTATTTTTTATTTTATTTTTTAAAGATTTTATTTATTTATTTGAGACAGAGAGAATGAGAGAGAGCGAGCACATGAGAGGGGGGAGGGCCAGAGGGAGAAGCAGACTCCCCGCCGAGCAGGGAGCCCGATGCGGGACTCGATCCAGGGACTCCAGGATCATGACCTAAGCCAAGGCAGTCGCTTAACCAACTGAGCCACCCAGGCGCCCTCAAACTCTGAGTTTAAGCAATACAACACCTGACTTTGTTAAATCTTATTTTAAATGTTGACAAATAATTCTCTTTTCCTTTTTACAATGAATGCAGCAATTCTGTGAGCCAAACAAAAGTCAACTCTGTGACCTCATAACCCAAGACCTTTGTTTTACTATTTGCTGATTTCAAAAAAATAAAATTATCCAAACAAGAACAATACAATGTAGACCCATCAATCCTACAATTTATCCAATGTGTATCCCTTCGTGACAAATGTTGACAAGTTTTGCAGTCACTAGTTCATTAATGTCAAAACTTGCAATTATTTTAAAATTCTTAAAAAATTATCTGAAAAAAATTTCCTTAATTTTTTGGATTCTTTAAAAAAATCTTTAAAATCATTATTTGAAAGTTTATGTATGTGAAAAATCAGAAAAAAATGATTATTTTGTAGTATCTTTTATAAATAACTTGGAAGTAAATCTAAACTTTGAAAGGCTGACTTGAAATTATGGGTGGAAAGATTGCCCCCTGACAGTGACACTTTTAGATGGACCCATAATGGAGCTGAGAATAGCTAAGCAACCACCTCAAGATCAGGGGGCTCCCTGGCCGGCAGGACTTGACATTAACCTGATTACAACTATTCACACATCTAAAAAGAGTGTTACTCAGAAGGGGGCTCAGCTAAATACAGAAATACAAAATACAGAGTTGTGTAGTATTAAATATTATATAAATATATTAACCTCTTTTCAGAAGACCAGGTGCTTAGATATTGATCATTGGTTATATTATTATAAGTCCCAATTTTAAGACTCTACCTAATGTGAGGATAAATGCATTACAGGACAAAATGGATACATCTAGTTATTTGATGTGGTGTGGCTGAGGTCCATTTGGTGATTTGGTAAGACCCAACCCCTGGAATTTTACTGAGGTCTGCTGCTAATGCGTAAGCTGCTGTAACACAAATTTTGTTCTTATTTGGTATGTCAAAGGTCCAATGGTCTCTCTGTTCATTTATCTCTACCTGATGCCCAGTGGTGATGATCTACCTCTCTCTAGGTGGTTTGACCATCCTACACATTTCACCTGAAGAATCATAGGTATTGCTTCCACTTCTCTCACCTTTGTAAGGTCTTTTGTAGCTTGCCATCTAGCATCAGCTACCTCCCACATCTCCCCACAGGGCAAGAAAGGGGAGCTGGATTCCTTTTATAAACATGTGCTGAGAGTGGCTAAGAAGTGCAAACCCCAATTCCCTTATCCTGCCCCAGGCTGTTGCTGAATACTCTACAAAGTTGTCTTCTCCACTGATCTCAAACAGAAACTGAGACAAATAATCCTTTTCCCGCTTGTATGCATCTATTATCTCTTCACACTGAACAGTACTTGGGTTTTCTGACCTCCCCTACACCTGCCCACCATTTTCTTCCAAAAATCTTTCAGCCTGGATGGAGTGGGTGGCCCACTACCTTTAGAACAAAAAATATAACACTATGATCTAGGCCATTAAACTTGGCTCTTGATACACAGAACAGGAATTAACAGAGTCTAAAAATATATATTTCCTTTCTGAAAAAATATTGTATTCTAAATCTTGGCAAAAATGAGAAATGACATTTTGCTTTTCTTTTTATTTCTACTACACCAATCCTTATCTACTACCCTCCAGTAAGCTGGGAGATGATCAGATACATAAAATTGCAGAAGAATAGAACACATTATATATTTAAAGAGTAGTACTTACATTCCATTAATGATATTTGATGATTTTTATGCTATGCACTTACTATGTGTACAAGTTATTTTAAAACTCTACTTAACAGTAAGTAACCTTATGAGCAGCTTACCATGTGCAATTATCTGTGCAAAGCAGAATACACATTAGTTCAGTTAATCTTTACTATTATGGTCCCATGTTTAGAGACCAGAAGACTATGACTTGCATGAATCACTTCACCCCAATTTGAAGAGTGTCTAAGTAATGTGAAGCTGATATTTAATGCCAATGAGTCTGTCTCCAGAACTTGTGCTGTTAGCCATTATTTTATATATAGCATTTATATTCATATGATTCAACTTGTATCCATTAAGTATTTCCTATGGAAAAATATTTTGCTAGATATGTGTGCTGAGATACCTCTAAAGTTAATTTAACAGACCTTCAAGGAGCTGTTAGTGTAAGGAGTAGTGATGAAACATACAAATAATACATTTTCAGGCAGCCTATGTATACTCCCCAAAGAGCTATAGATATATCATAAAATATACATCTTTCTTTCTTCCTTTTTTGATTTATGTGTTCTTCCTTCTTCCACTTCCTAATGTTTTATGTATGTGACCTTGGAGAATCCATGATCCTTTTCCTCTTCTATTATCAGCAAAGAGAGAGCAAGAACGTGCTGATGCAAATGTGCCCACACAATTGAAGATGTCAAACTAATTATTTCCAGGTATGAATAAGGGACACCATTGACACCCTTTGGACCCACATTGTCTGTAGAAAATGAACATTCACTATCTTTTGGTATTCTTTTCCTTGCAGTGACACTCAACCTGGGGATTTTTCATAATATTTGTTAAAATTGTATTCAGGACCATCATGAGAGGTATAGAGACTACTGCAATGCAGTTTTTCAGTAGGGGAGAGAAATTGGGCTTAACTCCAAATACAACAAGGAAAAGTGAAAATTTACAGCCAATGACCAGGGTGGGGTGTTTGGTGGATAGAAAATTACTGAGAGGAAACATCAGGGATAAAAAGGGATTCTGGTTAAATCTACCTATCAGGATTCTTGTTGAAGGCAGGCCAGCATGATTAGATATTAACTGAAGATGATGGAGGATGAGGAATTTGGTATAGATTTTGAGGGTGAATAGATATCAAGGCGGGGGGAGTGGTTCTAGCTAAACTGACTTAGCAGGATTCTTGCTAAAACTGGGCTCTTGAGGATATTCCCAAGAATGGAACCCAGCTGAAAAAGAGTTCAGAGGAGGCTGACTAGAATCCAATCAAGGAGAGAGTCTTTGTCATGATCAAATGGCCAATATGCTAGAGTGAATGGACCATGCTCTAGATCAGTCTGGTATAGTGAGTAAGAAGAGCACATTGTCTTCCAGGTTCTAATCCTGATGGCCCCTTAGCAGCCTGTGACCATGGAAAAGCTACCTGACCTCTCTATGCCAGTATCTTAATCTGTGAATGGGGATAACAATACTCTCTGGGTCAAAAAAGATAAAAAGAAACAATTTGTATAGTGTATGCACCACCTAAAATGCAGTAGGAATATTAGCATTATTCTGTTATTATTAGAAATAAGCAACTTTTAATAAAATGTTTGAAAAAACATACTGTATAACCAATAAATATGTTGAGGAATCCTATTATAATAGAATGCATTTGTAAATGAACTGAAAACCTATTCCTATTCAGGTAGGAATGCTTATTTTAAATGAATAAATAAATAAAAAACCCAAATAAACCAAAGTTCCAATTTTGAATTAAAAGAATTGCTAAATGAGCATGAAATCTTGTCATTTATAACAACGTGGGTAGATGTAGAGAATGTAATGCTAACTGAAAAAGTCAGTCAGAGAAAGACAAATACATATGATTTCACTCATACGTGGAATTTAAGAAACAAAATGAGTGAAGAAAGAAGAAAAAGGGAAACAAAAAAACAAAAAACAAGCTCTTAACTATAGAGGACAAACTGATAGTTACAAAGGGGATGGGTGAAACACGTAGGGTGATGAAAAATACACTTATTGTGATGAGCACTGAAAAATTGTTGAATCACCTTATTAGACAACTGAAACTAATATTGTATGTAAATTATATTTTAATTAAAATAAAATAAAACAAAACAAAATTCCCTGAGGGAAAAAAAGAAGAGCCAAATGAATTTTTTTACTCTTCTATATATAATTGGCTTACTCAACATGGAAACATCAGTTTAAATTTTCTTCCACAAAAGTTTTCCAGACATATCTAAATGATCCTTTCTTTTTGGCCACCAAAATTTGAATCAACAAATAATAAAATATGTGGGTAATTGCCCCAATATGAGCTATCAATAAGGTTAAAATTTAGCTAGGAAATGCCATTGTAAATGTCCACAGGGATCTGAACTAAAGTAGAAGAAAAAATAATAATAAACACAGAAGAAATTGAACTATAAGATATTTTAGGAGCCTAAAATTCTCCTAGAGTAGTTCTTCTAGTCTTCATTGTTTTTTATCATAAAAGTTCTCAATCTAGGGGCCCCTGGGTGGCTCAGTCGGTTAAGCGTCTGCCTTTGGCTCTGGTTATGATCCCAGGGTTCTGGGATCAAGCCCCATGTCGGGCTCCCTGCTCAGCGGGGGAGTCTGCTTCTCACTCTCCTGCCTGCTCATGCTCTTTCTTGGTATCTCTCTCTCTCTCTCTCTTCAATAAATAAAATATTTTAAAATATTCTCAATCTAGCTTCTATGATGCTATCTTTAATAGAGAAAAGAATCATAAAATATTTTCAAAATATTCATGAAATACACCTAAGTATTAAAACAACACATCATCATATATTTTTTATCTTATATAATTTCCAATTAATGATAAAAACGTAAGTAGACCAAAATGTTAAGGATTGCTTATTCACTAAGAATTGATTTTTGTTGAGTGAAATAAATTGTCATGTGGCTTCTGCTATGTCCCAGAATTGTTTTTACTTGTGTAAATAGAAATTTGAGTCACTTTGACCTTTTGCAATAAGGGGCAGATTATGCTAGACACACAACTGTTCCATCTACTTCCTCATTCAGTTTTAATCAGAGCTCCATTTAAATTTTTGTTCTCGGCAATCATGGCATTGCAAAACAAAGAAACAGCAGAAATAAATGAGATGTTGCTTTGCCCTGGCTGATTAAATCATGATTCAAGGTAACATTCAGGTGACATTACAAGTTTTCAGAACAGCAGTGTGCTATACTTTGGGAAGGAAAAAAAAATGTGTGAAGGATGTTTATTTCCCTATCCCATATAAGTGACAAGGTTGAAATGAGAATGCTGGTGTGTCTATGAAAATATATCACCATTTAAGGAATCCTGTTATTAGGCACAGTGGAAGCTCTATCTGGGAGAAGCTTCCCATACCGTGGGTAATTATCACCATCCAACATGCTAATTGCTTTTCGATCTGCAGGCTGTGCTTTCAATGAGTCTTGTTGAGCACTACTGGGCTGCACCTAGACTGCTGCTTAATGAGAGCAGCCCTTATCAAGGACGGCAGCATCTCTGACTTTTCAATCAATAGGGAAGCATGATCCCAGGCCTTAACGTTTGGAAACATTCCGGTAAGTAGACTTTTGCTCAAATACTGCATATTTCAGGATCATTCTAGAAACCATCACATTCATTCTCTAAGTCTACGAATAATCAGCGCATGGAAGACGTGGGAAAGCAATGAGCAAGGGTGGGCCAGGATCTTCTTTCTGTTGGAAGTTCATGTAAATGCAGTTACACACGAAATGCTATTTGGAGTTTCACTGTGTAACGAGATATTTTCTCATGATGAAGTGGACCTTTCGGACAACCGGGCCTGGATATTAAAATATTATGAATTGATTTCTTTATGTATGTATGCATGTACATATGATGCATTTCATATTTACTGTAAGATTTTATGCTTTGTACTGTGCATCAATCTAATTTAATTTAGAGACCCTATAAATATGGAATTATTTCATATTTTTAAAATAATAAAACGGATATTGAATAAAATGAAGGAAAAGCAAATTTTCTGAGGTTATCTAGTGAGTGTCAATATGAAGACTCAGATTCAGCCCTCTATGGTATCAGTACTCATACTTAGTACAAATTTGAAAATTATTATAGGTTATATATTATATATATATGAGAGTCAGAGAGAGAGACAGAAAGGGAGAGAGAGAGAGCAGGAAACACTTAACTAATAGAGAATTATATAAAAAACTGGAGCTTAAATTTACCAGACTGATTGTACCTATTTAATAAAAAAAAAAAAAATCAATGCCCCTTTTAACATGCCAAAATTCAATATAGAGGGCGCCTGGGTGGCTCAGTCGTTAAGCGTCTGCCTTCGGCTCAGGTCATGATCCTGGCATCCTGGGCTCGAGCCCCGCATCGGGCTCCCTGCTCGGCAGGAAGCCTGCTTCTCCCTCTCCTACTCCCCCTGCTTGTGTTCCTGCTCTCGCTATCT
The DNA here is from genome assembly GCF_054177405.1 of Leptonychotes weddellii. Taxonomy (NCBI): domain Eukaryota; kingdom Metazoa; phylum Chordata; class Mammalia; order Carnivora; family Phocidae; genus Leptonychotes; species Leptonychotes weddellii. Next base: position 15,145,990 of record NC_138375.1, on the reverse strand, counting down.
CTCTCTCTGTCAAATAAATAAATAAAATCTTTAAAAAAATTCAATATAGAGAAAATAATCAGGTTTATAATTAATTAATAAAAAATCCTGCCATTGGAAAATAAGAAGAAGCTAAAACATACTATATAGTAATACCTATTTTAATATATAAAACTTCAGGCGCAGAAAGGCAGGGGCCATAATGAGACAAACCCATACCGCATAGAACCAACATGAGTATAGCAATTTAGATGGATAAGAAATTTGGGTGAAGTTTGAATAAACAAAGTATAGTCTTGATTTATCAGGCAATTGTATTCCTAAAATAGATGTATGGTCTATGTGAAAACCACATGTTTACATGAAACACATTGTGTTTATAAATTGTAAAGAATCAGATGTCAGGATTAGATGCTAATAAAGAGGTTGCTAACCTACATGAATGTACAAAAGGACATTCAGATAATTGTGCAGCACTTGGAACATTCCTTTATGTGAGGGATTGCTCAGCCACCACCAGCCATCGAATAAACCAACCCACTAAAGGTCCATGATAACTCCCATTCATTAGGACAAGCAAACCTTTTCCATTTCCAAAACGTTTCAAAAATCATAGTGGATTATTTTATTTACATGCATGCATATATATGTATATGAGTATACTCTCTCTCTCTCTCTCTATATATATATGCATATACAAATTATTATACAATACAGCTGGAGTCATTCTATATGAATTGCTATGTGACAGACTTTTCACCTAATGCATTTTAAAGAGGTTTCCAATGCTGTAACACTTACAAACCGGCCTATTTTTAATATCTGTATAGTATTCTATGGAATGTATTGTCATAATTTAGCTATTCCCCTATTGGCTCCTATACTATTTCTATCTTTCTAAAATCCTACGGTCTTACTCTTTTTAGGATTGTGTTTCAGAGTCCCTATAACCAACTTACTCAGATTATTGTCAAATTAATGCCTTACCAGACTTTTTTTTTCTAAGCGTTAGTAATTGAATCAATAGCGGCAGTTAGGGCTTGACAATGGTGCCAAATAGAGGCATTTACACAACATAATTATTTGTGAAATTAGCTATTTTAGTGGGGATGTTGGGGAAATTCTCCCTGGATCCCCTGCATTCCCGAAAAGGCCAGTTCTCTGAGCACGGGTGTGTACAGGCAATTTGGGAGGGTTTGTATATTGAGATGTTCCATGATAGTAAAGTTTAGAAGTTTCTCCCTGTTTGGAGCTGTTCTAGGGTAATAAAGATAAATACATATCTATGCCCTCCTTGGAGAAAATGTCTTACATTCCAGGGTAAAGAAATAAGTACTCTGCCTCTGTCTCTCTCTGAGAAGAGGAGTGTGGACAGATCACCAGTGGCCCTATCTACGATCAAAGTTTCTTACTTGGGGCTTGCTCCCTTGTATTGCACCCCACTCCGGTACCATCTGAGCCTCCCTGCTTCACCCTGTGGAGATTGGGACTTGGGGAACTGACACAAGATGTTGTTCTGGCTCCTGCTTTTTCTGAGAGTAATAGAACTGTCTTTGTGTCTGACCCAGAGGTCTCATGTGTCTGTCATCGTGTGTGTGAGTGAGTGTGTGTATGGCTATACATACAGTGTGTATGAGAATGTGTGTGTGTGCGTATGTGTATGTGTGTATACATACTATGTGTGTGTGTGTATATATATATATATATATAATGTGTATTTATATATACAAGCCAACTTGCTAGCTTGTAAGTGTGATAGAATCTCAGACTCTTCATTGTTTCCGACCTAGTAGAGGATGGGTTAGGTTATATTGCTAAAATAACACAACAATAAAATTGAAACCTTAATGGCTTATGACAAAATGGGATGTAACATATACAAGAAATAAGCCTTTATTGATATAAGCCAGTAAGATACATATGTGTGTGTGTGTGTGTGTGTGTGTGTGTATTATAACAACATAAACTTGTCCCAAGGGTGGAAGAAGCAAACAACTAAAAAAGATGCAAAATACTGCATTAAATTCATAAAAAGTGGGGCACCTGGGTGGCTCAGATGGTTAAGCGTCTGCCTTCGGCTCAGGACATGATCCCAGGGTCCTGGGATCGAGTCCCACATCGGGCTCCCTGCTCCTTGGGAGCCTGCTTCTCCCTCTGCCTCTCTCTCTGTCTCTCATGAATAAATAAATAAAATCTTAAAAATAAATAAATAAATAAATTCATAAAAAGTGGATTTTCTTGTAACATTGGGTAAGTCAAAGAATCAGCTATGCTCTAGGTTTTACATTTCTAAAACAGTAAAAATAACTATATGGACATTAACACTCCCATAGCAATAAATATTCTAAAGTTTTATGAAAATGTTTATATGCAATAAAATAAATCTTTCAAAATTAATTATGTACTGGTTATCCCGAAGCAGCGGGGTATCTATCCATGCTGCTTAGTACAAGGGCAGAAGACAACAGATATATTGAAATACAATATATGGTCCTTAAAAGCTTCTGCCTAGCATTTTGTTGGTCAAATTTCATCATTTCACCATACCTGTTTTTAAAGGCAGTGTAAAGGGGCGCCTGGGTGGCTCAGTCGTTAAGCCTCTGCCTTCGGCTCAGGTCATGATCCCAGGGTCCTGGGATCGAGCCCCGCATCGGGCTCCCTGCTCCGCGGGAAGCCTGCTTCTCCCGCTTCCACTCCTCCTGCTTGTGTTCCCTCTCTCGCTGTGTCTCTCTCTGTCAAATAAATAAATAAAATCTTTAAAAAAAAAAAAAATAAATAAAGGCAGTGTAAATACATCCCATCTTACGTCTGCAATTATAGGAACTAATATTATGAAACCCCATACTACTCATCTGAGCCATGATCTTGATGTGATTGCATGAATTAAGATTATATTATTCTAGAAAATAGATTATCTTGACATTTTAAATAATAAATTCACAAATGTAAAAAGAGTTACATGTACAAGGACTATCTGATTAATACCTTGTTTATTATTAAGCCTACACAGAACAGAGTATTTAATAGTGTCCAAAAGAAGTTTTTTTATCCAATACTATATGCTCACTCAAAAAGCCAGAACTACATTTTTGTTTTTGGACAAATGTCCAAATTCAATTGTATAAGAACACTTTTGGTAACCATGACCAAGCAATGGCTAAACCTTTCAGTAAGAATCCTCTTAACTTTCATTACTTAAAAAATAATCAGATCTCTAGATTCTGATATGAAGTGAATTAAATTGTCTGCATGCATTTATACGGTATTTTACTCTTTGTCTTTTGCATCATCTTGCTGAAAGCAAAGTTCTATGAGTAATTAACTCCTGAAATGTTAAGCAAATGATCTTTAGTGAGATGATAATTGTTGAAGCTTTAAAGCTAAGTAGTTTGTGCTAAATGTGGTGCTTATCAAGCAATAGTTACTTTCATAATTTTTTAGATTTGCTCCATTGAAATAATTGTGTAGCAGGTGGGTTAGGCCTTCTCTGTAGTCCATGCTTTTGCTATTCCCATTTGTCCAAGTTTCTGAGGAATTCTTAACTAGGTAAGAAATTCATTCACATTCTCGGCTCCACCTTCCATGAGCCTACGGTGTCTCCTTCATCTGTATTTCATGTTAATCTAATGTAGTTATGTTAAGGGAGACATAAATAAATCTGGTTATTTATTAAAATCCCTAAAATTTCATGAGCAACTATAGTATTTTAAATAACCTACAATGCTTTGTTATATCAGTAATGTTAAAATTATAACAGTATTTGTATCTTAATATTTATCTGTAATTTATATTTATAGGTAAAAATCATGTGATTAAAATAGATGTAAAAAATGAGTCAGTATTTGTATCTTAATTTTTATCTCTAATTTATATTTATAGGTAAAAATCATGTGATTAAAATAGATGTAAAAAATGAGTCATATACACAATATTCCATAAACAACCAATGTAAGGATTAAAGTGGCTCAGGATTTTTTATATAAATCTGATTTTTGTAATTCAATTTTCCCACGTTTGACATTAAAGCTTATTTTTTAAATCTCTCTCTCTGAAAATCACATTTTTCTCTAAAACTGAGTGTGTGCTTTTTTCCTGATGAGCCAAATGTAGCACACCTGGGTGTTAATTACATGGGAAGAATTGCTTCAGAGGTAGATCTATATCAAATGCGATGCTTTTATGCTTCTATTGTTTTGTATATACTCTTTTTTCATTCTGGAACACTTGGTAGGTCGACTTTCCTGGAAAACCACTCCGAGACAGAGATTTACATCCAAGAAGTTTCTTAGAAAGTTCTCCTGACGTTAACACTTGTTGGAGGGGAGAAGCAGGAAGAGCTGAAGGAAAAGCTGGGGTGTAATGCAGTCTTAAGGGACTCTCTGCTGATGAGATGGGGAGCTCTGAAGCTAGAATATCTCTGTAGAGTTGAGGTTAGGAAGTGGGCTGGTGCAGAGTCAAAAAAATGTGAATCTTAATTGAATAAGGAAATTAAATTGCAAACTCACTTACAGATATGAGATACCTAGCAATCTAGATGATGCAATTGTCAGACAATCAAATCTACTTGTTTGGTAGAAATTTCAAAACATTTTCCTGTAAGTCCTAGGTAAATTGATACAATGAGAGCAGTTAAGCCTCTTCACCCAGGGTGAGACCTGGTTGATTCTCCAGAAACACTAGCATTTCTTATTTCACAGAGTTGACATCATGATTTTTAACCTGTGTTGATTCTTATTATTATCTTTATTACCATGGCCATCATCTTTTCTCTATTCTAAATAATATTATCTAACAGTTAAGCTTTTATGAAAATTGTAGGTACCTTAAATTCACTGTAAAACAGACTGACTGCCAGACAAGGAGTGAGTTACAATGAAGCTGCAGATGTGCAGTTTAGCTATGAAAACAGCCCAGCTGTTAATCATACATACAGCTCAATTTACCTACATGATAGCATTAAAAATGAATGTTAATTGAAATTAGTTTCATCACTTAAAATAATTTTATGATACAAGATTGGAATGGAAAAACAAAACAAAACACCGCACTTGCAAAAATTGCTTGGAACACCACAAAACGCCATTAAAGGAAGTAAAAATTGCCAAATCCCTGTGAGCAGATCATAAAGATTATGTTAGCTGACTTTTAAAAATACTGCTTCCTTTATTTTGTTATTTCATTCTGAAACTTCTCTTGGGCAGAAGGAAGGATTTCTAGATCTTTACTATTTTCTCTCTCTTTTTAATCTGTATTCTTAAATAGATTATTATATATAGATATAACTTTTAAGAAAAATTCGTACGTTCATTCTTTCGACTCACTAATTTCCTTTAAAGTTTCAATTCTGCTGTTCAACTCATCTATTGCATTATATTTAATCGAGGGGGTGAAATTTTTAAATTCCAAGATCTCCAGAAGTATTTTTAATAAAGCTAATATCCAATTTTTTTTGTTTTAATTATTAATTTATTTCATTAACTTATTCACTTACTATATCGATTTTGTTCACTCACTTTTTTTTCTGCTTATTGATTCATTTCTTCTGTTCAATGGTGGTGGATTTTCTGATTTTATTTATTTATGAAATTTAAGATCTGATCCTTTGCTATTTGTCCAGGGAGGAGCAGACCTTGCTTGTCTGAGTGTTGTTCTGGTAGTGTATCTGCAGGTTGCGAGACTTTCCTGTCCCCCAGGGCACTGATGAGTTTGGGGAGAACGGCATCTCCTAGGCAGCAATGGCCTGTTCTGTTTTGGCTGATGAGTGCCGTGAGTGTCCGAAGCAGGAGAGAGAGATGGGCTGACTAACACATTGGTCTGATGCAGTTCAGCAATTAATCACCCTGAGACTCTACAGGGGCTTCTACCTCCTATGGAGAGCTGTTGCTTCAGCTGAGAGCTCTTCTGAATGACCCTGACTTCCATTAACACTTAGCCTCCTCCTGGGTTGGGACATGATTCCCTTTCTTTGTTTTGTCATTGTTTTGTTCGTTTTGTTTTTCCTTCTGCCTGGACCTGTAACTTTTTTTTTTTTTCTATTATTTATATATTCTTCAAACTTTAAGGAACTCTTTCTGACACTTCTTTTTTGAACAATCTTATGGATTTAGATTTTTTAAATGTTACTTCATGAAATTTATGCAAATGTGTTTTACCTTCTATCAGTCTTTATTTGCTGCATCTAATAGTAAAATCAGACCCTATTATGTAAACTGATTTGGGACCTTCTGTTTCTTTTAAGATGACAATGACTTTATTCTATAGTGTTATTTTAATAGCGCATTGTGCCATTTTATGAGTATAACAATTTATTCATCCAAATTTATAATGTGTTTGGTGTAAATGAATAACACTAGTTCAATCAACAAATACTTGAATAGGATTAGATTTTGTAATTATTTGTTATGTATGTAAATTTGCACTATGGGAAGATCATCACTCAATATTTAATGTTAATCCATCTTCCTGACCTAAAACATTTTGCTTTCAAAACAATAGTTTATTCAATCACAGACATTAAGAATACAAGATGCACAAAAAAGATAATGTACAGTGGTGATCAGTAACCTAATAATCTAAGACTAGTAGCTACTGAGCTCCTTGAGGACAGAAACAAACTTTTTATAGTCCCATTGAAACTGGATTTTGCCATAAATCATCATCACTACCCAATATTTATTTGCCTTTAAGTCACCATATTTGCACCTGTCTTTTACCTACCCTTAAGATAATTCAAGAAAAATTTTAGAAATAAATTTAACATAACTTTTTGGAGATGGATATTTGATGTAATTAGAAAAATTTTCTAAATAGTTGCATTGTAGCAAGGGAATGAATATCAAATACTATATTTATGGTATGGCAGGAGAAACAGAAAAAATGCACACCACTCAAATCTTGTTCATGTGTACATTCATCTTCATCTCTAAAAACATATTTTGATACATAATTTATAACAATTTAACAATTTGTACAAGTATGTGTTTCAATATATTTAACCCTTTCAGTAGAAAATTAATTTCCAAATTATGTTCATTAATCATTTTCTCTCATACCCTATGGTTTTCAGAATAAATAGCCTATGAAATCATTAACTCTTACCATAACTTACCAGATTTGTGTATTGTGATAGTTCTTACTGACATGAAGGTCAGTATTTTTGTAAAACTGAGTCCTTTGTTCTAATATAATGACTACTGGAGTCTACAACAAGGTTTATCTTTTCAGATCGGAAGACAGGAATCCAGCAAGTTCCTTACAAATTTTATCAGTTTGCTACTGTTTCAAGAGTGTCTTGGGGTGTCTGGGTGGCTCAGTCAGAAGAGCATGTGACTCTTGATTTCCGAGTCATGAATTCAAGCCCCATGTCAGGTGTAGAGATTACTAAAAAAATAAATAAATTTGGGGCACCTAGGTGGCTCAATTAAGTGGCTGCCTTCGGCTCAGGTCATGATCCCAGGGTGCTGGGATCGAGTCCCGCATCGTGCTCCCTGCTCTGCGGGGAGCCTGCTTCTCCCTCTCCCTCTGCCTGCTTCTCTGCCTACTTGTGTTCTCTCTCTATCTCTCTGTCAAATAAATAAATAAATAAATATAAAAATAAATAAATAAATTTTAAAAAAGTGGGGTACCTGGGTGGCTCAGTAGGTTGTGTCTGCCTTTGGCTCAGGTCATGATCTTGGGGTCCTGGGATCAAGCCCTGCACCTGGAGCCCTGCTTAGTGGGGAGTCTGCTTCTCCCTTTCACTCTGCCTATGCTCCTCACTTGTGCTCTCTCTCAAATAAATAAATGAAATCTTACCAAAAAAAAAAAAAAAATGTCCTCAGGAATGTGGAAGTAAAACTATTAGAAACATGGGGTCAAAAAAAAAAAAAAAAGAAACATGGGGTCCCATTTACTTTTATGGCAGTGAATTTTCCCTCTGATTTTCCTAGAACTAGACTTTGTTGTTGCTGATGTTTTCACTGGGCTTTGAAAGCAATATGTTTAAGTTGCCAATGTGTTGTTTAAATCATATTCATGAGAAAAAAAATAATGTAGAATATAATACATTCAAGCTTTAGAAATTTGATTTGTAAGTTCTTGCTGATATACTGGTATTACTAAACTAATCTCTTTCTGTTATATGTGAATATTCTTTGAATATATAGTAACACAAGTGTTCATTTCTTAGAAAAATAGAATTTGACACATTAGCTAAATACAACAATTTTTTACTTACTTGCACCATGAAAATATTTATTTTTACTTGGGTTATTTTGGAAATTACTACTATGGCCAGACATAATTACAATCTAGTTTTTGAAATAATGTTTCAATGTCCCAACTGCCAAAATGATCTCATTTATTATCTGTCTGTTGTGACCTCCATCCCTGTGCCTTGCTTATGAATCCCACCACTAAGATCTGTTCTTGGTTTAAACAACTTAACTATAAACCACAAGTCTTGCTTTTGTACAACACATCTCTGTAGACTTTTTCAGCTTGATTTTCCTTGGGTTAATTTTATTTCCTTCATTTCATTAAATACACTTTGGAAAATATCACCAGCGATATCCTGATTTTCAAATCCAATGGTCACATTTGGTTCTTATCTGTCTCGGTCTCTACAAAATATTGAACACTGTTAATCAAGGAGGCAGCAACCTACCAAGGATGCTGAGACTGTCTCCTTTAGCAAAAGCAAAGGCCTTTGTGGTTTACCTAAGAAAAAGCTCCAAAAACGTTATTAGATGTAATTAGGAGGTTTGACTTCTCCGATTTTTCAACTTTGCTTATCACTAATCCTGCTGCAATAGGATGGGGTCATCCAAAAGTACAATATATTTTGATATGCTGATTGATGGCACAGGAACTTCTCTAAGTGCTGTGAGTTCTCTCTGCTAGACAAAACCCAATAAGAATGATTTCTGATTTCAAAAATGGCCATATCTGTTGTTGGCAAAGCTGCTGGTAATACAGCTGTGAGCTCCAGGCTTCATGTAAATTATTTAACACCTAAAATCCCTTTGTGTTTTGTGAAAGATAAACTGAATAGAATGTCTTTGTACCCATGTGGAAAGTAACAAAACACTAAGAAAAATAATTAAAATAAGACAAGTTTTATGAATGTTTTTTGGAACACAGAGAGTAATATAAATGTTAATTTTCTGCTTGCATTTGTGATTTCTGATTTTTTTTTTTTACTATTTCCTACCTTCTGTAACTTTTTAAAATTGTTGGTTCAGCAGATAACATAGATCATCTCTATATGCATGTTAGATGTTGTCTCTAGGGTATTAGAGCTATTACAGCATGTTTTTCTCTTTTTGTCTGAAACTTTTTAAGGTAAGTAGGTAAAAAAAAATATAATGGATTGGGCTGATAGATATTTGAAGAATAAGTACAGTAGTTTATCAAAATTTTGCAGTGATAAATGTAAGTAATATTTTATTTTCAAGAATCATTCTTGACCAACATGGAGTAAAAGCTATTTAGAATTCTTAGTGAGATTTCCTTCATGAAAGAGTTAAATGAATTGAAAGGTATTCAGGGAAGTTCCCCAGAAATGAGTGGTGAGTAGAAAATTCTTAAGTTAGGAGAAATGTCATTAATGTTATTTTTTTTCAGAATTATTAATCAAAGAAGGTCTAAGAAGGAAAATGGAAAGAATTATGGTCACTTATAGGTTATATCTAAGAGTTGTATGGAGAGATTTTAAGTGGGAGGAGATGAAGAGAGATTCATGTTGCATATTTTTTGAATGTATGTATGTGTAATGGATGGCTTTCCCTCATATGTCAATTATTCAGAGATGCCCAGAGAGTCCATTTTTATTATTTATTATTTGAAATGTTTATTAATTTTATTCTATTTTTCTTTGTTGCGCTTCTGGAAAAATATTATATTTTTGTTTATTTGTTCATTGTATATCTTGTTATTTGAATGCATACTCAAAGATACTCGGAATTTAGACTTATTTATTATTCTATCCACGGCATCTATAATGTGTAGTACAGAAAAGAATCAATGAACATTTACTGAATGGAAGAGTAAAGTGAAGTAGTGACAGAATTGGATAGAACTTGCAAGTTTTCAGTTGCAGAAGTCATATTATCTCTTAGTCTTCAAAACTAGTAAGCAAGGGCTTTAAAGAAAATTAATATTTCAAAGCTAAAGCAGAAGCCTAATTAACTGTATGTGTGTGCGTGTGTGTGTGTGTATCCAAGAATATTGAGAGAAGAGCACAAATATCAATTGTATTTGAAGGGTTCTTTATCACAAAAAAATAGAAATAATTCCACAATTACTTGAATGAACAGATCCAAAGGGCAAAGATAAATAGCCATAAATTCCAACTTAGACAAATGTCAGTTGTTGATGCAATGAGCCTACTGTGTTGGGGTTTGTTAAATATTCTTTTTTTTTTTTTAAGATTTTATTTATTTTTATTTGAGAGAGAGAGAATGAGAGAGAGCACATGAGAGGGGGGAGGGTCAGAGGGAGAAGCAGACTCCCCGCCGAGCAGGGAGCCCGATGCGGGACTCGATCCCGGGACTCCAGGATCATGACCTGAGCCGAAGGCAGTCGCTTAACCAACTGAGCCACCCAGGCGCCCCGGTTTGTTAAACATTCTGTTTCTTATACAGAATATGGCTTGTCTGTGTGTTATTCTACAGATACCAAAGTTGAACATATACTAGACTGATCACAGAGTAAAAAGGGCTAGTGAGAGGGCTCAGAAAACATACTACAGATGTAGACAGGATCTGAAAACCAACTGTTAAGCAAACTTTCTCCTCCTAAGAACAATGGGAAGCCATTACAAGATTTAATTGAAGCAATAAAACATGATATATATTTTTAAAAGCTTATATATATATATATATTTACATTTTGACTATAGTGTAGTAAATAAATTAGAAGTAGACAAACAGATTACGGGATCACCCCAGTCCAGTTTAGGGGTGATAATTGTCTGATATGGAACTGTGATGGTTGGGGTGAATGTAAAATATAGAATCCAAAGTTATCTAGGAGGTACAATTGACTAGAAATGGTAAGTGAATGGATGTTGGAAGAGATGAAAATGCTTAGGATAGCTTTCAATGCCCTTCAATAAAGTGAAAACCTCCATGTGATAAATAGATTTAGTGAAGAAATGTGATAGATTTTTACTCTGGACCATTGAGTTTGACTTGCTGGGATGATAACCATTTGGAGCTGGCCCTAGGAAAAGAAGGAAAGAGGAAGGAAAGAAAGAAGGAAGGCAAGTTAACATTTAGGGTGAATAGAGAAGATTTTATGACCAGTAAATCATCATCTTATTTAGAAGCAAAACGTGAAATAAAAGGGTGATATGGAATGACAGAGAAGAAAGAACTCTGATCTACTTAAGTTCTGGGTAACAACTCCAATACCAAAAAAAAAAAAAAAAAAAAAAAAGGAAGATGAAACATGAGGAGATCAGTTACTGGATTGAGACAAAATCTATACTTGAAGGGTTTTTATCTTTTTGAGTTTGGGAAATTAACATAACAGGGTTCGAGTGAAACTCATGTCACAAAACATTTTTGACAATCAAAGGCAAGGTTACTGACACCTGCTTTTTTTATTTATTTTTAAAGATTTTATTTGTCAGAGAGAGAGAGAGAAAGAGAGAACACAAGCAGGGGGAGGGGCAAGTAGAGGGAGAAGCAGTCTCCCAGCTGAGCAAGAATCCCGATGCTTGGATTCGATCTCAGGACCCTGGGATCATGACCCAAGCCAAAGGCAGATGCTTAACCAACTGAGCCACCTAGGCATCCCTGCCACCTGCTTTAAAAATGTGAATAGGAGAAGATAGCAGGAAGGGAAAAATGAAGGGGGGGACATCGGAGGGAGAGACGAACTATGAGAGATGATGGACTCTGAGAAACAAACTGAGGGTTCTAGAGGGGAGGGGGGTGGGGGGATGGGTTAGCCTGGTGATGGTTATTAAAGAGGGCACGTTCTGAATGGAGCACTGGGCGTTATGCACAAACAATGAATCATGGAACACTACATCTAAAACTAATGATGTTATGTATGGGGATTAACATAACATAATAAAATTTAAAAAAATGTGAATAGAGACTGCGTAAAACTTATATTTTAATTGGTATAAGGAGAAAAAGTCCACATTTTCCAGATACATGTGTTCACATCTATTTGTTACTTTTTGTTGTGAGAACCTTAATCAACAGCTCCCTCATCATCATATTTAACATTTATATATTGCTAACTCTGTGCCAGGCACACATAGTAATGGGCATGCTTAACATTAAATCTAAGAACTTCAGTAATTAGGTGATATTATTATCCACACTTTATATATAAAGGAAATGTGGAACAAAGAGGAAAGTAAACTAATGAATAAATTCTGGATCTTGATCTGAGCCCAGTCTGGTACCACAGCCTGTGCTCTCCCCCAATAAAGATTGCACCTTATACACTGATCTACAAGTTGTAAGTTATTTTATTTTAGAAAGGCATACTTACTTCCCTCTAGTCTGTTGCTCACTTCCCAAATCCAGCGCCTTGTTATATCTAAATGTTTACAATTATGCATTTTAAAATAAGCCCATTCTGGACAAGGGGTCTACTGTCTTATTAGGTTCATACTTTAGTGATATGGAAGATTAACATCTTCAGAAGCATCCATCTTCACCCTGTTATTAATTTACTGAAAAAAAATCATAGGCACTTGCAGGAGAAAGGAGGTTTAGGGAAAGTACTATCCATCACATTCCCGTTTATTCTGAATTAAAGGATACCTGCTGGAGTTATTTATGTATATCTTGGATCCGCTGCCAATGAAAAGCAGTTTGGGAGTGTTAGGAAGGATATCATAGCTTGGTAGTTATGTAGTTAGGGTTAAAATAAATATAGGATCTTAATTTAATGAGTTTCATTGTCTCTTTTATAAACTTATGTTGTGAGAAGTGGAGGAATAACACATACAATGGTGTGCATAGAATACAATGCCTTTATTTTTTATTTTTTAATTTTTTTTTAAAGATTTTATTTATTTATTTGAGAGAGAGAGCACATGAGAGGGGGGAGGGTCAGAGGGAGAAGCAGACTCCCTGCCGAGCAGGGAGCCCGATGTGGGACTCGATCCAGGGACTCCAGGATCATGACCTGAGCCGAAGGCAGTCGCTTAACCAACTGAGCCACCCAGGTGCCCGGAATACAATGCCTTTAATACAGAATTCATGAATAACTTATTTCTAACATTTTTTATTAAAATAGACAGGACAGAGAAGTTTCATTTCATAGGTCATTTCCTCATATTTTACTGAACTTATGTTGAATTAGAACAGTTCACACTGCTCCAGATTCACCTTGAAGAGCATTCAAAGCCTCACTTGTTATGTAATGCAAGGACACGTCATGTGATTTGAGGAGAGCCAGTCATTCAAATCCTTCCCTACAATTCGCCTTGGCTAGTCTCTATTAATTTTCACCACTGATACTAACAGGGTTTGGACAAGACTAAACCACAGACAGATCTAAAGACTAGTCCTACTAAAGGATGTTCCTGGAAGACAGACATTTATGTCACCTAGTTTCATAATAAACTATCAGGCATGGGCTGAAAATTTTATTTGTATTACTACTGTGTACTTTAACCTTCTGAGGGGAGTAGGCACAAAGCCAAAGTCTCCAGAATAGTGAGGCAAGGTGGGTGGGGATAGAAACTCTCATGGTCAGGGGAAGGGGGCTTTTCCTCTCCAGTGATATCCTCGCTCAGGATGGATGCGGTCACCCAGAGGTGACAGTTCCGAGGAGCTATGGAGCTCTGAGGAATATATGCTTTGCTATTTCCTTATTTATATAATGTTCTCAGTAAATTTACATATCATTTTCTACAAAAGAAAATGTGCTTCTTATCTTTTTGGTACTACTCCACTGCCCTATTTTGATAAACATGTATTTTGAAAAAAACTGTTCATTTCTGTAAGGGAGCAAATGCACATATGTTCTACTATCAAAAATTAAATTGAACATGTTTTAGTTCATTTTATGTCTTCAATACACATGCTCATTGGAAATTTGTCACATAGAATATTTATTCCAAATAAGTTAACAAATCCTGTCTGTTTTTTGGATGTGAATATGCATGGCAGAATCTGCAAATTGAGTTGCTCTGAGAGGTTGCAAAATCTTAATGCTCTAAAATTAAGATTTAATTTGTTAAGTACTTTCATCAAATTACTTTTTGAACATGAAGGAAAATTAGATTGTTATTAATATATAAAAATAACAGAGGCATCATAATTTTAACAAATGCCCTATTATATTGTGCTATGTATCCATCAACATACTTACTTACAAAACATGACAAATACTATATCACTAAAGATTTTTATACTGCTTTAAGAATGATAGAATAATCGGGCGCCTGGGTGGCTCAGTTGGTTAAGCGACTGCTTTCGGCTCAGGTCATGATCCTGGAGTCCCTGGATCGAGTCCCTGGATCGAGTCCCGCATCGGACTCCCTGCTCGGCGGGGAGCCTGCTTCTCCCTCTGACCCTCCCCCCTCTCATGTGCTCTCTCTCTTGTTCTCTCTGTCTCAAATAAATAAATAAAATTTAAAAAAAAAAAAGAATGATAGAATAATCTTTTAAATTTTAAAGATAAAATACTTTTATGTTTAATTGCTTATTTAACAGTCTTGATAAATTTCAAAAGCTTGTCATATGAAAATAGTACCACGTGATAACTAAAGCATAAGAATTGAGATTGGAGGAGCACCTTGGTGGCTCAGTTGGTTGACTGTTTGCCTTTAGCTAAGGTCAGGATACCAGGGTCCTGGGATTAAGCCCCACATCAGGCTCCCTCTTCCATGGGGAGCCCGCTTCTCCCTCTCCCTCCGCCTACCACTCTCCTTGCTTGTGCTCTCTCTCTCTCTCTGTAAAAAAAAATAAAATCTTAAAAAAAAAAAAAGAATGTCAAAAAAAATTGAGATTGGACTCATTTGTGTGAATACCAGTGACAAAAGTAAGCAGCTCTATTAATTTTAACAAATGACTTTAAATATTTGTAATTCATCATATCCATCAATAAAATGGGAATAATATTAGCATATGTTCAGAACACTGTCATAATGATAAATCAACATAAGTAAGACGTTAACATGGTGACTAAAATACTAGTAACCTAATTATCAACACAAGTAAAACTTCAGGAGCGCCTAGGTGGCTCAGCTGGTTAAGTGGCTGCCTCTTGATTTCAGCTCAGGTCAGAATCTTGGGGTCCTGGGATGGAACCTCACTTCCGGCTCCGCACTCAGCGGGGAGTCTACTTGAGGATTCTCTCTTTCCCTCTCTCTACCCCTCCCCCTGTGCTCTCTCTCTCTCTCTAAAATAAATAAATAAATCTTAAAAAAAAAAACTAGTAAAACTTCATGTTAACCTCCTTCTACTAGAAGTAATCCTGTGCTTATTTCCTGTGTATATGGAGACAGTTTAACTTCCATAAAAAGTATTGTAAGAAAACCTCCTGTCACAGGAATTATGGATTCCAAGTTATAGTTTGATCTAGAATGATATTAATTTATGGGTGAGGCATATATATAATTGAGCGGCAGTGACTCAAAGAAATTTCTTCTCAAAATGATGGCTATCTCCCTATTTTCTAGTCAACGCAACCAACAATTTGAGAATTTAGGGATAGAGAATGTGAATATATCAAAGTCTTTTTCAGTTTTTTGGAAGTATATTTGTTTAGGATACATTGAAATTATTTTAGTGCAGAGTATGTAGTAGATGAAATGTAGTCCAAGAATGTACTTTTTAATCTTTTTCACTAATACTGGATTAAATCATGTCTCTTCCTTTTTGCAGTAACCAATTTCTAGATCTTGGCATATTGTCCTCTCTCCTCTATAAATTAAAAGACAGAAGCCACTTTCTATCTTTTTGTTGTATCTTCATAAGCGATTAAAGGGAAATTTTTTTTTTTTGATTAAAGGGAAATTTTTAACAGATTTTTCAAGCACTGGCAGTTGGAAGCCCAAAATAACAAAATACATTTCATATTTTAGTAGAATTTGTTTCCATTGAATATTTACTCTTTTTATCAAATGACATTAGCTACACTATATTTATAATGAAAGAAAAATCTTTGTATCATCGTTTTAATCGAATGGGATTTTGATATAAATAAACTTTATTTAACCAATGTTAGCCGAAAAAAAGAGGAAGAAGAAGAAGAAAAAGAACAACAACAACAATAAAGCAACACATTAAAATATGGGTAAGACATTTTCCTGAAAACTTCAGAGAAATTGCATTTTCCTAAATTTCTCAGGGGGTTCTATTTTACTTAAATTCCCCCTCCCTATCTCTCTATTATGGTAGCACTTGATTTAAGTAACTTAAATAATATGTTAAGAGTTTGTTGCTAAAGACAGCTGGTTCTTATGGGTGATTAGGAAAAAAAAATCCTCTAATTTAATAATAAAGTACCCTTCTGTAATAAGGGGAAAACCTGTTCTATAAACTATGGTAATGTGATTAGTGAAAAGTGATTGTACTTACCTTGGAAAAGTAAATGTACTATAAAGGGCAGAAGTAAAATTATAAGCCACTTCCCATCTCTTTAACAACAGCTCACTTTATAGAAACATGCATAAGAGTCTGAGTTTGTATTAAGAATACGTAACAGTCTTATAATTTCTTTCCTTTTTTGCATGTAATTTCTTTCCCTTTTTTAATTTGCTTCTTTTTCTAGGCTGTTTGTTCTGTATTTCTCCGATATTCACAATATGTATATTTTTTAAAACCTTATGATTATTGTTGATTTTCTCCATAATGAGCACACATAAATACAGCTAAAATTGTATGAAATATGTCCTACAGTATCATATTGAATATAAATTAAAATTAGGGATGGCCCAGTTACAATTTTCTAATTTAGACCAACTCAACAGAACTTGACAGTTTCAGGTTAATTGTTGCTAGAAAAATATCCCTGCTAGATAATACAGAATAACATTTACATTAATCCTTGCCTTTATTGTAGGATTCTCCATAGAATCAAATTTGTTTTATTATAAAGAGCTGCAATGTTTTTTACATATTTTGAATGATGAAAACCCTTTACATAATGATCATATTTAAGAGCTAAATATTTTAGCACATTCCTTGTAACAAGGGTCATTGCTAAAAATAATGAATATGTATATGGAGATTTTAGGCTTCCGTGACACTCTGAGAGCAGATATGCTGGATACACTTGTAAAGAAAAATAAAGGTGTACATCCTGCCATATGAGCTCAATAAATATAAAGAACAATATTCCTACTTCATAATGCTTTTACTATGACAAAAATATTACAATAAAATGTAGTCCTCCACTTTTGGAAAAGCCCCCCGTCCCACTTATATTATAAATTGAGACAATTTGATTCTCACCTCTTAAGATACAACAATGTAATACTGCCTACGTGGAATAGACACGTGGTCTTTCCCCCTGATTATAACCCCCAAGTATAATTATCTTTGTGTTTAACTGATCCATGAGTAATAATAATATCAATGATAACAATAACAGTGTTGTTAACAACTTTTTAATAATTCTACTAAATCTAAAATATGATTTAAGATGTGAACAAAAGATAAAGTATTAGTATCCATAGGTTATAACAATTAAGAAAAATATTACAGTATGATTGGGACTAGTAAAAGAGCATAATATAAGAAGATAAAGAAAAGATCTATATAAATTCTGCTACAGTAACAGATGAGTACCTTTTTTTTAATCACATTCCTCCATTGGTTTATTGTCACAATTCACAGTCCATTTCCTCCCTGTAAATGGTCCCACTGGCCAACTCTCCACCCTGTTACTTAATTCTTGAATGTTCTGTTTCCCCATCATCAAGAAAACATTCAGGAATCAATACCTCATTTTTATTTTTCCAGTTACCTTTGAATCAGTACTAGAATGAATCAGTACAAATAGCTGGCCTATAATCCTACTAAGATTTACCTTCTTTGCTTTTCCATTTCTTTTTTTCTTTTTTTAAGTTTTTTTTTTTTTTTTAGATTTTATATATTTATTTGACACAGAGAGAGAGAGAGTACAAGCAGAGGGGAGCGGCAGGGAGAGGGAGAAAGAGGCTCCCCCTGAGCAGAGAGCTGGATGCGGGGCTTGATCCTAGGACTCTGGGATCATGACCTGAACCGAAGGCAGACCCTTAACTGACTGAGCCACCGAGGTGCCCCATTCTTTTTTTATTTTTTAAAAATTCTCATCATTACACATTAAAGTGAACCAAATTACATACATTAACTTGTACTGAGAAAAAAAAAAAAAGGAAAAAAGAGAGAGATTGAGATTGGAGCTATTCCTTCCATGATAAATAAACTAGTCTGCCATTGGTTTTATATGTCAGAAGATTTAGCCTGGATCTTGAAAATGATACATGATTTTTTTGTAATTGTTCTATCATATATCATATACCATTTCATATCCTATCATGTCTTATCATATCATTTCTTCCCCCACACCTAAATTCTCTCTTTAAAATTATTATTGATTTTATCATTGACTTTCTTGGAATTCCATATACAACTGAAGTCCTTTAGAGAAAGGATGTTCCTCCATACAAATAGACCATGAAAATGCTTTGTTTCCCATATTTGTTTCCACTGAGAAATAAGAAAAAGTAGATTGTTATTTATTGTATCCTTTCAGTGCTGAAAATTCAAGTATATAAAGAATAGCAAGGAGGACCATAGGGGAAGGGACGGAAATCTGAATGGGAAGAAATCAGAGAGGGAGACAAACCATGAGAGACTCTGGACTCAAGGAAACAAACTGAGGGTTACAGAAGGGAGGGGGATGGGATAACCAGGTGATGGGTATTAAGGAGGGCATGAGTTGTGATGAGCACTGGGTGTTATATGCAACTAATGAATCATTGAACACTACATCAAAAACTAATGATGTACTATATGTTGAACATAATAATAATAAAAAAAAGAAAATTCAAGTATACCTTACATGTTCTTTTGCCAGAATAGCTTAGATTATAAACTACATTTTGTCTTGAGAAAATTGGTGAGAATTAACTTTATCTTCTACCATGACAGTTTTTTTAAGTATGTAGAGAAACAGAACTATGCTTAAGAGATATCTAATGTTTTCTCTCCATGAACTATTTTATCTCAGTATTATATTTACCTTAAGGAAGACAAAGTATTCATGTGCACTGTATCAAATAAAAATTTTTATAAAGGAAGGATTGGAGAATGGAAAACTACTTTGGCTATGTCAAGTTTGTATCTAAAAGATCCAAAAATTATTTAGATGCCTTTTCAATGAAGAAATGGACTGAAAGAAGATTCATATAAGAGTTAAGCCAGTTAGGGGCACCTGGGTGGCTCAGATGGTTAAGCATCTGCCTTCAGCTCAGGTCATGATCCCAGGGTCCTGGGATCGAGCCCCACATTGGGCTCCTGGCTCAGCAAGGAGCCTGCTTCTCCCTCTCCCTCTGTCTCTCTCCCTGTTCATGCTTTCTCTCTCTCTCTGTATCTCTGTGTCTCAAATGAATAAATAAAATCTTAAAAAAAAAAGAGTTAAGTCAGTTATGAAGTAAATTTTATAAACCATTAATTCCCAACACAGATGGTTTCAACATTCCTAAAGGAATAGGGGGACTGTGTAGTTTGAATAATGGAATCCCAAACATCTCCGTGTTTGAATCCCCAAAACTTGTGAATAACTGATATGGTAAAAGAGACTTTGCAGGTATTATTGAGTTTGGGATCTTGAGATGGAGAAATTATCTTGGATTATCCAGGTGGGTCTGATGTAATCACAAGGATCCTTATAAAACGGAGGCAGGAAATCATAGGGGGAAAAGAAAGAAGAAGAAAAAGAAGTAGCAACAAATAGAACCAGAGGTTGGGTGATGTAATTTTGAGCCAAGGAATATAGGCAGCCTCTAAAAGATAAAAAAAAGGTGAGGAAATGGATTACTCTCCAAGCCTCCAGAAGGAATCTAGCCCAGTCAACATCTTGATTTTTGAATTTTAACTGCTAGAATTATAAGAGAATAAATTTGTGTTGATTTAAGTCACTAAGTTTAAGGTATATTGTTATAGCAGCAATAGGAAACAAACATAAGGACAGAGACCACATCTGATTTGTTTGCTATGACAGCAAGAACATTACATGGAATGTAGTAGGGTATCAACACATATTTGGTGAGTGAATGAATGAATATGCTATATATGAATGATACAATGTAACAGATCCAACAGAAGGGGGAGAAGTGAATATGAAGAGCAAGCAACTTTTTTTTTTTGGAAAAGATATGATATGGAGGTTGCATTCTTCACATCTGCACTTATCCATTTAACTGGAATTTAGTAACATATTCATGCTTGCATGACATATGCCAGCTAACACCTTAGGTGAGGGGTAGTTATTAGTAAAAAGGGGAATAAGTAGCAGTCTCTGTCACAATCTGCCATGCAAGTATCCATGCACATCCTTCACTGAAATGTGAGAAGACATCACACCCTTCACAAAGAAGACAACCTATTGTTAAATTTGGTCATTGTGTTGATCAGATACTAAGATATCTGGGTGCTGTCCTCTCATCCAATACCTATCATTCATAACAACTGTACAGCTTACTTGGAGTAAAAGATATCATCATTATAATAAAATCTTCCTTCCATTTGGAAAAGGGAAGAATGTCCAGGCAGTCACTAGTCAGAGCAATAGTATTTTGTTAGGTAAGAACTGCAGAGACTCCCTGTCCTATGAGTGGAGTAAATTTCTTTCTCAGAACTCATTTCCGCGTATTGGAAAGAATTTCCTGTGCTCTGTCCTTTGAGGCCCTTGGCTTCTCCTTTGAAAAATGTGTTATTGTTGTGTCTCCTCCCTGGCCACATCTGCATGGATATTAAAGAGATTGCTTTTCTCAGGAGCACAGCAGTTTTTACAGCCTGCTTCTGCTCCTACTGATTTGGGCGCTAGAGATTTTGAAGGCTAAACATAATTTTCTTGGTAAAACAATTCCTTAGGAAGCTCAGTAAGCTTCTGGTCTAATTGCTTCCAGCTATTTCCATGTGCTTGAAACCACATCCAAGATTATTTTCTGGAAATACGTATTAAACTTGTTCACATGGAGTGGCTTTCTTGTTCAGCCCACATCATGCACTCTCATTTTGGTGATGGCTCTATTGAAAACATAAAACCATATGAAACAATAAGCTCACTTCGAAAGCGACACCCTTAATCTGATCATGGGCACAGATCATCTATAGATTCATTTGTTGGGCTGAAAATTCTTTATAGGCACCATTCAGAAAGGCTTTGAGCAGCAGGGTTATCTCCTACTGTTGGGGTGATAAAACAATTGGCTTTTCCAACCCTACCAGATCCCACATTTCTGAACTCTTTCTATTCTCTTCAATCTCTGCTTGAAAATTGTCTAGTTCTTGCTTGAGGTCATTAATTCTTTAAATAAGCTAGCTAAATGCAGCAATAAACAGCTAACACATGGTAACATTCTGGCTAACAGCTAACAGCTTCTCTTAGAGCTGTAGTCTCTTTAGGCAAGTGTTTGCTCTTCCAGTTACCAGAGTGACATGTGAATAAATATTCTACCTTCATCCTGACTGCAATGTCAGTTCCACATTTTTTACGTTTTTATGTCAGGCAGCAAGCCTTCAAATACACCAATTCTTTATTGCCTAGAGTAAAGGCTAAGTGGCTACAGCTAATAAACCCCACCATTTCTGTGACTAAACACAATACAAATGTATTGCCCATTCACATTATGAGTCCAAGAAGTCGATGTTCCATGAAGCAGTCCAGGAACCCAACAAATTGGCTTTGCTGTCTACAACAGAGAGCTATGAATGCTGTGGGGTCATCACTCTTTCCATTTGGGAGCAAGATAAAAGGAAGAGTAAGTCACAGGCAATCATATTTAAGATGTATTTGATGTTGCCCATATCGCTTGTACTTACATCTCTTTTACTAAGAACTTAGTCACATGGCACACCTGGCCACAAGGAGTGTTGAGAACTATAGTCTCTATTTTGATGGTCATGAACCTGGACAGAAGAATGTCACTGATTTGGATAAGAGCTGATAGGTTGCTACTGGTGTGAAAGTAACATATTATATCTGATCTTTGCCATTAAGCTATCTCACGTTTAATGAACATTTAGTGGGAGGTTCTTGTAAAGGGCACTAAATGATATTTGTTTCTCCTGTTATTTGGAGTACAGCAATAGTTGATTTTTCCAACATTGTAAGACCTCAAATTATTGAAAACTTAGACAATTTAGATTATAGGGTATGGACATAGCATTTGTTATCAGAGCTGTATTCCCTTCTATCTTTGTTTGCACACTGATTATTTTCACCCAGTATTATAATTATTTTATATACTTTTACAGAAGGAACTGAAGAATGAGCAGCCAATACACACTCATATTCTGATCTTTGAAAATTACTTTCCCTTAAGTTATAGGTTTTGTATACCAAATGGTTTACTCATCAAATATTTTTTGACAGAAAATGATCAATATCTTTCTAGCTTGCATTATCTCCCCAACTGCTGGGAGTAGCCATACGATATAACTCTGCTCAGTGAAAAGTAAGTAGAAATCTCCTAGTTTTGCTTTTCTGATGAAAACAACTTGGCTCACAGAACCATTTTGTCCCACTTACAGCCTTTCCACCTGGAATAAAGGCTTGATACATGAAGATAAATCAGCCTTATCGCAATCATTAGGTAGTGAGAATGAAGATGGAAGTCAACCTGCTGAGAATCACTGAATGGAAAGGAAAAGAAACTGGGTCCATGAATTATTGAGACTCTACACCAAGCCTATACTGTCTCCCTCTGGCCCTTTCTTATTATATAAGGTGAACTTTTAGTTTAACTATCGTTAATTGATTTTTAGTAAATTTCACTCCTTCCCAATGTAATGTGGCAATAGTATATTATATTCAAAGTTTCCACTACTGGTGAACATTAGCATTTGCCTATGATTAGATGTTGTCTGCAATTTTCACCTAAATTAACCACGTGTCCTGGTATTTGTGATTTGTTAAGTTCCTTCTGCTGGATTGTGGGCTGACTCCAGACTTGTATTAACCAATGGAAGGTGATGAAAATGATATTGTGCCAGTCCCAGCCTTACCCTTAAGAATTCCTGTCAGCTTCTGTTTTCTTGCTTTAGGGAAATCAAAACCGCTATGTAAGATGTCCTCCAACTCTGATGAAGGATCCCCATGGAGAAAGAAATCAAGACACTCTCATGGAAAAGGAAAGGACCTGAGATTACATGGAAAGAGAGCCTGATCCCTGCAATTGGCAAGAGCAATGCAGCCACACAAGTGACCACTGGCAAGACAAGAAGAAGAACTGCCCAGATGGGCCCAGCCAGTATTACATAATTATGAAAAATTATAAAATGGTTGTTATTTTAAGTCACCAAATGTTGGTATGGTGTGTTTCCCTGTAAGAGATCATCACAATAGAAATCGGTACCTAGAAGGGAGATGTTTCTGTAACAAAAACCTGACATTATATGGCATTGGTTTTGAAATTGGGTATTGAGCAGGGATCTGAAAGGCCTTATGGAAATAGCTAATAAATTCTGAAAGACAGCGAGAAAATTGCCACTGCAGACCTTAATTAAGTGGATCTGAGTTAAGTGCAGAATAATCAGCAAAACTGCTGCCTGCATTAATGTTCAAGATAGAAAGTCCTCAGATTGAACTAGTGCATGTGGTTATACAATTTCCAGACAGAATGTGGAAAGTACCAACAGGCTTCTTTTCACTACCTAGAATTAAATACTAAAGGAATGTGATGCGCTCAAGAAGGAAGCATTCACTTTTAAAGCATAATTTAGAGGAAATATGAAGAAGCCAGAGCTTACTGGGTTCTAAAATAAACTGTTTGTCACCCACAGTCTCTCTTGACAAAACAGTCTCAAAGTAAGACATGTCATTAAGACAATATTAAATCCAGGGCCCCACCATTAAAAGTAGCCTCAAGTCAGGGAGTGGTTCTTAGAGTCTTTGTTGTTAATCAGAAAATGTCAACTGGATGCTTCATAGACACTCTCAACAAGAAAAAAGTGACTCATAAAAATCGTAAAGGTGTCCATCCTAGACACTCCCTGATAGATAATAGTTACCTAAGAATCTTGATGGCATTGTACAACAGAGCCATGATTCTCAGTCCAAAGAAGGGCATGACTTGAAAGGAGATATTACACGGTGTTGCTTTTGTGTAAAGGAGTGAATTATTAATTGAGACCTAAGAGATACATAATTTTGTAAAGGAATTACCTTAGGAAAAAAAAAAAAACAGTAATAGAAAAATTCCCAAATTAAAGAGGCCTCAAAGTCCCCAAATTTCTCAGATAAGAAGCAAGCTGAAAAAGTGGAAGATTTTTTTAGGAAAAAGGAAAGATGACTCAGAGTGTTTAAGAAACCTGGGGCAGAGTTGGGCGGGCCCTAATCAAGCAACTG
Organism: Leptonychotes weddellii; assembly: GCF_054177405.1. Classification (NCBI taxonomy): domain Eukaryota; kingdom Metazoa; phylum Chordata; class Mammalia; order Carnivora; family Phocidae; genus Leptonychotes; species Leptonychotes weddellii. The sequence goes on along the minus strand of NC_138375.1, from coordinate 15,121,492 downwards.
GCAACGTGGACTGATTGGATTTCAGAATTATAAGTGACAAGGCTTTGCTCTATGTCTCTTGTTTTCTCACTTTGGGAAAGTGTCTTGGTTTTCCTGCCCTAGTCTCAATGTTGCATACTACACAGGTGTGTGGATGTGAGTTAACTTGTCTACTTAGTTTAAAGGACTTCAGATGGAGTTTTCCAACAGCTGAAGATCCTTATGGACAAGTGGACGTGATGAAATTCCAATTCTCAAACCTGATCCTGATTCCATGATGGAATGAGGCAGCTGGTTGTTGGGGGTGCTGGGGGGCCATGGAAGGAGTGTATTTTAAATATGAGGAGAAATATAAATTGTTAGGGGCCAGATGACATATACCATGATTATATGTTAAATGATAGCCCCAAATGAACTATGCTTTCAGGGATATTAGATTCTTGTATAGTTTTCTTCTTTGGAATCTGAGATGGGCTTGGGGTACTTTTAGGAGTAGAAAGTGCCAGAATTGATATTAAGCTAAAAGTTAAGGTACTTGGGCTCTTGGAAAACCCCAATGACCACATAAAGGTTTTTTCCACCAGGCAGAAGAGATAAAGTGGTTGGGTCACACGGATTGCAGACGGGGGAGGGGAGAGAGGACTAAGGAGAGTGATGAGGAGAGGGAGGGAGAGAGGTATCATTCAGGCGAGTCTCCAGCTGACCCTCCAGTTTTCAAGAACAGCAGATCTTTTCAGGTGAGCTTAGCATGGATTGCAGTACCCTGAGAAATAAGCCATTATTTTTTTAAATAATAATTATAGTGTAATGATAATAATAAATAATTCTTAAGCCATTAAATTTTAGTTAATTCATTATACGGCGGTAGATAACCACAACATCTTGTCCTTTGATCCTTTTGTTACGAGAGCCTGCACGTGATATACGGTGGTCCAAGGCTTCATGGTAACCAGGAGACAGCATGAGGGTGGATAAATTTGGCACGCTGAGAATTAAAGCAGGGCAAAACAGAAAACATGCTTCTGCCTTACTCCTCTGTACTTCTCTTGCTCTATAACAGAAACTCCTTCCTGCTGAAGCCATATTAGGTCAAATTTTCAGATTGCTTTCCTTCCTAATAATGTATGCTTATGCTGTGTTCTATTTAAAGTTCCTGCTATTGGTGCACATTAAGTTATGCCTTGCTTTTGCCAGTGAATATAACCTGAATTCAAATCGCATTCCAGGAGCAGGTTGTAAAGCAGCAATCAAAGCTTTGGATTAACGAGTCTATCTTTTGAAACATTAGCCAATAAAGTAAAAGAGTATTAAAAAAATGCCTTTTGGTCCCTAGGCAGATTTGGTGAACAAGCATATCAAAATGTCACACTGGACCCATAAGGACTTAGTGGAAGCCTTTGGAACTGTCATTCTTCTTTTCTGTGGATGGAAATTAAGCCAGAACAATATTGGTTTTCCTTCTGTTTCTTTTTGTTGTTATTGTTGTTGTTAAGCCTTCTATTGCCCCTGCACTGGATACAGTAGCATTGTATATGCAAGAGAATTTTAAAAGTTAATGATGGGCGCCTGGGTGGCTCAGTTGGTTAAGCGACTGCCTTCGGCTCAGGTCATGATCCTGGAGTCTCTGGATCAAGTCCACATCGGGCTCCCTGCTCAGCAGGGAGCCTGCTTCTGCCTCTGACCCTCCCCCCTCTCATGTGCTCTCTCTCTCTCATTCTCTCTGTCTCAAATAAATAAAATCTTTAAAAAAAAAAAAAAGTTAATGATGAAATACCAAAACAGTTCCAGCTAAATATGAAAAAAGACATAAAAATATGACCATATTATATAGGGAAACTAAAAAATTCTCAAAATAGAATTTTTTCCATTATAGTTTTGCTTAATAGCAAAATAAAATAGTACGAGCAAATATTCAATTTCAAAAATCTGGGTAATTAAAACATAACCTAAAAAGCACTTGTTTGCTATATGGATAATATGGGTCAACATATTTTGTTTCTTAATTACAAATTATGTTGCTTGTGAGTAGATTTGAAAAAGTTTGTGAAGTCTAAAACAGTTTATTGAAATCAGAGCATCCAAATCACAAGGACAGTTAACATTCACCAGCATCTGAGAGAAATGTTGTATCGATTACAGTCACATTCAGAAAAGGAATTTCTTGTGATTAGGCTTTGTGATCTTCAATGGAAATTTTTAGGGCCATTGAAAAATTGCACACACTTTTTTCTGTGTCATTCTAAATTCTTCAGAGAGTAAATAAGGAAGGTGAATGGCTCTGTTAGACATTTCTCAATCATCTTTAAGTGGGTCATCTTTTTAAATAGGATGTGTCAAATTGGAACAGTGTGAACTGAATTATACCTAAGTTTCACTGTACCATCTGCTTAATGAATTCTTTGCAGGGGGTCAGTGAGTCATCCAATACTAATTGCAATTCATCTTTCAAAGAGTCAAAATCAATGTATGATTTTCACTAAAGTGAAAGTAAAAAAACAGCTTTAAAAAAATACTGAATAAGAGGTAACTGAATAAAGCCATAGGTATTCAGTGTCTGTAGCAAACAAAAAATTCAGTTAGTGTCTGATACATAATTTATTGCTAAATTCAGCTCCTTTTCGATTTATTTTCATGAACCTGGACATAGACCAAGGATACATGATTAAAATAATCAGGCCATTGAGGCATCTTTGACCTTTCACCATGACCTTCCAGCAACTTATATTTTTATATGTGCGTAAAACCTGTATTTCATATTGTTATATGATTACAGAGTTGAACTTCCTTTTTTATCGTGATTAAGTTATATCTTAATTTTGGTTTTTCATTTTCCTTTTACTCTGTGCTGATAAATATGTGCTATTTTAAATGTTCAGTTTCATACTTAAAAGTTTAACATGTACATTTGACTGAACAGATTCCATAATAATAAATTTCTGCTCTCTTTGTGAGAAATATTATTAATATTTCATGTTTTCTGGGCCGTCTTTCTTCTAACATAGCATTGTGTCCTTTATTTTAATTCCATCTCCCTTGCCCCAAACCCTTCAGTATCAAATTTATTCTTTATTATTTATTATTAACACTTGTTTAGATTCACCACCAATTTTACCAATTTCTGGCCTCACCGATCCTTCTGATACATCACAGGAGGACCTATGCCTATTTTCTGAAAAGTATCATGTAAAAAAAGAAAAAAAAAAATCCTTCACTAAAGGTCTGTTCTATGGGTTTCTCTGCTCTTGTTTATTTAATATTTTTATTTTTCCCTCAAGCTTGATTTATTTGGATGGATAATTGTAGGCTGAGAATTATTTTCTTCCAGTATTTCTTCTAGGATGTTGTCCTTAGGCCATTTTTAGAAATACTGCTTTTTCTTTGGATGGGAGTGTGTTGAAGCAAACACTGAAGTTACCTACAATGTTTTTTTTTTAGCCAATTCTGCCCTCATAGTTTATGAGAAAATAGATTCTTGCTGAACGAAATAAAGAGTTGTGAGTGGGGTGGGGATGGGGTGGGAGTAGTGAGGCTGCTCTGACCATACAGGTCACACAGAAACAACCCACTTGCTCTGTGGTGTCTGGCAGGTCACCCACTTATTTCTGAAGTCAACTTCTTGTAGCCAACATCTTTGGTTGATGTTGTTGTTGCTTTTTAATTTTTTTAATTTTTAAAATTTTTTTTTCAGTGACTTGATTGAACTATCTCTGGGAAGTCTATTTCCCTGGCTGAGGGCTGCCTCAGATGTCCCTGTTTAGATAATTGTTTTTCCTGTTTTTATCTTTAAACTGGCTACTTAGGGTATCACCACTGGGGTAAGCATATGCCCCCTGTTAGTCAAAAGTTGAGCCTGTTAAGATTTTTACTCTTGGGGCGCCTGGGTGGCTCAGTCGGTTAAGCGGCTGCCTTCGGCTCAGGTCATGATTCCAAGGTCCTGGGATCGAGCCCCGCATTGGGCTCCCTGCTCAGTGGGAGGTCTGCTTCTCCCTCTCCCTCTGCCCCTGCTTGTGCTCTCCCTCTCTCGCTGTGTCTCTCTCTGTCAAATAAATAAATAAAATCTTTAAAAAAAAAAAAAAGATTTTTACTCTTTACCATTGGTTGGTTGTGTGGCTTGAAGGCTGCAAACTCTCTCCAAGGAATTTATATTTTTTGTTTCATGCTCAGATAATGACTTATAGCTTGGAGATTTGCTCTCTGATCACTCCCTTGGTGAAACCTTGAACATGCACAGTCTTCCTGCCAGGGATGTGTGCAATTTTATTTTTAAGTCTGGCTTTCTAAAAGCTGTTCTTGGATTAAGAGAAGTGTATTGTTTCAGATATTGTTTTATTAGTGGTTCTGCTTAAGGCCCTTATGATCTGTGTGTTCTTAGGAGATGCTTTCTGGTCTACCTGGTGTCCTTCTCTGCTTGCTGCTTACTGCTTGCTCACGGTGTCAGCCTATACAATGCACAGTTTTCCCAAACCCCAGAGGTGGAGGCTTCTTTGAACCCACCCAGCATTGTTTTTCCTTGGCTGTCTTGGTTCTCTCTGTTGAACTTCTGGATGCTCCGTCCTCTTACTTGTTGCCACTAGCATTATGAAGCTACCTCATACTTGTTCTTCATACTTCTGCCTCGTACTTGTTCTTCACCAAGCTCTCCGTTGTCATTGACAGTGTCCTTAGGCACCGCATTCTTAATACTTTGTTCCAAACAAAGTCAGTTCTGGCAGAGTTTGGATCTGTTCCTCCTACTGACTCACTGCTGGAGCGATACCCATGCTCAATGTGTAGGCATTATTAGTATGGGGCCGAGTAGACCCTCACCTCATCAGTTTGCCCTTTTCAGTGTCATAACTGTTCCCTATAAGCGAGCTGGGGTAGGGATGATCAGGGCTCCAGGATTCTTGCTCTTCTGGGCTTGGGAATGGAGCTTCCCCTCTACTAATACAGCCTGAATGGGAAGGAGAGCATCTGTCTTTTAGCCCCACACACACAGGATAGACTTTCTACAATAGGGACTGGAGGAGAGATATGGCCTGAGAGGAGGTAAGAGGTGTCAGCCATCTGTCACTTCTAGGGTAAGACTCCAGTCTCTGGCTGGAAAGGAGAGGGAGAGGGCCCCATCCTTACTGACTACCCCACTCGGATTAGAGCATCTGGAGGAGAGGTTGGGTAATATACACAAGGAGACGGGGAACAGGTTGTGGTTGACAGGCTATACTGACCGGGATTTAGTAGATTTTTTATTTTTTTTAATTTATTTTTATTTTTTTATTATTTTTTTTTAAAGATTTTATTTATTTGAGAGAGAGAATGAGAGAGAGAGAGCACAGGAGAGGGGGGAGGGTCAGAGGGAGAAGCAGACTCCCCGCTGAGCAGGGAGCCCGATGCGGGACTCGATCCCGGGACTCCAGGATCATGACCTGAGCCGAAGGCAGTCGCTTAACCAACTGAGCCACCCAGGCGCCCCAGGATTTAGTAGATTTTTTAAAAATAATGTTTCTCCTGAGGTCAATTTCCAGAAAGTTTTATTTCAGTGTATTTTTTTTTTAAGAATTTATTTATTTATTTGACACAGAGAGAGACGGTGGGAGCAGGAACACAAGCAGGGGGAGTGCAAGAGGGAGAAGCAGGCTTCCCGTTGAGCAGGGAGCCCAATGTAGGGCTCCATCCCAGGACCCTGGGACCATGACCTGAGCCGAAGGCAGACGCTTAATGACTGAGCCACTCAGGCACCCTAAATCAATGTATTTTAGATAAATAAATAATGAATAGTAGTTTTGCTGGGGAGAAGGTCTGCTGGGCTCTTCACTCTATCATTTCAGAAGTCTTGCATCAATATCCTTTAATGTAAATTTTTCACCTTGGGGACGCCAGGTCCTTCTGGATAATATATTTCTCTATAAGCCTCTGTGAGTGATTTTAAGTTCTAAAACACTGAAAATAAGATACCCATACTTTTTTGGTATCCTCTTTTTTATTAGGCCTATGTTGTATTTACCTTTGCAGTGACTTCTCAAGGGTCCCATCTTTAGGTGGAACTCTGGGTTTCAATTTGTCCCACCTGAAATGAACTCAGTACCTATTTGCCCTTCCTTATGCAGCTACAAATATCATATTCCTTGATTTCTGTGAGATCGTTCTCTATTGCATATAAAGCAACAAACCTTCATACAACTTTGGTTTTCAGTTTCCTTTTGTTCTTTACTTTCCTGAAATTACAAGCATTGACTTAAGGATATTTACTGAATTTTACCCATCATTTTACTGTTCTGTTGTCTGAGGAATTTCTGATTCCCCAGTGCTCCATTTAGATTACATAACCCTTCATTAATCAGCACAACAAAGAATTAAAATATTGTTAAAGTATATAGTATGTGGTAAGTCAATATATAACTATAATATATTATTCCTAAAAATATGAAAAATTCTTTTACTCACTTTTTCTCTTTTCAAACATGATTACTCTTTGATATTTTATTTTAGCAAATTATCAAACCAAAAAGAATATAATATTTACTTAATTCATAAATGTATTAGAGTGATTATGATTACTTTATATTTTAACAGCATAAACATATAAATGTTATGGTTTATAAGTTTCATGCATACCAAAAATAAACTTTAACTTTCTTTTACCAAATTTATTTCACCCATATTTTATAGTAGCAAAAAAACTCAATATCTCCAGGTCTAACTATATGCAGAATTCTGGTTTCAAATTTATTTGTGTTCAATAAACCCACAATGGAATTCGTCCTCCCACCCACACATCCACCCACTTGCTCTTCTTTCCGTCTTCCTATTGGAGAAGATCCTTAGGCATTATTTCATGGCACTCCCAGAAGGTCATATGAGTCTGGCCACCTCTCTGCTGTCTTCATTGTTGATATCTGTGAAAGTGTGCTGGTATATAAGGTAATGGCAAAACTGGGATGGGCAATTTGTCTTCTGGCTGCTGCAGATTCGCTACTGATTCTTTCCCTCTGGGACTGAGCACGCATGGGCTCTCCTACCAGAGAATCGGCTGTGGGTTGCAACCACTTTACACTATAATTTCACCCTAGAAAATGAAACAAACATCTCTCCATTCTCAGTACCTTCCAACCTCCAGTCTAGTGGGTAGGAATATATGGACTCTCCCCCAGGTCCCACAGGGGAAGAAAAGGAACATCATAGAGGAAGGAGTGGCAGCTATTTCAAGTTTTCTCAGCCTCAGTCTAGACCTGCCTAACACCGTTCCACTCAGGGACAGCTTTATGAGTGCAACCTTCATGGGTATATGACTTGCATAGAATCCTATGCCCAGAAGAGCCTCACACTTGTGTTAATGTATTGCTGTTACTGTCTTCAAATTCTTAATAATTTTTGAACAAAGAGACTATTGTTTTAAACCAGAGGTTGTGGTAATTTCTTACAGCAGCAAAAATTACTTTGTTTTGAACTAGACCTTGAAAATTACATGGCCAGTATTGATTCTACTTGCTGCTGGGTTACGTCATTGAAGGTCCTCAGTAAGTCTACCTTCTGGAACCTTCCTGGATTCCATGGGTCATGCCTCCTCTCCATCATGAAAGCCAGTAATGGCCTGCTAGTTCTTCTTCTAGAGACGAAGACAAAAAATAATAACAAGCTCCATGGTCTTGGTCTCCTAAATGTTATCCAGGGGTTCTATCACCATCCCTGTGGGATTTGGCCCAACCAGGTTTGAAATTATTTCCCATACCTGCAGCCTCTACTATTCTCCTTCCTCACCTTCAAGACTTCATCTTTGGAAGTATTTCTTTCATCTCTTAGTCACCGGAGAACTGCTTTCCATTCTATTAGTTATTACTTTTAGCTATAATCATCCTGTTTGTGCTTCTGCTCCCACCCACAAACCCTAGGAAAACCGGATGTGTTTTTATCACTATTTATGTTCTCTTTAAAAAAAAAAAATGACATGTCTGCTTTTGATCTCCTACATTGTGTGTCATCCGGATTATTTGAGAATGTACTTTAAAAATCAACAATTCAAGCTCTTAGAATTTGATCAATATGTTAAGTCTCCTAGTGTTACTCTCCTAAGAGATAAACCTTAATCTACCTTACAATGCTAAAATGCCAATGATCCTTGATATTAAAAGCCACAACATCTTTCTTTTTTTTTTTAATTTTTATTTATTTTTTGACAGAGAAAGAGACAGCGAGAGAGGGAACACAAGCAGGGGGAGTGGGAGAGGGAGAAGCAGGCTTCCTGCCAAGCAGGGAGCCCGATGTGGGACTCGATCCCAGGACCCTGGGATCATGACCTGAGCCGAAGGCAGACGCTTAACGACTGAGCCACCCAGGCGCCCAAAAGCCACAACATCTTTCTAAGGAACAGAATAATTCCAATGATATGGCAAGATTTTCCCATTTTGTCAGACTCTGTGTTGTTTTAAAAATTTGATGTCAGGAAGATTGTGCCACAGGGATTTCTCCATGCCTGTTCCTCTATCCAAACATAAGCGACTCGCTATATCATACTGTGCTGGGGGAGATATCTCCATTTAATCAATACTGTATTAATTTTCTATTGCTGCTGTAAGAAATTACCACAACCTGTAGTTTAAAACAACACAAATTTATGCCTTTACATTTATGGAGTCAAAAGTCCCACGTGGGTCTCACATGGCTAAAACTAAGATGTCCACAGAACTGCATTTATTTTTGAAGGCTCCATGGTAGAATCCCTTTTCTTGCCTTTTCCAGCTTTTGGAAGCCAGATGAATTCTATGGGGTCTACTCCCATCATGAAAGCCAGCGATAGCCAGTCAATTCTTTCTCACGTTGCATTCTTCTGATACTGACTGTCCTGGCTTCCACCTCCAACTTTTGAGAACCCTTATAAACACACTGTACCGATCCAGATAATCCAGGATAATCTCCCTATTTTAAAACTAGCTGATTAGCAACCTTAATTTTATCTTCAACCTTAATACCTTGTGCCATGTACCATAAGGTTCCAGAGATTAAGAGGTGGATATCTTTTGGCAGGGGGTGCGCATTATTCAGCTTACTTTTGACTTTTTTTTCACATATTTGTCTGAATATAAACACTGGGATTGAATTAAATTTGGGGAATAGATTGATTCTAATCTTCATGCTACCTCAGGTGAGGATCCTATTAAAGAAACTCAGTAATTTTACCATGCAGAGCAGGCAGCCATGTTTTGTTTTCAAACTATAATATTAAGGAATTTAAAAAATTCTAGTCTTGTTTAATATTTCTGCATGGATATTTTTATACTAGATAATGTCAAATTTAGTTGGTGATTTTTTTTTAGTTATAGCCATCTATACTCTTATGAAATCTTATAAATAACCTTTTACAGAATGTAAAGCAAAATATAAACATTTGAAAATAAAATGTTAAAAAAAGATGACATGGAAATTTGACACTGCATGCATTTAGAAGAGAAAATGACATTAAGTCATATCTATTTACATAATACCCCTTTTTCTCTCAAATATATATATTTTTAGTTTATGTAATATAGAAAGAAGAAGGAATAAGCTTGTGGTTCCCACCTCTTGCCTTGGGAAATTTCATTGAATCTCCATATTCACCCAATTTTTACTAAAGCCAGTAATTCTATAAAAGTTTGAAACAATCTCCAGCAGAGATAATTAAAATCAAGAACTTCTTCATATCTCTTCTAGTGATTATTTGTGTTCTGATAAATGTCACTGCTTTAGGGAGGCTTTGGAGGTGCGGTTGTGTGTGTGTGTGTGTTTGTGCCCAAATTTTAAGATTAGGAGATTCAAGAGGTGATTTTAAATTTTCATTTCATTTTATATTTTCATATTAACATGTCTTGTTTGAAGGAATAAATGTCAAACAAATTCTATAATTTCAGAGCCATGCATGTTTTTTTTTTTTTTTAACAAATAGATTTACATTTGTGAAGATTTGCATTGGCAGTATAAGGAAGATATTTATATATATGTATATATATGGAATGTTAACTGTTAAATGCTACTGTTAACTACTATATTAGTCAAACTGCATAAGAAAATTATTTCAAAATCTCAATGGCATAAAACAATGGATATTTATTTTTCACAAGTTGCTGGTCAGTTGAGGTAGTTTTTCTTCTGCTTCCAGTTTGACAGGTGTTGTTCTATGTATATTCTATATATATCTTAATATATATATAGATTCTTTATTATTTAATGTTTTAAATTATTTTTATAATTAATGTACAGTGTTATATACGTATCTTGTCATTTTCCTATGAACTCAGGTTAGTCAGGGTGGGCATACTTTTCTAAGGGTGATGATAGAAGCTGAAGTGGGCACACCCAAATTCATAGGCACATTTCAAAGCTCTACTTGAGTCAGCTGCCTCCCTTTTATTGGCCATAGCAAGTCATGTGACTGATCCAAAATTTGAGTAAAAGGGAGTTTACTTGAATCTCTAGATCACTAAAGGGACTGTAAAGTCTCATGGCAAAGAACGTGAATGCGTAAAGAATTGGAACCAATAATTTATTATAATCCAATTTCATTTCATCTCTTTAATTACCAAGATAAAGAATTGGGTGGTGATTGAATTGTATTGTACAGTTGAAACCAAAATTTGTTTCATTGAAAAATACTACTACTGATGACAGATATCTAATTTATTATTCCTTTAAAAAACACATTTGCATTTTACCATAACTTTTGTGGTGATCATAAAAATAGCTACAGAAAGTCATTGAGCAATTTCTGTAAAGCAAGTAAATTTTTAAGTGCTTCAGATTGGTTATATAATATAATCTCTTCAGTGGCCTTATATTTTCTCCAACAGATATAGATCCCAAGACTTCTATAATACATTTACTTGCCCAGTGATACCCATTTATTATGTACTGGTGCTGAAATACAAATCCATGTCTTTATTGATGACTAAATATTTAAAATAATATTTTAAAATATTTTACTTAAAATATTTATGTGATTTCTGTATTGTGAGATATTTCCTTTTTTTAAATTCTGTTCTGGTGATCTCTCTTTTAGCTGTGTGGAGAAGAAGGGAAGGAAACATAGACTATAATAGAATACCTTGTGATAAGACCCCTCCAGACCAGTAAGAAATAGGCACAGATTATTGCTTGAAAAAGTGACTCTTGAAATGTGCAGGTAAGCCTTCTATTTAATGGGAGAGTTATTTGCCATGTCTCGTGGGATTTAATAAATCAAAAAGATAACTTTTTGCTTAATAGTTTTTTACTTTAGGAATAGTCAAATATATTTCGAGAAAAAACTAAGGTTTTTGTTTTGTTTTGTTTTACTGTTTGTTCATTTTTCCATTTTCCATATCAGATACCCATATTTAATATTAATTGCATAATATAAATTTTTATTCCTAAGTAATAATAATAATAATAATAATAATATTTATTGAGTATCACTCTTTTAAGAACATTAATATGTTAGCTTTTAGGTATCTCACTTCACAGCAAATGTGTGAGGTATTATGGCCAAAACTTAAGCCCATGAATTAAGTAATTTTCTCAAATATGCCCTCTGGAAAGTGGGATAGCATGCTTCCAAATGCAGGTAGTTTAATTCTATAGTCCAAGATATTAACTACTGTGCAGTATATCCCTTCTAGAAAATAAAACATTGCAGAAATGACAGGGTGTTCAACTCCATCATCTTCTCCCAGTTGCCAGACAAAAATGTGATATACAAATTCTTGACACTTGTTTTTTCAGATTGCTTGGTAAAATTATATTCAGCATGGCAAAAGTTTTAAATGGTAGAGATTCCTGACATATATTAAGTGGATACTTTCAAGCTATTTAACTGATAACAATCGATATCAAACTTCATTTCTGAAATGTGAAGAAAATCTGTATTATTAAAAAAAAAAGGAGGTTTTAAAATTCTAAGTAGAAAATAAGTCTGGATGGCCATATAAATGGGGTCATTTTTAATTATTATTCTTGCTGAGATTTAAGAAATGCTCAGATATCATATAATACTCCAATCAACTATGACATAGATTACCAGCCCCCCCCTCCAGGAGTTGAGGACAAAAGCAGACCTCTCTTTGAAAAAGCCCAAATGATTTCCTGCACACATAAGAAAGACTGAAATTAGATCTATTTGTCCTTTTGCCACACTTTCTTCTTTCCCACTCTGGGTAGTGATCCTCTACTACTAAACCTTATTATACTACATATTTTATACTATAGAATATTTAGAAAGTTGCATTCATAACAGTTTTGTCCATTTTTGCCTTTAATGAAAATATTTGAAATTTTGTAAAGGTTAAAATATACCATTACTGTAGTCTCTATTTTGTTTTTGTGAAAACCACATAATTACCATGATGAAAAGCAATATGGTATTTTAAGTAAGTTAATCTTACAAAAACACATTTCACCATTCCAAGCAGGAAATTACCATAAAGCAAAATACTGAAATGTCTGTCTCTATAACTTGCATTTTTATTTTCTTTTAAATTGCATTTTTATTTTCTTTTAAATTGAGAACACCAAAATTCCTGAAATCTGCAATTATAGATATATATACACACACATATGCGCATACATTCACATACATATTTCTTATATATACAGAAATAATATACACTTTATAGTAAAGGTTTATATCTTAGCTATTTACATTTCAGCTCAGAAATTGGGACAACAGAAATCATTTAAAGCTGGTTTTCTATCTTTTTCAATTTTTGTTCTCAGAAAAATATTAACTACCCAACCCTGGTCTATATGCTTGGCATATTTTCAATGATTATGTTGTTGTACTGCCAAATTCCAGGACAGTAGAACAGACATGGCTTTTTTTCCCCCCTTTTGTTTTAAGTGCTAAAAATTAAAATTACTGGTTTAAAACAGTAATCACATTTTGGCTTTGTCAGAATAATGAGCAGCTTCAAATTAATGCCACAACTTTTGAGTTTCTTCATACTTAACACGTCTCATTCTGCCTACAATTTTATTCTTGAAATATTTATTTCTGAAAGAAAAAAATTAGAAAGTCAAGTGTGTGAGTATATGTGATTGTGTGTTTAATTTTTTTTTCCAAAGGAAGGCTTGTGTCTCAATTGATTGTTTTTCATTTTGTGCTTGAAATATGGAAAGAAACATTTTGAACCAGATACCTGATCTAAAACTCTGAAAAGCCCATGTGTCCTTTTTTTTTTTTTTAACCCAAATAACTTTAAAATACCTTTGATCATACCATGCTGTTAAAGGTCATAACATTTTTTTAATTTTTTTTTTAGGATTTTATTTATTTATTTGACAGAGAGAGACACAGCGAGAGAGGGAATACAAGCAGTGGGAGTGGGAGAGGGAGAAGCAGGCTTCCCGCAGAGCAGGGAGCCCGACGCGGGGCTTGATCCCAGGACCCTGGGATCATGACCTGAGCCGAAGGCAGACGCTTAACGACTGAGCCACCCAGGCACCCCAGGTCATAGCATTTTTATAGAAATATGGGTATGTTAATTTCAAGTCAGAAAGAGTCACTCTCCCACATTAACAAAGAGTTACTAACATGTAATATAATTCCCATGCAGACGTCAAAACAGAGTTCTTATGATTAGCTATCCTTTAACTAATTAATTTTTCCTTCTGGGGCTCCTGGGTGGCTCAGTTGGCTGAGCTACCAACTCTTGATTTCAGCTCAGGTCATAATCTCAGGGTTCTGGGATGGAGCCCTGGCCCCCTCCTGGAGGCTGGAGCCCTGAGAGCAGCCCAGAGTCTGCTTGTCCCTCTCCCTCTGCTCTTCCCCCACCCCTCTGTGCTCTTTCTCTCTCTCCAAGAAATAAATAAAATATTTTAAAAGATTAGTTTTTCCTTCATAAGGAGATGGCTAGAACCCTGGATGCTTCATGAACTTTTTAGAACCATTTCATCTATTATCACATCTAACAACACTGTCGATAAGAGGTGATGGAGAGGGAGAGGAGGGGGCAAGCAGGCAAGCAGGCAAGCAGGACAAAGTTTCTCTACCTGTAAGTCATTTTGAAAACCCAGAAGGAGGAATTCAGCTGTCTTCATTGGCAGAATGTGGTGGCTGATAGTTTAGTTGACTAGAGGAGAATTACTAAGGATTCTTCTCACTAACCATACTTGTAACCTGCACAGCTCCAGCCAGCTCTCCACACTATGACCCCGTGCTCCGTGCTCAGAATCTGATGGAGTTTTAGAGTCTTTCTGCATTGACTTCCTATGTCTTTATCAACAAGTTATAGGAGGTAACTGTCAAAGGCAAAGATAACTTCTCTTTTTTTGTTATTTTTAAATAATTAACAATATGTACATTTTAAGAAACCAAGAGATTAAAAAATTAATTGAAATACTGATTTCTGTACTCATAATTAACATTGATTTTAACACATTGACTTCAGCTTCTCTCTCTCTCTCTCTCTCTTTCTTTTGGTGAGACTTTCCTTTCTCATAATTATGAGAAATTTCAGATACTCCACCTTTGGGGAGCAGATAACCCTGGTTTTTGCCCACAACCTTTAATCTGCTGCAAAAGTATATGTTGTCTGTACATTTGTAACTTTTCAGGAATCAAAAATCCTGGGCAGTGTTGACATCTTTTTTTTTTTTTTTTATCTCTTAAGGTGGCTTCTGCCTAATAATAACATTAACCATTAAGCAGCTAAGTTCTTAAAATATCTCACAAGAGAGTTCTAAGCATCATACATTCGGCATATTTTTAATAATTAAATATGTCTTTAATAATGATATTTGTGTGACTTTCTTGAGACGAAGAGGAACTCTCAACTTTGTTTATTTAAAGGTTTTATTTATTTATTTGTCAGAGAGAGAGCATGAGAGAGAGCATAAGAAGGGGGGAGTGGCAGGCAGCGGGAGAAGCAGGCTCCCCGCTGAGCAAGGAGCCAGACACAGGGCTCTTGCGGGTCTTGATCTCAGGACTCTGGGATCATGACCTGAGCCAAAGGCAGATACTTAACCAAATGAGCCACCCAGGCATCCCTATTTACTTTTTATTGTAGGCTTTTTTTTTTTTTCCCTGCCAAAAGAGGAAAGATTTATGAAGTTACTAGTGAGTCTTAAGGGACTTCAGCCCTATACATGATAATTATCTAAGCTTAATTTCATCTTCATTTTTTTCTAGAAATATTTTACACGGAGTTAAGAATATCTTGATAACAAAAACATAGAAACTGTTTTTTGGTACATGCAAATCATGATAGGAAGTCATCTCCCTTGCCTGGGAGAAATGTTCTACTTGGACAGAAAGTAAATGTTTATCTAAAATATATCATATTTAGAAATGGATTGAATATAAAACCAGCAATTTACACTTCTATAAATTGTCTATATGAAGCCCTAACATCTACTTCTATGGTGCACTGTTGGGGTTACAGGAAGCACACACAACCATAAGTAATGTTAATTGAGACTTATTTTCAGCTATGCAATCTACATTATTGTGATAAATCTGGCATGAGAATCTTAATGGCAATAGACATATAATGACCATCTGATCCAAATATTAAATTACTACACTAGATGGGAGAGGTTTTATTTCTTCAATTCAGAATTTATATATTTGTAAATACATAAAACGTATCTACACAGATGTCAATGAACCTGTATTTTGAACTGAAAACTATATAATTGACCAGCAAAATTATATATAATGAAATATAAATGCTACACTGGGCCTTCTGATATCACTCTCTAGCTCTCTGCTAGCTAAAAACGTGGTATTAATCAGAGTGCTTAATGAAATGACATTTGGCCAATCAATACTTTCCTTGGACACATAATTTTCTTTTATCCTATGAGGTCCTGTTTTCATTCAAAATATTTTCACTAAATTTTAGTTATTTCACATGCACTTGTTCTAAGTGTATTTTAAAATATCTATTCTTTAGCTTCTGATTTCTATGGAAATTTTTATTTACCTCTGAAAAGGTCACTGGGATTTTGAACTCTTTTTTTCCTTCCTTATTGCTTTCTGACTTCATTTGTCCTTTATTGTGATCATTACACTACATTTTTTTTCCCAGCATGACATTAATTCAGTGTCCTTTCATGAATAGAGAAGGGAGTTTCTAGGTTTAAATACTTTTATAAGAAGAGTCATTTTTCCCATTGACTATAAGCTAAAACATGATCCCTCTGTCCTGTAGCCCATTATACTTTCAATATAGCTATATTAAGTTGAAATCATTCCATGGTAACAAACCAGTAACAATAATATATATTTAAGAAAGCAATGCCATAAACTTGAGCCAGAGAATGGCTTGCCCTGGACCCTGGGCTTCAGAGGGCTCTCCCGTTCCCTAACATGCTCCTCCCCATAGGTCAAGGAATTCACAAGGCCAAGGCAATGGGGTTAGTTGGAGTTGATGGCATCCACTTTACTCCTACCTTTTGGTTAATGCTGAGATACATAGAGACCTAGAATCCCATCCTCCAAGGGCTCTGAGCCTGCTTCTAGGGCTCACAGTTCTCTCCTTCAACTCTGTCTTTCATGTGAACCACATGTTACTTATATGTCAGAGAGGCCATCAGGGTAATGGGAAGTTGTTTGCAAGAGGCACAGTGGTAGACTAAGCTTGGACAGGTCAACTACAATTCCCAATGTGTGCAATAAGGCCTCTTTTGGGAGAATGGCAGGAGGCCACCTCTCCCCATCCCCATATTCTGGTGCTGGACTTTGAGGGTCTAGGAATCCTAAAATTTAAGCCTGGCCTTTATGAGGAAGGTGTATTTGTCAAAGTGAGAGAATAAAGCAAACTTCATTTACCATTTTAATATGACTTGTAACTTTTCAATATTGAAACATATATTATATGGGTCTTGACTACTATTGTTCCTTGGGTCCTAAGAATGTTCAAGCCTGATTTAAATATTTCACTAGAAATAAGAAAACAAACACATACACTCATAGAAACAAATATAAACCTCAAACTAGTCTCTACTTTTTAGTCATTAAATTTAAAATATAATGACACATTGCATGTAACATCTTATTTTAGGTGGAGCCCTTGTGACATCTTCGATGTTTTAGTTATAGTCACTATTCAACAAGGCTCATTTCTCCCCAAAGTATTCTGTTTGCATATTAAAGCATTATTTTTCAAACCTCTTTAGTTTTACAAGTGTGGGGCAGATATGTCCCACATATTTTTAAAAATTTAGATTATATTAAAGGCAGATTACTAGTCATAGGTAAAAACGTAATGTTTTAGCTCAAACTTTTTTCCAGCTACTTAGCTATTAACCCAATATATGCTTAACACACACGCACACACACACACACACACTTATTTCAAATACAGGCTACGAGAAGTGACTAGATGAATAAATAATTAAAACAGAATTGAGTAATAACTTGATAATACCCCTTCGAGTATTAATATTAGTATACTTGAACCCAATTAAAAATTTACAAACTCTTTATGTGTTTCCTCTGTTTAAACAATTTAAACCTGAGTATGGATAATCAAGCTGGTGGCATTTTGTACATAGACTCCTGCCTACTTATTCCAAAATATATCAACAATTGCCATTCAGATGATCTTACACATTATTTGCCAAGTCAGGACTTTGTTTTTTTTTTTTCTTTTTTTCTTTTTTTTGAAGATATATAGTGAAATTTTTAGGAAAAAAATGTTTTAGGATGTCACTGATACATTCTTTCCCCCCAGGTATGGATCTATAATGGTTATGTTCGGAAATAATCTGGAACACCCAAGGTCCTTCCTCCACAACCTTCCACAAGAGACAGAATCATAATGAGACACATTAATGAAGCCCAGTTATCATCTGATAATACTGTCATTAACACTTATTATCACATAATTAGATTGGACATTGGCCATCTCAGAGCCAATTTAAAAGAAGAAAAAAAATAATGTATCTTAAGGAAATCTATGCGAATAAAACACTGTAAGGAATATCTGAAAAATGATATAGTTTCAGAGAGAATGAGATGTCTAATCATCTGGTCTATTAGCAGTTTGAAATGGCAGTAATCAAACCCCCTTCCCCGAATCTTTTATGTACCAGTTACTTGTTAAATCCTCTACTTTCTCAAACTGGAGCAGTTATCTCAGCAATGACATTTTTAGTGATGACAGAAAATCATAATAGCTGTGGGTAATTTTTAGGAAGAATCAACACAGCTCTGAACTTTATAGGTCATGATATCCCTGTAGCTTGTGGGTATAGCTGCATTTTAAAAGAGAGAACTGTGTCTCCGTTAGCATCTTCCTTTTTCTTATTTTTTCTTATGTCTAAGTTTACAAAGGTCAGATGCCAATATGATCTAGAATAAGAGCTTTTTGGCTGACTTTGAAAGGTTACTTTAGAGAAAATCTCATGAAGAAGCTGTACCCCAAAATGCTGCAGGGAATGTAGCTAAAAGCTTATTTCTTCCTAAATAGAGCTTCTAACACATTAGAAGTATTGAGTGTTGGATTCCTGAATGTGTCTAAGGGCTTCGGTCTCTATTTACTAAATAGAAATGAGGAGGCATCTCAAGATCACAGTTAGACTTCTGAGGTCATGTCCGTAAGACATCAAAACAATGTGATAATCAATTCTACCATAATAGCAAAGCCTGAAATACCTCTTTAATGTTTTATTAGAATAAAATTGGAAAGCAACAGATTTCTAAGAGTGAAGAAAATGTCACAGTCCTGGTTTCTCTTTAGAATATTATACTGTAGTGTGTTGGCCCTTCCAAAACCCAGAAACTTTTTATTGGCTATTTGTCCCAGGAAACCAGAACTACTCTGGCATGTATTTTCAGGAAAACAGTAAAGTTCAGAATTAAATTAAGGAAAACTTTATGATATATTTTTTCTTTAACAGAGTTGACAGCTGAGCGAGTAGTTGGTGACTAATATAAATATCTACAAGAACTAATTCCAGATATTTTAGCTGTGAATGACTTAGCATAATTATAATTAAAGCAATGTGAATATTCCTTATTTGAATGTGACCTAATGATATTTACTATTTCCTATTAAATAAAGGAATATATTTTTAGTAAAGCATGGACTAGTCCTATTTCTGAGACATGATCATATTTTAGGTTTTCAGTCCTAGAGATTGCTGCAATTGATGTGTTTCTTTCTTCCTTTCTATTTTGTTATTTTTTTAAAAGGTGAGAATAGGATCTGGCCACAGAGATGATTTGTGATCTGGGCTGTGTACCTAATGGTGTTTTTACCTTTAGGACACGATGATAACATAAGATATCTTTATTTTTTTTTAATATTTACTGATTTATTTTTAAAGAGAGAGAGAGAGAGGGAGGGAGAGAGAGGACATACATGAGCTGTGGGGAGGGGCAGAGGGAGAGAGAGAGAGAGAATCTCAAGCCTACTCTCCACTGAGCATGGAGCCTGATGTGAGGCTTTATTTCATGACCCTGAGACCACAACCTGAGCCAGAATCAACACTTGGAAGCTTAACAGACTGAGCCACCCAGGTGCCCAGATAATATAACTTTATAAATTAGGTGTTCTGAGTTGATAGTATGTGAGAGAGAGAGAGAGAGAGAAAGACTGAGACATAAAGACAGACAGAGACAGAGATTTAGAGACAGAGATTTCTGGTAGACATACACATGTAAATGTGCTTAGCCAGTAGATTTCATACAGAAAATGACATGTGCTAGAGATTCTTTTCTCTTTTATGTTTCCTTTATTTTCACTGGGGAACATTAAAAGTACATCTAAAAAGAAACATTATTTTTTAATCATTGTAGTGGAAAAACACATGTAAAAGAGCTGTTATAGGTTTCAGTGTAGAAGTTATTATCCAGGTATTGGTCTACCTGAAATTTTAGCACATACACTCACGTACACACACACACACGTGTATATATACATATGCGTATATACACAGATACATATATACACGTATATACATACATATATACATATACATATATATTACTTACTTAAGTATCCAGATTATAATAAATTTGAGCCCTAATAATCAATTGTCACTTTTTAAATTCTCTGCAAGGCATTTCTGAGAATCTCTGCATGATATTTGTATAGCCATAACATCTACCCAGGTGTCTGCTTGTTTCTTCTGCCAGAAAGTCTTATTTCATTGCTCCTCCGACACATTGGGGTCAACACACATATTTTATAGATTCACAGGTTGTGCTATTTTGCCTCATACCCACTTTTCACCAAAATTGGACACAAGTCATTTCTGTCACTGATCAGAATTTAGCCTATAACTGGCTGCAATTTTTAACAAAACTCTTCTGGAGCTTAAGAAATAAGCAACGTATAACACAAAAAAGTGACTTCCCCTGGTAACAAAAGTGATTTCTCTCTGGTCCCAAAGGCTCAAGACAAATATCAGGATGTGTGGTAGTTTTCATATGTTCAGGGTCTGCTTAATAACAATCCATCAATTTTTTTTTCATTTATATTAAATCTGTGGTCTCGGTCCCCCAGATTATTCATTTCTTCATCCTGTTTTCAATAATGAGGGAAATCCTTTTAACATTATATAAGGACTCTTTTCATCTCTGTGACAGCTTTGGATTTAAAGTCTATTTTGGTCATGGAACACTATATCTAAAACTAATGATGTAATGTATGGAGATTAACATAACAATAAAAAAAATTTAAAAAAGTCTATTTTGTCTGATGTAAGTATCGCTACCACTGCTCTCTTATTCACCATCTGCATGTAATACCTTCATCTATCCCTTCATTCCTGCCCAGGTGTGTCCTTACATCTCATGTAATCTTGTGTGTTACCCTGATTGTGGTAATGGTTTTACAGGTATATACGTATCCCCAAACTCAGCAAATTGTACACATTATATGTTTCCAGCTTTTTTTTATGTTATGTTAATCACCATACATTATCCAGCTTTTCTTTTATATCAATTATACTTCAACATAAACTGTTTAAAACATTAATGTGGGAGGATATCCTCTTCTCTCAAATTCAAAGCTTGTTCATTCCTATAAAAGTGAGTGGGGTGGCGCCTGGGTGGCTCAGCTAAGGTTATGATCCCAGGGTCCTGGGATTGAGCCCTGCATCTGACTCCTTGCTCAGCGGGAAGCCTGCTTCTCCCTCTCCCACTCCCCCTGCTTGTGTTCCTGCTTTCGCTCGCTCTCTCACTCTCTGTCAAATAAATAAATAAATAAATAAATAAAATCTTAAAAAAAAAAAAATGGGTGGGAACACAAATATCCATTTATTTCTGTGTCACACTCTGCTAATCTGCTGGGGATTATCAGGACCCCAATGTCTGGAGGAAAATATCATAGCACGGAACAGAATCTGAAATAATTCATCCTAAATAACCATATGTGGGCCACTGGAAGTCTGTTCTAATTCCATTTTAAAGCAATAAAATTATGTTTTCTGACTTGTTGAAAGACAATTTTCTTAGTACACAAGGGCACATGAGTTTAGATACATAGTGGTTTAATAGATTCTGTTTTTATATATGCATACATGTGGATACAGAGATAAGCAAAGTTATTTTACATTTTTATAAATACAGTGCCATTCTGCTGATTTTTCCATAAAAAAATGAAGACTTCAAGTTGAATTGATACTTTTTCTGCTAGAAAACAAACAAAAAACAATGCATTATGTGCTGATTTGTGTCCCCTCCTCAAATCATTTGTTGAAGCTTTAACCCTGGTACGTGATCGTATTTGGAGACAGAATCTTTGAAGAGATAATTAAATTAAACTAGACTCATTAAAGTGGGCCCTAATCTAATATGGCTGGTGTCCCTATAAGTAGAGATTAGGACACAGACAGAGTCACCAGAAAAAATGCACACAGAGAAACAACCATGTGAGAACAGAGAAGGTGGTTATAGGCAAGCCAAGGAGAGAGGGCTCAGAAAAAATGAAAACAAACAGAAACAAAAAAAACAGAAAAAAAAAATAACAAACAAAAACCTGTTAACACCTTGAATTCTGACTTCTAGCTTCTAGAACTCTAAGAAAATAAATTTGTGTTATTTAAACCACCTAATCTGTGGTTTTGTTATGGAAGTCCTATCAAATTCATATACTATGTTTAAAAGATGTTAAATTGCCACTGGGGAGGGTATGTGCTCTGGTAAGCGCTGTGAATTGTGCAAGACTGTTGAATCTCAGATCTGTACCTCTGAAACAAATAATGCAATATATGTTAAGAAAAAAAAAAGAAGAAGAAGGTAGCAGGAGGGGAAGAATGAAGCGGGGGAAATCAGAGGGGTAGACGAACCATGAGAGACGATGGACTCTGAAAAACAAACAGGGTTCTAGAGGGGAGGGGGGTGGGAGGATGGGTTAGCCTGGTGATGGGTATTGAGGAGGGCATGTTCTGCATGGAGCACTGGGTGTTATGCACAAACAATGAATCATGGAACACTACATCAAAAACTAATGATGTAATGTATGGGGATTAATATAAGAATAAAAAAAAGTCAAAAAAAAATAAAAGATGTTAAATTGCAATTCTCTCATGAAATAACAATAATAATAATAGTAATGTAAACACCATTCCATTTCCAGCTGCCACCCTGTTACCTTAGGTATAAATAATGATATGGGAGAATATATAAGAGAATTATTCTCCAAATTAGAAAAATATTAATGGCATTATCATTGACTCATATACTTTAAAATCTGAATGAGGGGCGCCTGGGTGGCTCAGTTGGTTAAGCGACTGCTTTCGGCTCAGGTCATGATCCTGGAGTCCCTGGATCAAGTCCCGCATCGGGCTCCCTGCTCGGCAGGGAGCCTGCTTCTCCCTCTGACCCTCCCCCCTCTCATGTGCTCTCTCTCTCTCATTCTCTCTGTCTCAAATAAATAAATAAAATCTTTAAAAAAAATAAAAATAAAAATAAATAAATAAATAAAATCTGAATGAGTATTTATACTGTACTTTTTTTATTATATTCAGTTAGCCACTGTATAGTACATCATTAGTTTTTGATGTAGTGTTCAGTGATTCATTAGCTGTATATAACACCCAGTGCTCATCACAACACATGCCCTCCTTAGTACCCATCACCCTCCTGTTACCCTATCCCCCAGCCCCCTCCCCTCTGAAACCCTCAGTTTGTTTCCCAGGGCCCATAGTCTCTCATGGTTCCTCTCCCTCTCTGATTTCTCCCCCTTCAGATTTCCCTCCCTTCCCCTATGATCCTCCGTGCTATTACTGTACTTTTTCCTCTAGGTAT
Organism: Leptonychotes weddellii; assembly: GCF_054177405.1. NCBI lineage: Eukaryota > Metazoa > Chordata > Mammalia > Carnivora > Phocidae > Leptonychotes > Leptonychotes weddellii. The sequence goes on along the minus strand of NC_138375.1, from coordinate 15,098,328 downwards.
GATAGAAACTTGAAACCCAGGAAGGTTTGAATATTGGCTTTTGAAACATTTTAAAATTTAATTGGCACCCTAAAGTTCAAAGTGATGCTTTAAATATGGCATAATTAATTTCTCACTTGACTTTTATGATGTTGGCAAAGAATGTTTTTTCCCATTACACGTATTTTATAAATAAAAGCATATATATCATAAATAAATAAAATTACCAGAGAAAAAACTAAGAAAAATATCTACAAAATCCTATCTTTGAGGTACTCTAGTCAATTTAATTTTACCTCATAAAGTGCATATTAAAAATGCACAATACATATTGTGCATATTTTGAAAGAAAATAATAACATTTTTCAGCATTTGCTATGTAGAAGGTATCATACTAGTCGCTATATGAACATCATTGTATTTAAACATCACAGCAAAAATGTGCCATAGATACATCTCTTCAATTATATATGTGGCAAAAAAGGTTCAGAAAAGTAAATAATTTGCCAAAGATTACAGAACAAGTAAGTAATAAAGCCAATATTAGAAGCTTTCAAATTCTAACCCCATGCTTCTAAATTAATAAAATTCCATGTAGATTTTTGTGTAAAAACTCCTCAATTGCAAGAAATAGAACAAAATACTTTTAATTTGACAAAAGGCATTACTAAAACCTACACCTTTTAGAAGTGAAATGATAGAAGTATTTCAGTTAAGTTAAATAGTACAATAAACTTACCTAATATCTTTATTTCTTTCAGCATTGTCTGAGAGAGGCTAAGCAACAAAAAAGGAATTGGCAAGATCTGATAGCCCACTTATATATTAGATGTTGTTGATCTGGGTTATCATAAAGGGAATATGCGAACCTGAAGTACTTTTTTATTTGTGGCAAGAAAATAGACAAGTCACAGAGTGTCTACATGTGGTAAACTGGATGTCACAGAGCAAAACTGGGACATAAATCTAGCAGAACAAAATGTCGACATCCATTATTGGGTGTACTGTAACATAGGAGTACCAATGCCCTGCCATTTGATTTTGTTTTTAGTGCACCAGCCTGACCAAAGAATTGAGGGCACACTGTCTCTGTAAAAGTTATTCCTATAGAAAATGTGAGCCAATTGCTCTGACCCAGAAGAAAGTCGGGGTTTTGAGGAAAGTTCATTTGGGAAACACAGAGCTGGATGAAATGGAAGAAGGAATAAAAATGTCTCACAGAAGAAAATAGTAGAATCTTCATTCTAGTATTGGTAGAATGTATTAGGAATTCATGAATATTGTTTGGGACATTAGAATGCTTCAAGTCTGAGCCAGGTGTGATATCATTTTCTTTTTTTTTTTAAGGAATACTACTACACCATCTTGAGGGTAAATCCTGAGGACTCTGGGTCCTTACAGAGCCAAAGATGATTTAAAAGCATTAAGATAATGCCCTTTCATTCAAGATTGTAGAGATGTTAATTCTAAATTATTCACTCAGCCTACCACATTAAGAATGGAACTTGTTCAAGATGATTAATTATTGAGAGATATTCAGATGGGGAATATGTCAGACCATTAGAGATGATACACGTAGATGTTTATATTTGTTGGTCATAATCTTGTCAAACACGTCTTTATGGACAACTTTATTTTGTGTTCTCATTAATTCCCTATGGAGATTAGAAAGTCTCCATTTTGAATGGGTGTTAAAAAAGAAAAGAAAATATCTACCATCTCTCTATCTATCTATCTCTCTATCTATCCATCCACCCATCCATCTAGTTAAAGTTAAAATGCCTCAAAGAATTTCAACATGTCTCTTTGTTAATACTTACAATGTCATCAGTTATACATCCTGATCTCCATAGATCTCCAGTTTCAGCTAAAAGATAAAGGAAGCTAAAAGATTTTGATCACCTAATGCAATCATTTGCTAGGACTGCCATAACAAAGTGCCACAAAGCAAGGGGCTTAAATGGCAGAAATTGTCTCTCAGCTCTGGGGACTAGAAGTATGAGATCAAGGTATTAGCAGGGTGGATTCCTTCTGAGGTCTGTAAGGAAGAATTTGTTTCATTCCTCTCCCCTAACTTCTGATGGTTTGCTGTCGGTCTGGTGTTGCTTGGCTTTCAGACACATTGCCATAGTCTCTGCCTCCATCTTTATGTGGAATTTCAATGCATGCATGTCTGTCTCCAGTTTTCTCCCATTTGCAAGGACATCAGCCATGTTAGATTAGAGCTGATTCTAAAGACCACATCTTACTGCATTTATTTCTATAAACACTTTATCTCCAACTGGCTACGTTCTGAGGTATAGTGTATTAGGACTTCAACATATGAATTTTTGGAGAACACAATTCAAACCATAACACCGGTTATGCTCATAAACCAGCAATCAATGTCATGTTGTCTGGATATAGTGGGTGGGGAAGAGCAGCGTAATGAAAGAGATAGGAAAAACACCCAGTCAGCAGAGTATGGTTCCAGGATAAAAAGACAAAGGACTCAGACCCTTTAAAGGATTTGGACATCACGGGATGACGTAGTTTGGCTGATGATTAGACAAGAAATCGTATTTTGTTTATAATGTGAAACCAGAGTAAAGGCCCAGATTCTACGTTTTGGGTTGTTGATGCTGAAAGACATCACTCAGGCTGGAATTCATATTACAATTAACGATCAGTACTCCAAATAAAGTTCTCAAGAAGATCATCAGGGAAAGAGGGGGAGTATGAGAACAAAGAATTTTTGTGGGATCTGGTAAGTGAGAATCAGGCCACCCATACTCCCAACCTGGAGATGAACAAGAATCCAATTTAGAGCTCTTAATTTTGAAAATGGTATTTTTTGGGGGGTAAGGAATAAACCATCACTTCTTTATTCAATCATTAAAATATTGAACATCTTAGTCTGATGAGCCAGTGCTCCCTATAGATGTCACTGAGGAGTCTCCCCAAATCCAGGTTAAAATATAATGAACTGAGCGTGCCTAAAAGGGCCCTCTCCATGCAGCCAGATGATGCTCAGCACTGAGTAGCCTGTATTTATCCATCAAAAGAATGATAGACACATTTGATGCATATCTACAAAACTGCTTTAAGCCCAGAAATATTCCATACAAGGGAAAATAAAGGCTGTACAGTGCTTTAATTATTTTAGACTTCTAAAATATATTATGTTATTGAGAGATCTTTGTATATCTTTAAACTTCTAATGCTCTCTCTGTCAGTGACATATTTTGTATGAGTCAAAAGCAGCAATTTTGAAAACCACAAAGTAAATTCTAAGGAGAAATGATCATTTACAGTCAGATTAAGAAAATATGTTGCTAAGCCAAAGAGTACTTATTAAAGATTGACCACTGGTGCTTTTGAGAGACTGCTAAAACTTAAATTCCACTAATCCCACCTTTCACCTCCAGTTAGAATGAGTAACAATGAGAATTTTACGGGGTGGTCTTGAATTTCTTGGAACAAGGATGTTTTCTGCAAGAGTGCTCTTTGTTTTCCTGGAGAAAATAGTTACATGAAATACCCTTTTGTTGGACACACAGACTAGTTATGGATCTTTCTTCAATTGTATAATTATTTCCTGGGTATTTTATGGATTTTTCATATGAAACAATGCATTTAATATGATAATATTGGTTTCAAGGTATAACTTCTGATAATATAAAACAGATCACAGTTTGCCAAGCAAGGATCTTGGTCTTAACTGGAGAAACTGATGGGGACCTTAGGGCAATGTATGTCACAGGCTCCAGGGAAGGCTCTTCTCCCTGAGGCAGAAGCAAGTGGCTCATCAGTGTCTGGCTGCTGTCAGTATTTGTGCTCTTCATGGTTGCTGGCCTGTTGTCCTTGTGGTGGTAGGTAGTAGTGGTGGTTGGGGAGAAGGTGACAAACTAACCACGATCCTTTCACCATGTCTTGTCACACTTCACTAACCCTAGATAGTTCTCCACGACAGTCCAGTGGGAGGAGTGGCCTCTCCACCAACCACCAGTTTCTATATTCACTTTGCCTTTCAGTAATAACCTGTCTCTCTCTCCAAGGAGTTAATCTACTTCTAGGTGTTTAATTCCCTCTTCAGAGTATGGCATAGAAGCATGTGACATGTTTTTACTAAGAAAATAAATAAACATTAAATTCATTTGCACTAAAGTGTTACCTCATCTACATATTTTATTTAGAATCTTACTTTTAGTTTTTTACTGAGATAGAATTGACATGGTACATTGCCAATTCTCTAGATAAATAAATATAATCTTGCTTTTAAGATGTGAGGAAATGTAAAAGGCATTTATTTTTTCCCCTTAGGATTATCAGGAAAAAGGGAACAAAGTAATAGAGCAGTACTGAATTAACTAAATTAAAACAAATGTATCTCAATCTTTCATTTGTTCTCCCCTTCTGAATGTCTTTTGAATCCACCTGTCCCGACAGCCTAAGTCTTCATAATTCATCTGCCAATCTGTCTGTCCTGAAGGTTCTTAATTGTTCTCTCTGAAAAGACTCTTGGGCTACCAAACCTTGTTGTTTCATTTCATGATTTTTGATCCTCTGAACGACACAGCCAGCCAGGCGATATTTCCCCTATGTTAGAGTGGAAGACGGAAGTCTCAAAAATGTATGAAGTGTATATGATCCAACTCATAATTTGTAACAAAGTCTTAGAATCAATTTTATTTTCTTAGTTCAAGTTTAAATGCTTTCCACAAATCCTTCTCTATTTTGTATAATTTCTATTGTTGCTTAATTACATTTCTGATAAGGAAATATTTCACAGAAATATACACTTTGTAGACTTAGGTACAACAATTTCAGCTATTATTGAATTATGAAACTGTCACTTGGTATAAATAATGTAAGGCAACAATGGTAATAGTTTTTAAGTATATAGATTTTGCCAATTATTATGAAATTCTTCCTTCCTCCATTGTGAAGCAGTACTTATCATATGAGATTGAAATTTTCTAATTATTGCCAATTTACACCTGTTTTGGAAATGGAAAACATAACAATTTTTTCCCTTTCTAACTCATGACATTGAAACTGGGATGAGTAAGAGCAAATTTTTGTTTGTTTACTTATTTTTATTTTATTTATTTTAATTTTTTTATTAACATATAATGTATTATTTGTTTCAGGGGTACAGGTCTGTGATTCATCAGTCTTACACAATTCACAGCACTCACCATAGCACATACGCTCCCCAATGTCCATCACCCAGCCAACCTACCCCTCCCACTCCCCTCCACTCCAGCAACCCTCAGTTTGTTTCCTGAGATTAAGAGTCCTTATGGTTTGTCTCCATCTCTGGTTTCTTCTTGTTTCATTTTTTCCTCCCTTCCCCTATGATCCTCTGTCTTGTTTCTCAAATTCCTCATATCAGTGAGATCATATGATACTTACCTTTCTCTGATTGACTTATTTCGCTTAGCATAATACCCTCTAGTTCCATCCATGTCGTTGCAAATGGCAAGATTTCATTTTTTGATGGCTGCATAATATATATACCACATCTTCTTTATCCAAACACTAAAGGTTTTAAAACAGACATCAGTCCTCTTTCCATGAAGATCATAATCTAGTGGGCAATACTCATTCATTCTTCTTGCTGTTCATTGGATTAAATAAATGCCTCTTCTTTGCCTTTGTCTCAAAATGCCACCTCCATTTACAACGTTAGAGGAAATGCTAGAAATGCTGTTAAAATGCTAGAAATCAGTTTTCAGTTAAATCAATCAGCCACCAGCCTTATGTGGCCACTGATACTTCACTCTCTCTCTTTGTTTGGTCCAATTTCACATTAATCACTGATTGGCAAACTTGGCTGCCTATTTGTGTCATCTGGGTAGTAACAGAGTGGGGGAGGGGTGGAGAACAATTTCTGGGTATGAACACAAGTATCTATATTTTAAAAAATCTTGCCAGGCCACTCTGATTAGCAGCTGAGAACCAGTATGTGGCTGGAACAATGCTTAGCAATTTAAATGAATCTTCCATAATTGCATGTCACCTGGCACAAGGGTATGACTATATACCTCCTGGTTATCATGTGCAGCTGTTAGTGACTGCTTTTATTGACCTAATACAGATATCATGAGAATTATTGAAAGTGCTTGTCAAGTTACAATTAGAACATTTCCTTAAAGTTACAACACATAGCTTGCCTATAACCATCAAGATAAAAATTAAAAAGGGGAAAATAAAAATAAATTATGGTTTGGTCTTGTAACTGGCTCTATAATAACAAAAGATTGATTCTGCATGTACACAGTACCAGGGAATAGGAAACGAGAATGTAAAACAGGCACTTTTTGACCGAGGCAGTTTTTAAGGAATAATACAATCTATCTGCAGGTATCACACTACTTCTGGAGAGTAAATAACCTACAAATAATCCTAATCCCAAACCATATTGCCAAGTACCTTTTGACCTTCATATCAGCTCTAAAGTGAATAGCAAATTGGTTTACACAGTTGGGCATATTTATAGTAGCATTTGATTTTAACTACATAGAACGCACCTGTTTACTCAGACATGATTTTAATATCAGAGTATCTGTGGAAGGCTTAATACAAATCCTTTTAAGAATTCTATTGACAGAAGTTCCCGGTGGAAAAGTTAGTTCAAAAATAACAAGTCAGCAGGGCAGTAAGTACATCACTATGCCTGGATTGGAAAAGGGAGAGAAAGATACTGAATTATTCATAAGAAGGTTTAAAAAAACCTCCAAAATTTTTGCTAACCATAAGAAAGAGGTAGGTTTTCATTTAATCATCAAATCATTAAGGATGCTACAAATCCTGATTTGGTCTTTTCAGATTGATATGGTACAGGAGGTTAAAATATTAAATTATAATAACAAATATAGATCCTGAGTGATCATTAAGAAGAGATAAAATTAGAGATGAGTAGACATATATATTAAACTACTGTTAAATATATGATAATAAAAACAAACAAATTTAAGTTACTCTTTGCATTTTGACATTGTAAAAAAAAAAAAAAAAAGAAAGAAAACAACCTTTGCATTTCTCTAGCATTTGAATTTGTCCACAAGGTTATCATGACTCTCCATCTGCTTATTGTGATAGCTTTATTATACCATAAGGAATTGGATTTCTTCAAATCTTACATGATTATAATAGTCCTTCATAATAAATCTGAAGAATAAATTTTAGCACTTATATTGTGATCAATCTTTTAATCACCCTGTACTCTCAAATGCAGGAAAAAGGCCAATTAATGCAGTCACACATCTAATACCATATATTCAATTGATCCTTCTCCCAGTGTAATTATATTATGTGAAAGCACTCTATACAATAAATTTTAAAGACTTATGGAAACCTAAGTACTTTGTTCACACATTTAGCACTGATTGGATTCTAAATATGAATATCAGGTTTATATACAATATTCACATTTCGATGTTACTATAAATTTTATGTTGTATAGGAAAGTGCTTGATAATAAATCACAAAAGCGAAACAGTTAATAAAGTTGGTGAAGAAGGAATTGAGAGAGGACAAAAACTACTACTACCTGATCTTCATCACTTTTTTGTACCACTTCTTCCTGAACTGTTTGAGTAAAGTAGTAATATCTCTAGCCTGGGGAACTCATTCTGTGAGTCAGTTCTGGATGAGATGGTTAGATGATTTGTTTATAGTCATAATTTTGGAAAGTGGCAAGTTTGGAATTATGCCCCAGTTTCAGTCCCTTTCCAAACCTCTTTCTGCTACAACACTGTTGTCTTATTTACATAAAAACTTTAAAGTTTGACCATGTTAATATACAGTGTTTATGGACCACTGGGATGAGTTAGGTTTATCATGGGTAATTATTCCCCCATACCCGGGAATAGGATTTTTGGCATATTTTATATAGACTTTTTATATTTTGGATCACTGAAATATACTCTCAGGAATTCACTAAGATTGCTCATGGCAAAGGTATGCGTAATCCCAATAGCTGCTGTTGAGCTTCCTATTAGTTGCCACAACTGCATACACTGTATGGCTATCATGTTAAAAAACACACACTCAATTTTCCTAACCATGACTAAATAATTAATTTCTATGACCTTTCTCTTTTAGAAAAAGCAGTATTTTAAAATATCATTATTGAGAAAGATCTTGTTGTGAATTTGAAATTAATATTACTGACATTGCACACTGTGGTAGGCAGAAGGATAGTCTGCCAAAATGTCTATATCGATACCCCTAGAAACTGTGAATGTGTTTCCTTACATGTCCAAAGGGACTCTGCAGATGTGATTGAATACCTTGAGAGGGGAGATTATCCTGGATTATTCAGATGGACGGAATCTAATCACACATGTCCTTTAAAGCAGAGATCCTCTCCTGGTTGTGGTCAGAAAGGGAGATATGGCCATGGAGAATGGTCAGAGACATGCAACTTTGTTGGCTTTCATGAAAAAAGGTGGCCAGGAGCTAAGGAATGAAGGTGGTCTCCTGAAGCCAGAAAAGCTGAGGAAGTAAATTTTCCTTTAGAGACTCCAGAGAGAAATACAGCTTTGCCAACACCTTAATTTTAGTCCAGTGAGACCCATGTCAGACTTCTAAACTCATTATCTGTAAGATAATAAATTTGTGTTATCTTACCTGCTATGTTTGTGGTAATTCATTATTGCAGCAATAAAAAAAATAATGCGTATGTCAAAGACTTAACTGTTTAAAATTATTTCTATCTACATTCTAATTCACTATTGCCTTTCAGGATCCAGATTCCCAATGGAATTTATCATCAATATGCCCTCCATCTCCTTTGGTTCTGATGAAACAAGGTATGGGACCTAATCTATTTAAGAATCAACTCAATATGGGCAAAGCCTGTTTTTTGTCATTCAGTAAAGGTCATTTTGAAATATAATGTGATTTCTTTTATTCTTTTACAAACATAAATCTTGCCCCCCATGAAATTGGTATCTAATTTAACAAAAAGTATGTTTTGTATAAAGTTATGTTTCTTACAACGTGGCCATTTATGCATAAATTTACACCCTTAAATATAATAACAATTATATAGTTTCCTAGAGCCAATACAAATTCTCACAAAATAATTTATTTTGAGATGACAACCAACAGACTACACATGCAAATAGTGAAAAAACACTAAACCTGAATTTCCTGGAATATCTTTCATGAGAATGTCAATGTAAATTATCTTGATACATTCAAGGAATAATTGATTTCATCCAAAGATTATTTGGGTTGCTCTAACATAAAACAAAAAATAATATACGAAATAATTGCAATCCTAGATATTACACAAAAACAACCATGGGTTTATGATGAATGTTCACCTCTCAACACTATACTATAGAAGAAATAAGAGAAGGGAGAGGGAATTGGGAGAAATATATATACACCCCTACACCCCCACACGTATGTATATTTATAAACATATCGATATGTATAATACATGTGTAATGTATAAAGAGTAATTTTATTAATCACACTTTCACACATGTTCTTGATAACCAAGACACTCTGTTTTCTGTATCTCTTCACAATTTTTGTTTTGTTGGTTTGAATATCGAGGAACTCTATATTTTAGTTTCAAGTTAATAAATCAATGGCTACTATCTGCCCATTTCTTTTTTTTTTTTTAAGATTTTATTTATTTATTTGAGACAGAGAGAATGAGAGAGACAGAGAGCACATGAGAGGGGGGAGGGTCAAAGGGAGAAGCAGACCCCCCGCTGAGCAGGGAGCCCGATGAGGGACTTGATCCCGGGACTCCAGGATCATGACCTGAGCTGAAGGCAGTCGCTTAACCAACTGAGCCACCCAGGCGCCCCAATATCTGCCCATTTCTATTTAAGAAGTTCCAAGCATTTGAATGGCAAAAATAGTAAATAGTCAACGTTATTTAATACTTATTAGTGACTAACATAAAAACAATTATTTTATAATAAAAGTATTTAGAAGCTTGTATGGAGACATGCAACTCATTCAAGAAGAATGAGATTTGTTTTTCTCAAGAAACTAATTTTAATGTCCTAATTTTTTACAAAATTTTACAAATAACAGATTTGTTATATGCAAATAAGTGACTGAAATAACATGACAAAAATCATAATGACCTCTAAAAATTATGACAAGCTGCAAACAAGAATACTCATTAAAGAGGTTGTACAATTAATCTTGTAAAAATGTTCCAAACACAATTTGGCAGAAGAAAGATGTAAGGATTCCAAGGACAATTTATAGTGTTCATTTAAACTTGTATTCTTTCCAATTAAAGTCCAGTAGTGAAATTTTGAAAATTTAGCTTTTGAATATCTTTTTTTTTTCTATTTTATTACTTAATTCTGGTCCTCAAAAATAACACTGAGAAATTTGGGAACTTGCCAGGTAATATGCTGTGTTAAGTAAAAATATAGGAATTAGTCTCTGTACTTTTCCATGTAAACAGCCAAGACAATGCAGATATATATAAAAAAAATTATATAATTTAAATACTGAACATTTAGATATTTAAATAAAAAATAAACAATAAAACACAGATATAAGCATAGAAACAGTGCCAGAGTTCTCTAAGAGAGATTGCAAATAACACACTTGGGAATATATTAAGAAGAAACACCAGATATTTACATAAAGCCTTCTAAACAAAAGACCATTGTTATAAATAAAACTAACAGTCAGGAGGTTAGTCCCTACCTTTGGATAGAAGAAGCTAACTTAAGGGGGAAAGAAAGTGGAGAAAGAGTCGAGTTCATTAGGTAGCTCCCACTCTCAGACTTGTGTTGATCACTTGAATTATAAGGATTAGAACCCACTATCAATGAGAGAAGACCATAAGCAGGGAACCAGGGCAGCGTAGACTAAAACAAAGCCTACTACAGATTTGCAGAGTTTCATGTACTTGGTAGGCAGCTGAAAAAGACAGAATAAGTATCTAACAGAATTTACCACCCCTAATTTATTCTTTTGCTTTTTGTTTAAAATCTTTAGGGCATTGCTACAATGTTTCTGCAAAGGAATTGTCCCAATATCGCATACCTGGATGAATTGCATTAAATTACATAAAAGTCTAAAATATGTCTATCTATATTATCTCCATATATAGAATTATAATTTGCCAAACTACTCTGTGCCTGAAGATTTGAAATAGAGATTCGATCAGCATCTAAATGGGCCATCAGAGAGCTGGTGATATGTCCAGCTCGCACCAATACCAGGCTCCCTAAATTTTAAAATTTTAAAACATGGCAGTATCAGTTAGCAGTGAAGAGTGGTTACTCTCTAAAGTCAGACAGCCCAAATTTGAATCTCAAATCTATCGTTTACTAAATATGTGATCTTGGGCAAATATCTCTATTGTCTAAATTCCAGATACACCCTCGGTTGATAAATCAAAGGTAGGATAATGGTACCTACCTGCTGAAATCACTGTGAAAATATAATAAAATAATTTCTGAGAGATGATTGACAACAAATGTTAGTTGTGAGAGAGAAAGGCGGAGAACGAGAGAGAGAGAGACAGAGAGAGAGAGAAATACAACAAAGTCTGTGGTACCAGAGAAGGAAAACCAGCAACAAAAACCACATTTTTTAAAATGAAAACAGAGAAAGGAAGGAAAAAAAAATCAGAAAAAAATGCTGCTTATTTTTCCTAATAAGAGTCTCATAGGTTGAATTTCCTAGAAGCAGAAGTTAAAACAGGCATTGATTTCGTACATTTTATCCAGCACAGGGTGTCATTAGACTACGGCAACTCCTTGGAGTAAGCTGTTATTAGCCAACACTTAGGCAGCGTAAATGGGCTCACTGGCTAGTAAACAATGCCTCAGCAGCTCACCACCCAATCCTTTCAACTCTTAGATCCACCTGCTTCTTGTATTAAGTTCATCATGTCCAAGGGTGCAAAAAGCTGCCCACCCTTGACTCAAGAGGAGGAAACTGCAATATAACTTATGCTTCAGAGTCTAACCTTATGAGATACATTTTATGTAACCAAATCTTCCACTAAAAGTGTGAAATAAAGAAAATAAATAAATAAAACTAAAAACTATTGGGGTTATGAGGAAATTTTAAATGCACTAACTGATCACTTAGAGAAGATTTTAGAGCACAAATGAAAATCCATAACTTAGTATAGTTTTTCAATGATTAAAAAATAAAATTAAATTTAAAGAGAAAATAATTTATTAAACTCAGAAAAATATGTATGAGAAAAATCACTCTTTTTTTCTCCATTAAATTTAAAGGCATTTAATTCTGGTGAACTTGATTTGAAAATCCTTGATATGAATTACATATACTGGGAGTTTTTTGAAGAATGAATATACTGTAATTATTTATCAATCTGTTGGACACTTTATTCTTCTTCAAGTGGACCATCTGAATTCAGCTTACCAAGACAATATTCTTTTGGGTTTCTAGAGGAGTTATTACTCCATTGATCTTTTACAACTGTCCCTTGGCTTAAATAAAAATAACATGTATGGGACAAGGTATAAAGAGTTCTACAAATGATCTATAGTTACAAAGTTCCAGATGGGATTATTGAAAATATTACTGCACATATAGATTCACTGCTTTGCTAGTTAAATATAAAGGCCATCGTCAATGAAGTTTCTCAACCAAATTTAATATGTATTAAATCTCTTCTCAGTATATAACTCTTGTATAACTTTTTGAAATTTTCCAGGATTTTCTTCTAAACAATATATTCATTTTCACTAATTTGGTCTCTTCTCTTTACCTCTTCATTACAGAAAGTCAACTTAACTTTGGTTCTCCATACACTATCAGCCTTAGGTGGCTTGAGAGATAAACACTATTATGTTTTTTTCATATTGTACATTAGGCACATAAGAAAATTGTCTGGTTTCAGGTTTGAATAAACAAAAGTGGTAGAAAATTATTTTCATTATTTGGACTTCAAATGGAGAGCATCTTAAATTCCTCTATTGCTTTTATATGCATGTTCTTTTATACATTTAAAGTAATTTATTTAGATATCAGTGAAGAGGGGTCAGAAAATTACAGAACTTTATTTTGGATTTATGATTAGTGAAGTCCAAAGCTTGTAATAGTTTATCTGTGGAGGGTAACCCATTGTAAGGTCACCTCTTACTAAATCAATAATTTGGGACACATAGCAAAAGAGATTTTATTTTTTTTTAAAGATTTTATTTATTTATTTGACAGAGAAAGACACAGCGAGAGAGGGAACACAAACGGGGAGTGGGAGAGGGAGAAGCAGACTCCCTGCCGAGCAGGGAGCCCGATGCGGGACTCGATCCAGGGGCTCCAGATCATGACCTGAGCCGAAGGCAGTCGCTTAACCAACTGAGCCACCCAGGCGCCCGCAAAAGAGATTTTAAAAGAAATAATATTTATGGGGAGTTGGCTCTTATTCTTATCTTTGGATTCACTTGGATTTCTAAGCTGTTTTAACTGGGAAAAATTAAATTGTTCTGACTTCCTTGTTTTTTTCTTTGTAGCTGAAATTTCTGTGTCATAGAGGGTAGAAAATAAGATGAAGTATTGTTTTTTCATCTTAATATGCCTCTTTGGAACTCCTTTAACTCAGTGCTGCATAATCAAAATAAGAAAACTGTTCCAAATCACTGGTCATCCCACTGTGTGTGTAGTCATGCAGATTGAAATGTATAATAATTTCTGTACAAATTTTACTGACAGCCCTTTTGTCTTCAATTTGTCTTACATTTGAAGACATGAACATGTGTGCATTTCCATTTTAAACATTTATTTGTAATTTCAGATTTCTGGTCCATCATCAGGGAAATAATATAGCTAAAGAAATAAAAGAAAAGAGAAAACAAAAAATTCTATCTCCAAAATTAGAGCCAGTGCTCCTTCCTTAACTGATGATCAGAGGAAGCTGTTCCTCTATTTTTGCTCTATTATATTTTATTTTTATATTTTATTATTATAATCATATATTATGATAATTTTATAATTTTACTTTTATTACACATTTAAGTAGACAGAGATTCTGTAATTTATGTTTACCCTTCATACCTAAAGAATGAGGAGATGCCATTGAACCAGGATGAAGAATACTTTGATCTACTGTAATTTGTTTAAAAATACTAGGTTTTAAATTTAAGACAGAGAGTTGAAAAGAGATAGATAATATATGTCATAAATCATTGCATGACAGTATCGGAATGATCTTAACACATTTCAATAGTTTGCAAGGACAGTTAATCTTGAGTATAAAAAGGAAAAAAAAATTGTTCATTCAATTCAAAGGACTGATTTGGTGGTGGGGGTAGGGTGGTGGGGGCTAGGCAAATGCCCTTGTATGAACTAAAAGGCAGAGCATATGGTAGAAAAGGAAAATCTCTCCAAGTTTACAAGGCAAAGATTTTGCAAGAGTCCATGAGGGCTTCAAATGAAAATCAACATATATGTTGCTAATCATAAAACAGTGAGTGTGGATAAGAAAACACAGCGTGCTCAGGAAGGAAAGAAAACCGACTGGACTGAGATAAACCACTGTCTTTGGACCATTGACAAGGCATCCCTATTAAATTTTAAATTTAAAAGTAGTAGTTATATTTGCATACATTCCTTCTGTGAATGTCTATGGAGATTTTTTATTTACTCTGTGTTTTTTGTTTTATAATTTATTTTCTTTTTGTCGAGACCGATTCTTGTTTAATAGAAGTAATAGCCTTTTAGAAGTGGTTAATTTGACCATCATGAGTATTCTTCCTCAAGCTATTTCCTCATGTCTTGGCCATTCCCCGTCTCTGCTTCTAGAACACCAGTCACCACAATCTAACTTCTCTCCCTTCTCCTGAGCCCTACCTCACCTAATTCAAAGTATCTTTTTACTCAAGTCTTCAACTTATATATACTCTAGATTCTGCCTCATTTTTCAAGCTTAAAGTATCATCTTAACTCATCTTTCAGCTTCTGTCCCTCCTACAAACTGCTACCTCTTTCTTACAACTATATCCAAATTACCCAGCATTCATTAAGTTATTCAACAAATCTACTCTTTGCCAGGAATATTATAAGGCAAAGTGATACAGCTTTGAACATAGCTAAGTCACTGCCTTCGTTGTATTTGCAATCAGGGCTCTGATTAGTTCACTAAAAACCTGTCATTCCTCTTATGCAGAAGTTTCTTGCCAAACGACTCGATACCCAACCAATAAATGAGTGGTCCCTTGGATTAGAGTAGATAGGTTTAGGTAATCAACTTTAGGAGGAGTAGCAGGATTTTGCCCTCAGCTTTTCTCACTGAAGAATATGAACAAAAGCACAAGTAGAAACTATATCCTCTTCCCAAAATAATTGTCTTAATAATAAGCAAAACTTCCAGTAAAATACAACAAAGTGATTGCTTTGAGAAGTAATATATTGTGTTATTTTCTGTTAGTTTGATTTTTAAAATTCAACTTCTTTGCTTTAGGTTGGTTTAACTCAATATCCTCCTTAATTAGATACAAAATCAAATTCACTTTGCCTATATGGACTGGGATATAACTTATTTTCCTCTGAAACTAATAGCAAAGATAAAGGTGTAATACTTAGCATCTGCCAAAATGAGATTAGATGTATAAGGGATTCATAAGGAAAAACACTTCTGCAAGATGAGGGTGGGAAGCTGGAATAAGCAGGGAATGTCTTCAGCCATGATACCCTTCTGACCTTGTTGAAGAAAAAAGGAAGGAAGGAGGATGGGGTAAAATGAATCGCAGACAACACAATGTGTAGCATGTTTTGGCTAAGACAATGGAAAATTCTCAAGCCAAAGGCACCCTCCCATATCAGGCAAGAATAAACCTGCAGTAGCACCTTGCTGTGCTTAGTCATTAGCTGGGGACATGTGTGGGGAGGTGGCTTCGGAGCATCTGTAGTGGTGGCTACAAAGAGAAATCGTCCAGGGCTGTCAGTCAACTGTGCCCCCCCAACAAGTGAGATGTGCCTGGTACATTTTCATGGCGGCTGCAAGCCTCAACTTCCCATTTTATACTAACATAAAAGTTTGTTTTAGAATGAAGTTTAGAGGGCCACCTAGTTTTGATTAACTAATCATGCGAAAATGATCTATATAACATTCAAATTACATCTGATAGGATAAATAGTCTTAGAAGAGAAGTGATTGATTCAGAAGTCTTCCTTAATAACATGTAAAGTGCATTAACTAAAGATGCCAACTACAGAAAGTGTATTAATGACACACAGTTGTTTGTTTGTGAGTTTGCTTAGGGTAATAGAATATCTCTCACTAAATTCAGTATATAAGCATTAAATATTAATGTTTTTAATACCTGATGCAGTTAAGTGATATCATTCAACTGATTTAGATTTTTGGGTTTTTTTTTTAATTTAGATTTTTGATATTGATGTGTTCATAAACTCTTGAGTTAGAATTCAAAGATTTTTAGACTATTTTCTCACTTGTTGCAAGAATTACAACATTTCTGATGGTTTCTTTTTTTTTTTTAAGATTTTATTTGACAGAGAGAGAGACAGCGAGAGAGGGAACACAAGCAGGGGGAGTGGGAGAGGGAGAAGCAGGCTTCCCGCCGAGCAGGGAGCCCGATGCGGGGCTCGATCCCAAGACCCTGGGATCATGACCTGAGCCAAAGGCAGACGCTTAATGACTGAGCCACTCAGGAGCCCCTCTGATGGTTTCTTTTCATCCTCTGCTTGACCTGTCCCAGGGAACAAGTCCCAATAACTTATGAGGTACTATTTTATTATTAAAATAAAAATTATTAAAATAGATTGTTAAAATGCATGTTGAGCTAACTAATGTCTCATTTTATTTTTATCTGATTTTTCCCTCCAAATTTTGAAAAATAAAACAAAAGCAAGTCTACTCTATTTGTCTTCAACAATATTCCTCTAAATAGTGGCAGACAGGGGTCCCTATACTTCTTTCCTCAAACTGAACACCTCACTTGTTCCAAGTTTCCTTTATTTAAAAGAGTTTCCAGGCACCCCACTCTTCTGAAAATCCTTTTCCTTTTAATATTACAATCTTCCAGTGTTACTCTCAAGTTTTTAAATTTGTACCTAGATACAAAACTACATTTAAAGTCACTTAGTCAGCTCTTTGCCTGTCTAATTCTGAATGCTTTAGAGTTACAGTCTCAGATTTCCAAGATGTTTTCATAACACACATCCTAAAGTGGGCTTCTCCAACTGAAATCTTTTTTTTTTAAATTGATAAATTTTTATTTTATTTTATTTTATTTTATTATGTTAATCACCATGACTCATTGTTTGTGCATAACACCCAGTGCTCCATGCAGAACATGCCCTCTTTAATACCCATCACCAGGCTAACCCATCCCCCCACTCCCTCCTCTCTAGAACCATCAGTTTGTTTCTCAGAGTCCATAGTCTCTCATGGTTCGTCTCCCCCTCCAATTTCCCCCCCTACATTTTTCCCTTCCTACTATCTTCTTTTTTTTTTTTTTTAACATATAATGCATTATTTGCTTCAGAGGTACAGGTCTGTGATTCAACAGTCTTACACAATTCACAGCACTCACCACAGCACATACCCTCCCCAATGTCCATCATCCAACTGAACTCTTTACAAGGTTGTGTGTGTGTGTGTGTGTTTGTGTGTGATTCTTTTTAAATCTCAAGTGCAGAGCTTTCCATAAGTCCTTAATCAAGTTCATTAAAAATATTTTATTGTAAATCTCTGATTTTAAACCCCATTTTTATCATTTACTGTGTTATCTCCTTTTCCTTAGTAAGGATCTCCATGTGTTTGTCTACCAAACATCCTGTTGTGTCATGTGTATTAGTTAGAATGGGCCATACTATACTGTAGGAATCAATACTCTCAAACATAAAAAATCCAGTGATCAGGGGAGACTTACAGTTACTTATGGAAATAGCGTATAGAAAGCTCCATCATGTCTCATGCCAGTACAGGTCATAGGAACCTCTTTAGGTACCTTGCATAAATTTATTCTCCTCAAATGCCATTGGTCAAAACTATTGACATAGCCTCATCTGAATTTAAGCAGGGTGGGATACTGTCATCTTATTATTTTGACACACTGAAAAAATAAGACTGAAGTATTTATGAGCAGCCTTAATATTTCCATCATTGACAAAATTCTTATTCAGAATAGTGTCAGTTATAGAACCCAGAAGTATATTATTTTTCCTTTTAAAGAAAGTAACCATTGTAGGTATATTTATTCAATGAACTAAAAAACACCTAATACTTCCATCTGGTTTGACTTTTCCTATTTTGTGCATTAAAATGAGACTTGGCCAAATGTTATGATAAAATCAATAAGCTCCAAGCCCATAACATTTAATTATTTAAAAGAGAGCAGTCATGAGGCTTAGGGAATATATTAAATACTATCTTCAAATGACCTCCAGGTCCTTTTCAAAGTTTTCAAAATCCTAATTTTGTAGTGGCTTTACTATTCATTACAACGGTGACTTTGGGCAAATTCCTCAACATTTCTGTGCCTCAGCTTTGGTTATACAATGGGAATGCTAAAAGTCCTCTATCACATGAGCAACCTGAGGATTAAATTAGGTAATGCATGTAAATCCCTGAGAAATGCTTGAACATGTTAGCTAATACTCCATGAAAACGGAATCATATCACTTACATTATTTTGCAAACTCCTTTCCCAAAAGTGTGCAGTAGACAAAGCTTTAGGCTAACACATCCAAACTATTGAAAATTTTCACAGTGATGATTTCCAGATGAAAATTATACTGAAAATGTTTAAATGAAGAGGGAAATTTCTATGTACAATAATGAATTATACACTTTGGTTCAACCACATGCCATGTAACAAAATATCGTGAAATGATATATACATGTAAGCTATCAACATACATAATATTTGTTCTACAGAAAAAAGTAAACTAAAATTTTCGGCATCCTGTTCTCCGCTTTTGGATTCCTTTTTCAGTCAACTGCTTCCAGATGTCATCGTGATTATCAGATCTTAATTGTTGGTTAAGTACTCAAATAACTCAAAACATTAGTCTTTTTTTTTCTCAGTGGCCAGAGAGTCGTAGTATTTGGTCAGCCCCCACTCTCTACAAAATGGGGACGATATCAGAAGAGAGCTCACCTACGCAACTTGTCTATTAGAACATTATAAGTTGATTGATGTTGCTGGATCAATACTTGATATTATTCACTTCCATTTGCCTTTAGATGTAACTGAAACTTTAACACAGAAAATATAATTCTGAAATTACCTCAAGACATATACTACTAACTGAATCAAGTGAAGCTATTGACATAATTTAGATCATGCCAATTATGGTATTTGGATGATTCCTTAATATGTTTAAAACTTAGTTGGGAAAAAAAAAGGTCTTAGTTGAAAATGAAAAGGGCCACAATAAATTATTACATCTGACAAAAACAAAAACAAAAACAGATTAGTAGTTAAAAACAAGATGGAAGCAAAGTTTGATGGTCAGCTTTGCAGCAATTATAGAACAACGTCATCAACACCAAAGACCCCACCTCTTTGTATCATGTTGTTATCCCTCACTCACAAATGTTACCTCATGATCCAAAAATTTCTGCATGCCCAAGCTCCTTCATTGTATCTGCATCCAGGAGAAATTAGGAAGGGCAAAATTAAGGACACACCAGCTCCCTTATAAAGAAACTTCCTGGAAGTCACACATGTTGCTTTGATATCTTTACCATGAACTTAATTACATGACTAAAATTATCAACAAGGAAACATGGAAATTCAATCTTCATTCTTAAGTGGATATTTGTTGAGCTAAATATTATGGAATTTATCACTAAGAAAAGGGGGATAGACATTTGAAGACTGCCAGCAGCCTACACCAGGTATTTAGGGATGTACTCCAAGAATAGAATAATACATTAGGGATTTTTTATTTAATAATAAAGCAGAGACAATAAAAGGAAAATTAGAAAGTAATCTAAAGTAGAGGGAAAATGAAAGTCAGTATTCTGTGGCTTGAGACATGAGGTGGGTACTTGAAAATCTTGTAAGAATTAAAATCCTGAGGGCGCCTGGCTGACTCAGTCCGTTAAGCGGCTGTCTTCGGCTCAGGTCATGATCCCAGGATCCTGGGATCGAGTTCTGCATTGGGTTCCTTGCTCCGTCGGGAGCCTGCTTCTCTCCTGCCTTCCATTCCCCCTGCTTGTGCTTGCTCTCTGTCTCTCTCTTGCTCACTCTCTCGTTTTTAAAGATTTTATTTCTTCATTTGACAGAGAGAGAGATAGCGAGAGCAGGAACACAAGCAGGGGAATGGGAGAGGGAGAAGCAGGCTTCCCGCAGAGCAGGGAGTCCGATGTGGGGCTTAATCCTAGGACCTTGGGATCATGACCTGAGCTGAAGGCAGACGCTTAACGACTGAGCCACCCAGGCGCCCCAATAAATAAAATCTTAAAAAAAAAAGAATTAAAATCCTGAGTGCTTCAAAACCTGAGTTGTAGTTTTGCTAGGGTTCTGACTAGATGTACAATATTAGGCACAAAAATTAAATACTCTGTAACTGGGTTCTGATATGTAAAGTAGGTGTGTCAAACTCTGAAATGGCAGTTTGAATTGCTCTAATAAGTCATTGTCTTTGAGATCAAACAGACCCTTATTTGAGTCTCTGGTCATAAATAAATAGTTCATTAAAAATGCTAATAAGGTCAAGCCATGATGTTGATGTTGTGGAAAGAGGTAATTATTTAGTATTCCTGATTTCATGTCAAAATGATATTTTAAACTACTATGTAGTTAGAGTAATGATATTATGGAATTTGTGGATTTTCAAGACTATGAATTTGTTTTACAGCATCACTTTCCATTATGAAAATTTGTTTATTGATCACTGAATTCTAATAGCTAACTATAATGTTTACTCACACTAAGGGAGTCAAAATTATGGAAAATGCATACAGGGGGACTGGAACCAGGAAAGATAAAGGCCAGATGTCATAATAAGGGCAGGGATTATGCAAAGTCTTTGAAAAGACTTATTTGGGGGTTTCTCAAATTTGATATGAACAGAGTACAGTTTAAGGATGATATTGAATATAGAGTAGAAATTTCCTTATGAAGATAGCTAAGTCAAATCAATTAGTTTGTTCAATTGGCCCTAGATAAATCAATTTCAGTATCACCAGACACATTCTGCTTTAGAGCATCTTGACTAGAAGTAAAAGTGCTGCAAACACGCTCAGTATGTTTAAGCTGAAATTTTCTGGATATGTATTTTATGGACATGACCTTATGATGAAAATGGACTTTTTAAACACAGTTCTTTTGAAACACATTTTGTACTAAAGGGAATTATTACCATTTTGTTCCTTCTCATTGGCTATCTATGCACGATGGTATTTTGTTAATGACAGAATCAAAGCTAAAACTGAACTGATGAGAACATCTATTCCCTGTTTCCATAGAAATCTACCCCACCAAATCCCCGAGAGAAGAAAAAAATGAGCCTCCAAGATTTGAGAAACCATTGAATTTAAGAGTCAATATATTTTTTTTCCAAATGGATTATTTTTCAGTGCAAACTATTTGAAAGCTGTGTCAGTTCAAGTTCCCTTGGACTATTAGATACATCACAGAAAATGATGGAAAATAAGGCTATTAAATCTCATAGATGTAATACTTCCAAATTTCTTAAAGCAGAATACAGTTTAAATGCTAAAAATATACAGGACCTCGTCTTAAAACATTTTTAAGTAAAAATGTGTAACTTCTATAACTAGCATTTGTTAACTTCTAGAGGTAAAATAAGTCATTTTATTGTCTTTTCTATGGGAGTT
>NC_138375.1:15058656-15076074 GCF_054177405.1 Leptonychotes weddellii | reverse complement strand
GGGACTCCAGGATCATGACCTGAGCCGAAGGCAGTCGCTTAACCAACTGAGCCACCCAGGCGCCCCATTTAATGCATTTTTATTTTACTATAGAAACTATTTTTAATGCTCTATGTATATTATTTTATTTAATCCTCAAAATGTTCTTGGTAGTTGCTTTGATTATACTAGTGACTTGTTGAGTAGACCAGGGGAAAGAGAGTTCAAGCAACTTGGCTAGGGTCATCTGATAAGTAGTGGAGATATGATTGAAACACACAGTCCAGAGTTCCAAAGAGTGCAATTTTGTGCACTGGGTTCTGTTGTCCATCATTAGTGATGGAATCTTAGAAGCGAACCCAAGTCTATTTGACATAAACATTTGTGATTTTTCATTGGTTCTATTAGGTTGATGAGATTTAGAATTTTACTTTAATTTTTTTAAAATATTATTTACCAAGTGATGATTGATTGATTGATTGATTGATTGATTTTAGGGTTTCTTTTTAATTAACATATAATGTATTATTTGTTTCAGAGGTACAGGTCTGTGACTCATCTGTCTTACACAATTCACAGTGCTCACCATTGCACATACTCTCTTCAATGTCCATCACCCAGCCACCCCATCCATCCCACTCCCCTCCACTACAGCAACCCTCAGTTTGTTTCCTGAGATTAAGAATGTCTTATGGTTTGTCTCCCTCTCTGGTTTTGTCTTGTTTCATTTTTCCCTCCCTTCCCCTATGATCCTCTGTCTTGTTTCTCAAACTCCTCATATTGGTGAGATCATATGATACTTGTCTTTCTCTGATTGACTTATTTTGCTTAGCATAATACCCTCTAGTTCCATCCATGTCATTGCAAATGGCAAGATTTCATTTTTTGATGGCTGCATAATATACCGTTGTGTGTGTGTCTGTATAATATACACACACATCTTCTTTATCCATTCATCTGTTGATGGACATCTTGGCTCTTTCCATAGTTTGGCTATTGTGGACATTGCTGCTATAAATATTGGGGTGCATGTGCCCCTTCGGGTCACAACATTTGTATATTTGGGATAAATTCCCAGTAGTACAATTACTGGGTTGTATTTACCAAGTGATTTAATAAGAAAAGATAATCCAATAAACAAAACATTTATAATATAATTACAATTAAAGTTGTAAATGTATTTAATTTTGATATTTTTCTTTGAACAATTAATATATTCTTAAATATATTTATGATATGAGTAAAATGCTTATCGAAATTGTAATAGAAACTAAATTAATATTAAGGTAAATAGGGGTGCCTGGGTAGCTCAGTGAGTCAACCGTCTGTCTTTGGCTCAGGTCAGAGTCCTGGGATCGGCCCCATATGGGCTCCCTGCTCAGCAGGAAGTCTGCTTCTCCCTCTCCCTCTGTGCACTCTCTCTCTCTCTTTCAAATAAATAAATAAAATCTTTAAAAATGTATATATATATTAAGGTAAGTAGTTAAATGGAAGTTGAGAATATTTGTGAAAGTTTGGGCTTCTTTCCTTATGTATCGAGTTGCTTCCTTTACTCTTTAGACCCAGGCTATAAATGAGGGTAGCATTTATTGACAAAGTGATATGAATCATGAACTGCTAAAGGTGTTTTTCTCACGCCCTTTAAATCATCTCTTTATTGTATGTCTTAGTGCAGCCACTTTATAGATAAAGATATAGAAGTTCACTGAGGTTTCAGTAATCAGAACTACTCATCAGAAAACAGGATTCAGGGGCCCCAGGGTGGTACAGTTAGTTAAGTGTCCAACTCGGTTTCAATTCAGGTCATGATCTCAGGGTTGTGAGACTGAGCCCCCTACTGGGCTCCCCTCTCAGCAGGAGTCAGCTAAAGTTACTCTCTCTCCCTCTGCCCCTCCTCATGCTTGTGCTTGCTATGCTTGCTCAAGAATAAATAAGTAAGGGGCGCCTGGGTGGCTCAGTCGTTAAGCGTCTGCCTTCAGCTCAGGTCATGATCCCAGGGTCCTGGGATCGAGCCCCGCATCGAGCCCCGCATCGAGCCCCGCATCGAGCCCCGCACTGGGTTCCCTGCTCCACGGGAAGCCTGCTTCTCCCTCTCCCACTCCCCCTGCTTGTGTTCCCTCTCTCGCTGTGTCTCTCTCTGTCAAATAAATAAATAAAATCTTAAAAAAAAAAAAAAGGATAAATAAGTAAATCTTTTTATAAAAAATTGGATCACATATTTTCAAATTCCAGATGTGTTTAGTATACAAAATAACTTTTCTACAGAACACATTAGAAACTGAATATTTGGCTAATCTAGTTTCTTATTGACTACACTAATGATATATTAGTGTTCTGATTTTTCTGGTCATTACTGAATATCATTTTGGTGGATTTCAACCACAGAAAATGTATTGGATGAAATGGGTTTGGAGGTCATATGAACAATGCTTATTTAGATGGTTTTGACTATTAATATAAAACTGCATCTTGCTGTTATAGCATTTATAGTGTGTGTAGAAAGGTCATTTTTATGATGTGGTATGCATAATTCAATTTAGATGTGATTTAAGACCAATTAAATATTTTAAGTAATTAACATTTCTTCTCTATTATGATTTATAATACACTTCATACATTTTTTATTAAAAAATTTTAAAACACATTTGCCTTCTCAGTTGTAGCACTTACCAGGCCCATAATCTTTGGCAAGTTATTTAGCCTCTCTGGGTCTCAGTTTTCTCAGCTGTAAAATAGGCCAAAAGTATTTACATCATAAGGTTATGAATATTAAATGAGTTTGTACATGTAAAAAAAGCAAGATAAAGTCATACACATAGTTAGAGACTGATAAGTGTTAGAGTTAAAAAGTTATTTCTCACCTAATACTCTTGACAAAACACAATGTAAAAGAAAGAGTGAATATTCTTTTTAGATTGAACAGTTTAATTTTCTCCTTTAAATGCAGGAACTTTATTTTTTAAAATAAGATTGTAGGTATTTGTTCTATTGGGTGCTTTGTATTGACTATTATTGTAATCATATTACAATTTAAAAATTAACATCAGGTTATGTGTCTGGTAAATTCCATGCAGCATGGAGATTTTATGTTGTTAATTTTTTCCACTAAGCTAGAACACTTATTGATTAAGAGATTAGTATACCAACCACAATACATTCATAAATATTACTATACTTTATTAAATTATGACAATGAAATTTAATTTTGTTGGTTGTTTGAAAGCTTGCTAAAATTGCTTTCTAGGTGCTTTATGGAACCATTTATTAGCTTCTGGAAAGAATGTATACAAATGTCTATTGCTTATATTTGATCTTTTCATCATCATTAACTATGGCTAGGTTTGTGGTGATTGTTTTTTAATTGATTCAAAAGATGTATAAATATCTTTGTTTTTTATTAATGAAAGATTACATTTAATATCATGATGCCAATTAATCCATTATCTTTGATAGGTTTTGAGATTAAGTTTGTCATTTTTCCAAAAATAATCCAAATAATAAGTCAAATAGATATTGTTATAACCTGTATCAACAAATAATCATAAGAAATTCTTGGGCACCTGTGTGGCTCAATTGGTTTAGTGACTGCCTTCAGCTCAGGTCATGATCCCAGGATCCTGGGATCAAGCCCTGCATCTGACACCCTGCTCAGCAGGGAGTCTGCTTCTCTTTTTCCCTCTGACCCTCTCCCCTGCTCGTGCTCCTGCTCACTCTTTCTGTCACTCTCAAATGAATGAATGAAAAATCTTAGAAAATAAAAAAGAAATTCTTCACAACAAATGATCTAAGAAAATTCTGGCAATCAGAAGTAAGGACTGAACATTTACTATCTTAATCTGAGTAACAACAATGTCCCCAAAAGTTTGTTCTTACTGGTGATTTTTGAATAACATTATGTCGTAACATGATCCACATAAATGAGAAAGATTTCCCTCAAAATAACAAAAAAAAATACAAGTCAAAAATATTATAAGTTTATTATTTTGAATATTCAATAATTAGACATTTTGAAGTTCACTGTGATTTTTTTTTTTTAAAGATTTTATTTATTTGACAGAGAGAGACACAGCGAGAGAGGGAACAGAAGCAGGGGGAGTGGGAGAGGGAGAAGCAGGCCTCCCGCTGCGCAGGGAGCCCGATGCGGGGCTCGATCCCAGAACCCCGGGATCATGACCTGAGCTGAAGGCAGACGCTTAACGACTGAGCCACCCAGGCGCCCCCACTGTGATTTTTCATGTTCTGATATAAATCCTTTTGTTAAACACATTTTAGAAAATGAAGATCCTCTAGTAATCATTTTGTTCAATTCTATTCACATATTCCATTTGAGATATCAACATACTCATGCATACTAAATAGTATAGATTCATAAAAATCTTAAGTACCATCTACCATTATCTTCTACACACACTAAATGTATATCTCTTATTTCTCTCTAAAATGGGATTAGTCATGAGAAGCTTCTACATTTAATCCATGCAACAGATAAAAGATCCAATGATCATGCACTTATTTTTCATGTAGCTGAATATTGTCATTTAAAATTCACTACCAAAGACAATGCTGTAAATTATATAAAAGTTGAAAATAATTGGAATTGTGAATTAAGGAGACCCTGCTTCACCAGATGTAGCATTAGTACCAGTAGCAAAATGGCAATCAAAGAATGGTAAAAGATACTGCTAATGTCTAGTCCTAACATCCCTGAAAACTGTTAAATTTGGAAATCTTTTCCCTAAACATAATTTATTTTTTATTAAAGTATAATTAGCCTACAGTGTTATATGACTTTCAGGTGTACAATATAATGAATGATTCAACAACTCTATACCTTGGTTGTTGCTCATCATGGTAATTCCCTTAATTCCCTTCACCTATTTCACCCAACCCCTTACCCAATTTCCCTTTAGCAACCATCAGTTTGCCTCTAGATTTAAGAGTCTGCTTTTTGTGTGTTTTTGTGTGTTTGTCTTTTTTTTCTTTGTTCATTTGTTTTGTTTCTTAAATTCCACATATGAGTGATATCATACGGTGTTTGTCTTTCTCTGACTGACTCATTTCACTCAGCATTATACCTTCTAGGTCCATCCATGTTTTTGTAAATGGCAAGATTTCATTATTTTTTATGATTGAACACTGTGTGTGTGTGGTGTGTGTGTATACACATACACACATATATATCATATTTTTATTTATTCATTCATCCATGGACACGGGTTGCTTCCATAATTTAGTTATTGTCGATAATGCTGCAATAAACATAAAGGTATACATATCTTTTCAAATTAGTATTTTTGTTTTTCTCAGGCAAATATCTATTGTGGAAATACTGGATCATATGGTAATCATATTTTTAATTTTGTAAGGAATCTCCATATTATTGTCCACTTTGTTGCACCAATTTGCATTCCCACTAACGGTGCATGAGGATTCCTCTCTTTCCATATTCTTGCCAACACTTGTTTCTTTTGGTTTTGATTTTAACCATTCCGACAGGTATAAGGTCATATCTCATTGTGGTTTGGGTTTGCATTTCCTTGATGATTAGTGGTGTTGAGCATGTTTTCATGTATCTGTTGGCCATCTGTATGTCTTCTTTGGGAAAATGTCTATTCAGGTCCTTTGCCCATTTTTAATCGGATTATTTAGTTTTTTGTTTGTTTGTTTGTTTTTTTGTGGTGTTGAGTTGCATAAGTTCTTTATATACTTTGAATATTAACCCTTTAGTGGATATATCATTTGCAAATATGTTCTTCCACTCAGTAGGTTGTCTCTTTGTTTTGTTGATGGTTTCCTTCACTGTGCAAAAAGCTTTTTATCTTGATGTGGTCCCATTTGTAAATAGGATTGTTTCCTTAATTTTCCTTCTGCTACTTCATTATTGGTATGTAGAAATGCAATAGATTTCTGTGTATTAATTTTGTATCCTGCAACCTTACTAAACTTATTTGTCAGTTCTTGTAGTTTTTGGTGGAGTCTTTAGGGTTTTCTATATATATTATCATATCATCTGCAAATAATGAACATTTTACTTCTTCCTTATCTTCCTGCCTCAACATGATATGAAAAACCCACAGCTAGCATCATACTCAATGGTGCAAAACTGAGAGCTTTTCCTCTAAGATCAGGAATAAGACAGGGATGTCCACTTTTATTCAACATTGCACTGAAATTCTTAGCCACAGCAATCAGATACAAAAAATAAAAAGAAGGCATTTTATTTGTTGGTAAGAAAGAAGTAAAGCTTTCATTATTTACAGATGACGTGATACTGAACATAATCTTTAAGTTATAAGCTAGTCAAGAGAGGAGCACAAATAGCTACTATCTAGGTTGCAGCCATGTCTTCTTAATTAGGGAAGGTTTGCTGCAGACTCTTTGGCATATATGTAAAGGACTCATGGAGTCTATCTTTTAATTTATACATTTAGACAATTGTTTTAATATTTAACATATTTATAACTGTTTTCTCTATATTGCACTAGTTCTTTGTTATTCTTTGATCCCCATATTGCTCTGATTGCTAGGTTTTAATTGAGCATTTTATATGATTTCACTTTATCTGTTCCCTTAGTGTATCAATGATACTTAAAAAAAATTTTTTTAAGGTGCCTACAGTTTTAAATACACATTTTTAATTAATCTTAGTCTATCTTCAAATAACATTATACTTCTTCACATTAGTGCAGTTAGTTACCTTATTACATTTATTTCCAACTCCTTCTTTTCTTTTCTTATAAAGTGTTGTCATTCATTTAATTTATGTCCATACTATAATCATAGAATGTAATGTTATTGTTATTGCTTTAAACAAACAGTTATAGTCTTAAGAATTAGATGGCCACATCCAGGGTATGTGTTTGGAGCAAAAAGGTCCTAAAACTTCTAAGCTTTTATTATTCAGTAAGTGATTTTCCAGCATATACTTGAATATATTGATTGCAGATATATTATTTTATATGACAGTCCTCTAATTCATAAGACCCTTTCACTTAAGTATCTCTTCTCTTCTCATAACCCATACATAATCACTCTTTTAGGATTTTAATTTCAAGAACAAGATTTACCACCTTTTGTGTAAGTCTATTTTAAGTTCATCTTGTTAAAATTCATCTCATCCTAACCTATTCAGATATTTTTAGAAGCCAATTGGATTTTACAGAATATTTATAACCTCTCAGTTTCAAAACTTTGCAAATAAAATTAGTAAGTCTTCTATGTCTTCCAATTCATTAGTGAATATATGTGAAGCATGGTTTTATAACACATGTGTTTTTAAGGACTCATGACCCTCACTCCCCTACCAGCTAATTAAGCATATTCTTTTTGTTTGGCCAATGGTCAATCACAAGAACTATTCAGGAATAAATGCTTGGTTTTACTGCAGATGACAAGAAGAAGAGGCAGCTTGTTTCAATGGGAGAGAAATAAAATGGGTCTATGAGACTAGAAATTTAGATGTAGCACACTATCAGAGAAAAGCCCTATTGTGTTGAATTGTTTTGATGTGAACATTTTCCTTTTTGCATATAACTGAAATTCATTGTAATAGAATAAAATAATTAGTTCAAGTTATTATAATATGTTATACTCATGGGTTGAATTACAATCATTTTAGTCATCAAGATCATGACTAAACTTTGCTACTTCTTTTTTTCCAACTCAACCTGCATACAAATATCAGACAATAAGGAACTAATTTTAAAATACACCGGTGATTGTGACACTTGTCATGAGCAAAGCCAAGGTCTTTGATAAAGAACTACAGAGATTCTTGATTAAGTGAGCCTAAGGAGGGGCACATGGGTGACACAGTCAGTTAAGTGTCTGCCCTTGGCTCAGGTCATGATCCCAGAGTCCTGAGATTGAGCCCACATTGGGCTCCCTGCTCTGCAGGGAGCATGCTTCTCCCTCTCCCTCTGCTTATGCTCCCTCTCTCTCTCTCAAATGAACAAATAAATCTTTTTTTAAAAAAGTGAACCTAAGGAAAAGAAAACATTTTTAGTAATAACTTTTTTCCCTCAGGCAAGTTGTTACATTTAGAACACAATAAAAAATATATATTCCCCAGAACATCTCTACTATTCAAATTCCTGTACAAAAAAATATATCATACATCTGCAATTCTATTATTTCTAAGTATCTCACATTTATTTGTTGAAATAATTATTTTACTATGAATTGCTATTAACATAAAGTTAAAAAAAGATCTAGTAGAGTTTAGCAGAAGTGATTGTACATAAGTAAGATTATCATTTGCATGTTATTTATTTCATCATGGATAGATAAATTGATAATATTAACATATTTAATAACTTAAATGACTGGAACCATATTCAATATTCAGTATCTTTTCCTCAACATGCCACTATAAATAAATTTGTATCAAAACTCAAACGAGCAATTTTTCAAAATCTAATTAGATAAAATATGCAAAGTATTGGTATATATTAAACAGTGGTTCGTACACTGAGAATCATTGTAATCACTGCTCTGGGTTAAATTGTGTCCCCCAAAAGATATGTTGAAGTCCTAACTTGCCATATCTCAGAACTCGACCTTATTTTGAATCAGGATTGTTGCAGGTATAATTATTTAAGGTGAGATCATATTGGAGTAAGGTTGGCCCCTAATCCAATATAACTTGTATTTTTATGAGAAGACAGTTATGTGAAGATGGAAACATACAAGATAATGACATGTGATGACAGAGGCAGAGACTGTGATACAACTCCAAAGCAAGGAACACCAAGGGTTGACGGCCACCACCAGAGACAGGAAGAGGCAAGGAAGGATCCCTGTATAGGTCTAACAGAGAGCATGGTTCTGCTTGATTTTGTACTTCTAGCCTTCAGAAATGTGAGATAATAAATTTCTATTGTTTTAAACCACCACATTTGTTGCACTTTATTAGGGCAACCCAAGGAAACTAATACAATAACCAGGAATGTCTGGATATTAGATATTATTAGAGTAGTAAGTGGTTGCCTCAATAATTCATATTTACTTACCATATTGGGTTTTGGAAAACATTGTACCAATGCTATTACATTTAAGTATTTGGTCTCTGTAGATATTAAGAATGCAATAAATACTATTTCAGTCATTCAACTAATATTTATCAAGTGTCTTCCTCATGATAAGCCTGTTCTAATGGCTTGGGATACAGCCGTGAGCAATATTGACAATGTTTCTCCTATGATGGAGGAATCCAGAAAGACTGACAATAAGCAAACATAAAATCAACAAAAAATAACAATAACTATATTTTAACTAGTGATAGGTATTATGGAATTAAATAAATCATGAGAAAAGCATCATGAAGCAGTCAGAAGTTGGAGAAACATTGTTATTTTAGAGTCATAAGGAAAGGTCTCTTTATAATGGTGACAGTTGAACAATCAATCATGTGTCAGTCTGGAAGAGAACTATAGGAAGAGAGAACAGAAAGTGTCCCAAGTTTGGAGAAGATGTGTCTTCAAATGTGACTGGAGTGGGTGAGGAATGAAACACTGGGAGATGAGAGTATGGGGAGATGGTGAGGAGTCATCATGCAGGGCCTTAATCATGGTAAGAATTTTAGCTTATTTCAATTTAGCTGAGAAGCAATTGGTGTGTTTTGAACACAGTGGTATAACATGATTGTGATTTAAAAGCATCATTATCACTGTCATAAAGAGAACAGACTATAGGGGACAGTGATAGAAGCAGGAAGAACATATGGGGAATATTACAAAAATCCTTATGTGGTAGGCTGAATAGTAGGCCCCAAAGTATTCATGTCCTAGTGTGTAAAACCTGTGAATGTTGCTCTGTGTGAAAAAATGGACTTTGCAGATGTGATTAAGTTAAAGATGCTGAGACATGGAAATGAACGTGGATTATCTCAGTGAGCCCAATGTAATCACAAGGGTCTTCAAAACAAGAGAAACAGGAAGTTCAAATCAGTGAGAGAACATATGACAGTGGAAACAGCTGTTGGAATGATGAGCATTGAAGATGGTAGAAGGGGCCAAGGAACACAGGTGGCTTTAGAAACTGGAAAATATAAAGAAACAGATATTCCCCTGGAGCCTCCAGAGAGAGCATGGTGGGGCCAGCTCTTGGTTTCAGCCCAGTGGAAACTATGTTAAGCTTTCCATTCCCAGAACTGTAAGATAATACAATAATACACCTGTTACTTTAAGTCACTAAGTTTGTGGTAACTTGTTGCAGTAACAACAGGGAATTAAATCACCATGTGAATGATGATGTTAGGATACTAAAAGTACATGTATTTAGAAGGGTCCCTTTATGATTACCTTTTGAAAGTAAATAAGCAAGATTGGTTAAGTGTGGTGTGAGAAAGGAATTGAGAATAATACCAACATTTTACTTTAAGCAAGGTAGATTTTTCAGAAATTGTTAAGGCTACAAAAAAAGCTGACCAATCAGGAATAGAATTCAGGGGTTCAATTCTGTTTAAAGTTTGAAATGCCTATTAGATATAGAAATGAAGATGTATGATAACAAGTTGAATGTTAAGACTCAGATTTAGGGTAGAGATTAAATAAATTATATATGTGTGAACCATTGTGCCACACACTTCATATATAAATATGTGTATACCTATATTCCTTAACTGAGATTTATTTAATCCTCACAAGACCCCAATTAATTCATTATTTTAATACCTGCTCCTTTAAAAAAAAATCTGTGTCAATTGAGGCTTAGAGATTTTAACATCTAATAAAAGATCTAATTTGCTGCAAAATTCATATGTTAATTCTTTACATTTTACTGCCTTGTGTTTTACAAGGTGATTATATTTTTCCCAAATAATTTAGGAAGATGTCAGGGCTTTGAGTTCAAGGGATTTCAGGGCTGATCAAGGACAAAAATATGACCACAAGAGGCAGAAGAAAAAAAAAAAAAAAAGCTTTTATGGACAGGGTTGCATGAGAGAAGAAATCACTGATAGCATGAGACTAACCAGAGGCTTCAGATGGGTGGGGGGCACCCAGAAGGGGAAAAGAGCAAGAGAATTCTGGGGGAGAGCGTAGCAAAAGAGGGGGCTTACATGTCTAGGTGATGTATTCAGCAGTACATCAGTTAGTCTTTGGGCCAGAGAGCTTCAAAGGGCAGTTGCAGGTGAGGGTCTCATAATTACAAGACTATCTTACCAATAAGCAGTAGATACTGGGTGAGATTTCATGGGATATACAAAACAGGCAGGATCTATATGGCTAAAAATCAACTTGTTTGAACTGTTTTGGAAATACCTGAATACATAAAAATTAGTTTGGCACCAGCAGGCTTTTGAGCAAACAAGTCTTAGCCTGCAGTAAAGAAAGAAGCAACCAATATTGGTTGTAACCAACACATAGAGGCCATCTTTGGTTCTTTTATTTAACAGAAGATAATACCACTGTTTAAATAATTATAAAAATCAAATAATATAAATATATTAAGTATAGCTCAGCTATTCAATAGGTAAATAAAGTAGGGGATTAGACTGGTGAGAGTAATATAGGTAAGAAATGCCTTAGAAATGTCCAAGTTATATTTTATGAATACCTTTGTAAAATTATTTTCTATGAATATTATTTAATACTATTATTTATAAAGTTACCTTCTCTTCTCCTAGTACTTCAACTAAAATCTAAGCCCATTATCCACCATCTAGATAATGAATAGTGCTCCGAATACTAATTATATCATGAACACGCATTAATGAACAGAATAGAATTATAACAGGGTCTATTTTTTTTTCTTTTGCTTTCATTCGTATTAAAAAATTAGCACTATAAAATTGGGTAATATCTTTAGAACTGCAATGGCTGAATAAATCCCTATTCTAATACAATTCTAATACAACAAGACTCACACATGGTATGTAATTGAGACAAAAAGGAGATATAAGATAGTCTCCCTGGCATATTTTACTAAGCACATCATGACCTAATAGATTATTGAGTATCAAAAACCAGAAGCTTTCAAGAGTTATAAGAACCAATACAGGTTTGCAATTTATTTCTTTGACAAGTATGGACTGCAGAATACCAACACACCAACAATACACAAGACATTTCAATATTATAAAATGGCAAAAGTGTCAGAGCAGATAAAGACCACTATTTTCAAATTAAATAATTTTAGCTTCATGGAAAACTTGTGATTTTGTCCTCATTTTTCTCCTTTCATGGTAGACTGGTAAAATTTTATTCATGGTCTATCTCCATCACACATCAGGCAGTCAGCAACCACGAGTAGAAACTTTTAGACCACTGAATTGCTATCAAACGGATTTAGTGACAAACATTGAAAGTTGTGATCCAGCAAGAAATAGCTGTACTTAACCCCTTTGGACAACAGTGAAAAATGCTAAAATACTACTGTTCTTTGAGAACAAAATGTACATTTCGAGTTAACATCGCTCATCCAGCTCAAAATGTTACCAACATTAAGAATTAAAAAAAAAAAAAAACCTGCTTTGTTGTCTTGTCATTCATTATATTTTCTTCTCCTGTTTCCCTCCTTCCCTCTCTTCCCTCCTTCCTTCCTTCTTTCCTTCCTTCCTTCCTTTCTTCTTCCTTTCTTTCTGTATTTGTGTCTGTCTTTATTTCTTGCAGGTGCAGGCCATGAAAGATGTGTATTATATAGAAAATTAATAATGTATAATTAAAATGTTATTATAATTACTCAAAAGTCCTTATTTTTTTTTTCTGGAAGAGAAAGAGATGATTTTCCATGTGTCACAATCAGGACATATGGAACATTGATGGAAATGAAGAGAAATAATTATAATTCTCCACATTGCAAAGAAAGAGTTCTAATGTGAAAAAAGAAGTTAGCTTTTTACTGAATATTATAGCAGTTACTTACAGTATTGAAGCTAAAATTGTGAAAGAAAAAAAAAAAGAAACAGAATTTTGTACTGTAGGTTTCTTAAAGTATGCTTTATTAGTTTGTTATTAGAAAGCACATGAGATATCACCAGAGCATCCATCAGATCCAAAAATAATTCTCTGCTCTTTCTATTTCCATTCATTTATTCACCAGGTATCATGTCCTTGTTCAGGGCAATACAACATCCTCATGATACGTCTGTCATCTCTTTCACACGTTCTTGAGGTGGAGAAGGTTATTAATGAATACTGTGAAATTCAGGCATTCCAATCACAGAGTAAAATAATATTGGAACAAGGGCAGAAATGATCTAGCATGGCCCATAAATTTGACAAATTTAAGAACTGACAAACACAGCAGTCCAGAAATCATAGCAAAGCTGAGTCTTTTTATTTAAAAAAAAATCAAGATCTCTTCAGTCTTTTCATTATATTGAATTACTAAAAAGCTAAGATGACTATTTTATAAAACTGAGTTTTTTTTTTCTAAAGAGGCATTTAGTTAAGTAGATTTAATGGTCAGATAATATAGTAATCTTTTCAATTTTAATGACTGAGTAGCGTTTATACAGGTATACTATGAATAGGTATAATATACCTACTGTATCCCTGATCCCTCCTTAAATCTGGACATGCAGCAGTGGACAAAACATTTATGTGCATATGTACAAGAGCAATAGCTGGAAAGAAAAATGGAAGGATACATACCGGGGTTTTCCCTGTGCATTACAGGATATTAAACATCACCTATGGCTTCAACAACCTAGGAGTCAATAGCAGCCTTTATCCCCTCCAGTTGTGGGAAGCAAAAATGTCTCCAAATATACTCTGGGGGACAGAATTGTCCCCAGCTGAGAACCACTGATATGCACCGGCTATTGGTAGTGTTTTATGCTAATGAGAGAAGAGGAAGGTAAATTGGTCTTTTAAATCTCACATTTCTATGTTAATCAGTTTGACTCTTTTACTATAGTTTTGAGATAATTTTCATGTATTACTCGTGTAATATTTAGAAATTAGCAAAAAACAAGAATGAGCACGTAAATGTGAAACATAAACACAACAAAAAATGAAGTTTATTTTGCCTATAGAATATGAAGTAGCATGATAACACGTATATTATTCCGTGTCTAACATTTGATTCCTCTTCAAATAATTTACAGAATAAGGTAAGAATTCTTCCTATAATGTACTATATCACAAATTTATGTGGGATCATAGATTTTTTGTCTTTCTCTAGAATGAACTCCTCTAGAAGAAGTGGAAAAAGCCAAGAACAAAGAGACAAAAAATATACTAGAAAAAAATTGAGCCTTGTATTATATTTTGAGAAAATCTTGCTAACGTTGTCATCTCATTATTTTGCCATTACTTGCCTAAACAATGGGGAGGTGATGAATAGAGTGTGAATCTCTCTTCTCTATACAGTTACAAAGCCAAATGAAAGGAAGATTAAAAGGAGACAAAGGAAGATTCCCCCTTCCCTACTCCCTGCTGCTGCCAGGAAATTATCTTCAGTAAAATTTTTTAAATTTTTAAGTAACTGATAAGTAATAATGTATACTAAAATCCATTTGCCAGATGGTGAGGGGTCCTAAATTAATTGATAATAAAATATTCTCAGTAATTTCCAATATCCAAATTTGCGATATATATGTCCATTATAGGAAATTGCCACACTTATATTTATTTGTTGGAATAGTGATTTAGGTATAGATAACCAAAAATACATTTTTGTTATAGATGCTTCCTTATACACAATTGATTTTGACATATCTTCAGTTATAAGGGAATGGTTAAAATATTTTCACAATAGAGTGACTCTATTCTCTTTACTTTCCTTTAGTTCTACTTTATGATAATAAGGATGAGGCAAACATCGATGATATAAATGGATTCAATAACATGTAGCTATTGGTAATACAAAACTGGAATATAAATTTGAAATATTTGTAATTGTCACTGAGCTAGCGAACATTCTTTATTATTAACAATATTTCATGTAACCAAAGACTTTCAAATTACTGTAGATTTGTTAACATTAGACAGGATCTAAAAGCAATGACCCTAGATAAAAAAATCTATTTTAACTGCTAATATGTAGTAATATGGTCATCTCAGTTTGGAGGATGTCAAGTAAGCGGTTTGAAGCCCAGAGAAGACTCATATGAATGCTCTGATTCTTACAAATTTACATGAAAAATTAATCATTTTTGGAAATTCTCCATGTATGCTGTGCTGAGTTTTCAGAGGCTTCCTCCCCTCATTCAAAAGAATTTTTATGCATTTCGAAGAGTAAGTCAGATGATCACATATCAAATGAAACATGTTACTAAGTCATTTAAATGTAAGTATTTGCTGTGTTCTCAGGAGATATCTGGCAGTGAATTTGTGATCTACACTGAAATTGCAACATGGGGAAATTGGCTTATGGCAATTTCATTGTTGAACAACAACTGTTACAGAGCAAAAAATGCATAGCACAAAAGGGTTGCTAACCCAAAGAAGTATCCGGACTGCAGAGAGAGTTGGAGCTAGAAGTACAAACTCTGATATTAACACTCCTGTTGTGAACACTGTCTCTGTCACTTTAGATTTTTGTGACTTTTGGACAAATTACCTTTACTTCTTATATAGTTTGCTAGGATGGCAATAACAAAATACCACACCCTGAATGGCTTCAACAACAGAAATTTACTTTCTTTGAGTTCTGGAGGACAGAAGTCCTAGATCAAGGGGTCTGCAGATTTCTTTTTTCCTGAGTCCTCTCCTCTGGGCTTGCAGATGCATGACTTTTCACTGTTTCCTCGAATAGCATTTTTCTCTGTGTGCCTACACCCTTAGTGGTTCTTCCTTTTCTTATAAGGAAGCAGGTCATATTGGATAAGAGCCCTACCTTGACTCTCATTTTAACTTAATCACCTTTTTAAAGTCCTACTCCCCAAATAATGGTTACATTCTGAAATACTGGGTTTGGGATGCCAACATATGGATTTGAGGGAGACACAATTCAGCCAATAACACCTCTCTAAACCTTAGTTTTATCATCTGAAAAATGGGAATAATATTAGAACTTATATGACAAGATTATTGTAAAAATCAAATAAGATAAAGCATATATATATATGTGAATATATATATATATATCACATAGAGTGACAGGCACATATTGAATCTTCAATAAATATAAACTTAAGTTGGCTTCATAATTATTAGCATGATCACTATAATTTTTATCTGAATTTGTATGTGCTATTTTTTTTAATAAGGATGATTTCCTGTTTCATGTAATCCTTTATTTTTTTTTTTTCTTTTTCTGTATTTTTTTGTGAGCTAATTGCAGAGGCACCAAGTCCCATTCATTTTGTTATTTGGGGCTATAAAGGGACTTATAACATTTTTGCAACTCTCAATACAAAAAATGAGTAATATTTTGTTAGGCAAATGTGTAGTTTTTAATTCTATTTTTTTTTTAAAACTTAAGAGTACCACATTAAATTTGAACTACTCTTTTCATAGTAAATAAACATATTAATGATGTATTATTTACATAGCGGACAGGTAAATGTTGATATATAAGTTTGGATGAGAGAGGTTATTCAATAATAAACAATCTCTGAATAAAATAGCCATGTCTTAACATGGCAAAATGTTCTTTCTCTCTCAAGCAACAAAACCTTTGTCAGTTGGGCAGATGAGCTGGCAGATCTGCGCATTGCAGTGATTTAGGAATCTGGGCTTATATAGCCACAATATTCCAAATTCTGCCAGATATTATGGCATAAAAAAAGAAGACCCTGGTTCATGTAGTAAAAACTTTGTCCTGTCACTGTGATGTTCTATCCCCTTATAACTTTTAAATCAGAATTAATCATAAGGCTTCACCCATTCTCATGGGAATTAAGAAGTATAACTCTATTATCTGTTCAGAAGTCAGAGAGCTGACAATATTTGACTATTTAGTGAGCAACATTAATTGCTATTACAATTTCACTTCCTTCATGCTTCAAAATCGAATCCATATATTTTGATACTGTCTTTACAATTACAGAACATGTATTTACGGTAAATCACACATTCACACACACATACACACACACATAAATGCAAGATAAAATTCATTACTGTATAAAGATCAATAAATATCAAACTTACAGAAAGAATCTCTATAAAAAGATTGTATATATATATATATATATATATACTATTTTCAAATTGTTCTCAAAATCAGAAAGTATAAGTCTTATTTGGTGATAGTTAACAAAGCGTCACCTTAAGAATTACCCATTGCTGGGCGCCTGGGTGGCTCAGTTGGTTGAGCGGCTGCCTTCGGCTCAGGTCATGATCCTGGAGTCCCTGGATCGAGTCCCGCATTGGGCTCCCTGCTCGGCGAGGAGCCTGCTTCTCCCTCTGACCCTCCCCCCTCTCATGTACTCTCTCTCTCTCTCATTCTTGCTCTCTCAAATAAATAAATAAATCTTTAAAAAAAAAAAAAGAATTACCCATTGCCAAAGGAGTCGTTCTAATACAAATTCATAAATTTGCAGCACTC
>NC_138375.1:15041130-15058556 GCF_054177405.1 Leptonychotes weddellii | reverse complement strand
TAATAAATATATATAAAATATAAAAATAAAATGAATTTTATTAATTATAAATATAATATTAATTAGTATTAAATTAAACATTGTCACTGCTTTCATACAAGAAAATCATATTTAAAAAATTGTAATATTTCTTTTTCTCTGGAGTCAAAGTTTATGATTTTTTTTTTAAGAGGGGGTGCAGGGGACGGGCAGGGGGAGAGGGAGAGAGGGAATCTCAAGCAGACTCCATGCGCAGCAGAGAGCCCAACATGGGGCTCAATTTCACAACGCTGAGATCACAATCTGAGCCAAAATCAAGAGTCAGATGCTTAACTGACAGAGCCACCCAAGCACCACAAAGGTTATGATGATTATAATCATGATAAAAAATTAATCAAGTTGGATAATCATTCAATATTGTGTTTGCCAAGTATTTATAGATTTTATAAGTTCTGCATTCTGTGTACAGCAATATCAATAATGAGGAAGAAAACTATGAATTAATAAAAACAAGAATTCTTACATATGAAATCTAAAATATAGATTTGCAAATACTTTATACTATTAAGAGTACCTAAAGAGAAGTTAAATGTATTTTTCATATTTTTCTCTAATTCTGTTCTGAAATTTCAAAAGGACAAAAAAAAGGAAAACTTGAGCATATATATTATAAAGTAGTGAAAGCATGAGAAAGGTTACATCTTCCTTCAGGGCAAATGAGCGCATTGCCTTGTAAGATGCAAAATGCTAGATTTTGCACAGTGATGGTCTCAGAAATAAAAGAAAATATTTTAATAAGTGAACTATCTTTTATTAAGTAATGGCTCTTTATACACATTATTTCTTTTAAATGACAATTAAAATCATTGTATCTCTACATTAAAGGGCTGAATTTTGACAACTTGGAAAAATTTGTTAATGTAGCCTTTTTTAAACAGTTTTTAAAATCTAATTTAAGGTATTACTGTTCACTGAGCAAAATTATCAGCTAGTGATCATATCTATACAGGATAGGTTGGATGTAAGGTAAATGATTGAAATCGGAAAACTTGTTCCTCATTTTCTTATCTTTTTAATACATTAAAATAGCTTTGTTTATGCACGATTAATACTACTCAGAGACAAAAATGGAAAAGGACAGTGAGAACAGTATTGACTTGTCCTGAAATATTATTAAATAAAATCTATTAAGTGTGTTTGCTTGTCAGCTATATTTAGACATTGTACTGGACTCATAGTTTGGGTTCCTCCTTCAATTACCTTGATGTCTTCCATTTATCTCTTATTTATCAGTTTGTAACTGGGCCTGGCACCATGTCCTTACATCTTCCAATCTTAGATGAAATGTCCCACTTCACGCCCTGAGGTTGACTTCCTGAGCAGCCTCCATGGGGGCCAGTAATGGAACCCAGAAATATAAGGGAGTTGGTTCCCTTTGTGGAGAATCCTGATAGATGAAACATGAGAAATAAGTGATTAGTTTCATAGGGTTACTGTAACAGAGTACAGCGAACTGGGAGGCTTACACAGAAATTTGTTTTCTCTCAGTTCTGGAGACTACAAAATCCTTAAACAAAGTGCCCACAATGTTGGTTTCTTCTGAGGCCTGTGAGGGAGAATCTGTTCCATGATGATCTCCTAGCTTCTGGTAGGTTGCCCGCAATTGCTGGTGCTTCTTGGTTTGTGACAGTTTACTCCCATCTTCATCTGTGACATTTTGCTTCCTGTGTTTCTGTCTCTGCATCCAAATTTCCCCTTTTTGTAAAGACGTCAGTCATATGGATTAGACCTCACTCTAATCACGTCGTCTTAATTTGGTCATCTACAAAGACCTTATTTCCAAATAAGGTCACATTCAAAGGTACTGAGTGTTAGGACTTCAAAATCTATTGGGGTTCCACAATTAAACCTATAACATAAACTGGGAAGACAACTACCCTAAGATTGATGTGAG
Organism: Leptonychotes weddellii; assembly: GCF_054177405.1. Lineage (NCBI taxonomy): Eukaryota > Metazoa > Chordata > Mammalia > Carnivora > Phocidae > Leptonychotes > Leptonychotes weddellii. The sequence goes on along the minus strand of NC_138375.1, from coordinate 15,056,623 downwards.
GAGCAATTTCTTCTTTTAAACTTTAGAGGGAATTACTATGTTGTATTAACCATGATTTTTATATTTTATAATGTTTTTACATCTTGGAAAAGCCTAGCTTGTTGGCAAAAGATTGCCCTGCCCAGAGATAGCTAATTCTAAATTCACCAGCCCACTTTTCATATACAAACCGATTGATTCTGAATCCATCTCCCTAAAGACTTACTTTATCTATATTTATACAGCGAGCTGTGTTTCTTCTGCCCTCCATCAACTGAATGCCAAGTGCTAGACAACTAAGGCCAACCCCATAACCCAAAGCTCACCATAATTATTTAAACTACCTGGTCTTAAAATGTTTACCCTGACCTGCAATGCCATTCCCACCAAAACCCCAATAAAGCCTGTGACGTGTACTTTCCCCTTGCTCCTCCTTCTGAATCCTGATCCAAATCTGGTTCTTCCACATGTGGTTTTGCATGGCATGACCTGCCCCTTTCTCTTGGGAAATGTAGTAACTTCTTTTTCAATTGCATTGACTTCATAATTTTGTCATTCAGTCACCTCTATAAGTTAATATTTCTCAATGCAATTGAGACACAAGTGCTGAGTAAACATGCCCACCAAAAATCTGCTGGGCTCTTTCAGGCTTCTTGCAAAGTGTTTTGTGCTGCTTTTCTTCACACCTTTTCACACCTCACTTCCTTTTCTTTCATCTCCATCACCAACCTGGTAGGGGGTTTGTACCTCCAAGATCAAATATCATCACTTTTGCCTTATCTCAAGCTTTGCTATCTGGAAGGCCAGGCTAATATTTATTTGGACCCAGAAATGTACAAAAACAAAGAATGGTGAAGTAAGGTTTAAACACTAGATACTAAAACCTATTAAGAGGTTGTAATTTTTTAAATATTAAGATACAGAGCCATGGATGAAAAGACAAGTCAATATGAAATCTAAGGTTCAGAAACATATTCAACTTTACGTGTGTGATTAGCAAATAAATAAAGTACTACTGCAAAGCAGCAGAATAAGTTGCTCAATTGATATATTAAGGACAATTAATTAACCATTAGGAAAAATATACCCAGTGACAAAAACAAAACTGAGATAAATTATGGGACATTGTTGAATCTAGTTAGTAGCCAATAAACCAAAGAACTAAATAAGGTAGCGTTTGTCATTTATTCAACTAAAAACATTAAATAATATTCTCTGGGGGTACCTGGGTGGCACAGTCGGTTAAGGCTGGTTTTGGCTCACTTGTGATCTTGGGGTCCTGGGATTGAGCCCTGCGTAGAGCTCCACACTCAGTGGGGAGTCTAACTGGGATTCTCTCTCCCTTTCCTTCTGCCCCGCACACCCCAAGCCTGCTCTCTCTCGTGCGCGCATGAGCTCGCTCTCTCTTGCGCAAGGTCGCTCTCTTTCTCTCTCTCTCTCTCTCTTGCTCAAGTGAATAAATCCTTAAAAAAATATTCTCCAAATTGGAGAATGTGTAACAAATGTGATAGTCTATTCTGGATGTATATGGTAATACCAAGAACTTTAAAATACTCCAAACTTTTTAAATGAGTGATGTATTTTCAAACAGTAACTATTTTAAAGTAGACTCAGACATTTACGCAAAGAAGAACATTCAAAGATACTAATGAGAGAATTTACAAGATGAGATTATAGAAATTATGATCCATTCATGTATTAAACACCCATCAAAATGATGTAAGAAATTAATATTGATAGATATGAAAAGATATTCATGTTATATCGAATGATAAAAGTAAATTATAAACCTATGTTAGTAAGTTTCTCATTTGAAGTAGAACTAACATACAGATAAATTATATTTAAATATAAAAACCAAAAGAACCAAATATTTTTTATAATACACAAATTCTAATAGAAATTATTTTTGATGCTATGATTACTAGTGATTTCTCTTCTTCATGCCAATGTAAATTTTCTAAACTTTGTGTGATGAGCATGAATACATTTCCAATGAAAAAATAAAATTACTTAAATATGATTTAGTGTGTACAGTGTCTGTAAATTCCAATAAAATAAATACAGTTTAACTTTCTTAATTCCGGAATTTCAGAAGTACTGTCTGTAAAACATTGTTCTAGAGATGAAGATGGCTGTAGAAAATTGGACATAAAAGAGAAGACATAGATCTGATGGGAAATATTTATGAGGAGTATAATATAGTTTTATTTTGTTTTCTACATGCTGTCATATTTATTTATATTTATTTATTTATTTAAGAGAGAGAGAGAGAGAGCACAAACGCTGGAGGGAGAGAGACAAGCAGACTGCGCTAAGCATGGAACTCAAAGTGGGGCTTGATCTCACAACCTTGAGATCATGACCTGAGCTGAAATCAAGAGTTGGACACTTAGCATCTCTAAATGCTGTCTTGATCCAGTTTGGAAGGCTTGCCTTAGAGGTTGGTCTTCCTTGAGCAGCTATTAAGTCCACCTCCCAACCACTTCTCTCCTCCAGCCCTCACACTTTGAGCCACTATGCACCTACCCTACTCTCCCCGGGGCCAGGTACCAAACAACTGGCACGACCTCTTTGCCCTGAAATCTACACGATTATTCAACTAGCCAATCCACTGGAACCTGAGAAACCTAGCTAAGTCCACTGCACTTGCCATGTATAACCTACCCCCCACAGCTCCGGCTTGCTGAAACCCTGTGCCCAAGTACAACTGCCTGAAAGTTTTTCTTCTTCCAAATTATAGGTAATTTAGAGTTCTGCCTTCATCTATGCAGAGTCAGTGTGTTGTGTCCCACCACCAAAAGAATCTTCAAATCATATAAAACAAAGTGTGTGTCTGTACAAAATGTATGTATATATATATATATCTTTTTCCTCAAAACGTCTGTCCTGGTTCAAGTCTTCATTATCCCTCTGCTGGACTATTACAGTATCCTTCTGATCCAAACTGTTCATCTTCCAATTTAAGATCCCTAATAATCTTTCTAAAACAAATGACATTGTTATGCCTCTCCCTAGAAACTCTTTGTTCAGGGGTGTAAACCAATCTGAGTCTGACTCCAGCTAGCTTTCTCATTCCTCTTACACACACATAACCAGATCACAAGGATCTGTGCACTTGTATAGCTCTCTGACAGACTATTTCTACTGCTTGCTTTACCCTCGGCATATCCAGCTGGAATCTCCCTCATCATTATTCACAAACTAATATTAATAGATCCTCACATTCTAGGACAAATTTATAGCATCCTCTTTCATTACTATAACATTTTGCAAATACCACCATAAAGTGACCTATGTGTCCTAACTATAAATGGACTTTCTAAGACTAACAAGTATAGTTAATTTTCCCTATATTCTCTAATTATCACCCCCCTGACTGATAGGACACACTCAATAATGTGTTTTGCTGAGTTTAATTGAATTGAACTATGTACGTACCTTAGTCAGAAAATACTTACGAAGTTGGGGATAAGATCACTTTTCTTGAAAGTCTTTCTTAAACTGGAGGTTTGGGGAAAATTACAAGAGAAATGAGTGGGATCTTCACCCCCACACAACACTACCAATATATCTGCAGTCTCTGTCCTATTTTGTTTTGTTTTTCCTGTCCTAATGCTTTTATGTGGCTCTGAAACAGTTAAATACTGAAATACAAGAGACATCTCAACAGAATTTAAGCCTAGAAACCATAAATTTAAGGACTTCTTTCAGGCAGTATTTAACTTATAGTTATTTTTTCCCATTTAAAATCAGGGAATTTATATACTATATCCATCAGGGAAAAAAAAAAGTTAAAGAAAATGTCATTTTAGCAGTCTTTAGAAGGATGGATTCATATTTGGAGAAAAGCATATCTTCAAAATTCTGCATTTTTATAAGTTTATTTAGTATCATAGAGACAAGAAGTGCTGGATCAAGATAAATAGACATTAATCCTTTGTGCTCTGTAGAATGAACATTCTAGAAAATGTAGGTGGTGTGAAAACTGCATAATTAAAAAAACCCTATGAGATAAAGATTTGATCATCTTAATAATATACTGGATTAGCACAGTCTCTGAGCGGGGGAGGGTGGGAATGCAAATGCAGAATAATGGGTAAAAGATGGCAATGAGAGAGGAGAGCCATACTCTGGCCAACGACTTCCCCAAATGTGTTAGCGAAAAAGAACTATAACCTGGTCCCATATTATGCTGTAGTGACAAATGTATATGCATATTATATAGTTATATATTTATATTATGCACATATATGTATGTGTATTTATATATTTCAGCTAATTATCTATATGTAATTTTTTGCTAGTATGACTAATTTTACTGATTTATTAAATCCAAAGCTTTAATCAACCCCCTTCTTGAATTGTTAATAAAGGCATTTGTACCAAATAGAACAAGTGACACTTGTGGATGGGAAACTGAGACCTGCAGAGAAGTGATCAAGTAAATGACAGCCTTGCCCTTCTTCATAGCGAAACCAGGTAATGCAAATAATACATTTTACTTCAAATCCAAATTTTGGCTTATACATTCCTGAGTATATTTTTATTTATTAAACTGTTCACTTAAAAATATAATCCTTTTTATTCTGCCTCATTATTTTTCTAAATCCCAAATGAGAAACAATACTGAATAAATAAATAATCAAAGGAGTACTACCATACCTACTACTTATAAATAAAAATAACTGTGACATGTACCCTGCTTTTACTCTTCAATATTCCTCGTAATAACTAAAGATCTGTATTTGAGTGCAAATGTGACTCTCACACATGAATAAGCAATGAACACATTGAAAACATGAAATCACATTTGCATATAATGTTGCTGCTCCATTGCAATAGCTCCCCACACACCAAAGTGATGTATGACCAGAGGCAGCATTTACTCCAACTCTCTGAAGGATGCTTTTGTTATTTGCAGTGAGGATAGGGAAAATGAAGCCCATTTGTCAGTGGCTGAGATGAGACTCTAACATGTTTGAATTACCACTTCTGGGCTCTTTCCACCATTTATTTTATAAAACACAAGCATCCAGGTCATAGAAACTTATGCTAGAATTCGTTAGTTATGAGTAAGAGATGACAGCTGTTGGGGTGGCCAGGACATGGAGTTATAGGAGCTTAACATTCTGTATTTATTCACTCTTGGAGCAAATAAATATTTGAGACTTTGCAGTTACAAATTTGCGAATAGAAATAAACTATGTTAATTGACAGCTTTTATTTTCAAATTTATCCTATGAGTTATGAGATTTGGCATATCAGAAAATATTGAAAAGGAATATACATATATATTTGTGTATATTTATTAATGTGATACAATATTTTTATGGGAAATACTTGGTTATTTCCTTATTATTTGTAAAGATAAATGGAGGATTAACCAAAATATGGATTAAATATATATTTAAAAAGAAGGGTGCCTGGGTGGCTCAGTGAGTTAACCATCCGATTTGGGGTTGTAAGATTGAGCCCCACTTTGGACTCTGTGCTGGGCGTGGAGACTGCTTAAGATTCTCTCTCTCCCTCTCTCTTTGTCCCTCCCCCTCCCCCTCTCTCTCCCTCTCTCTCTCTTTCTTTCTCTCCCTTTCTTAATTAATTAATTAAAAAAATATTTAAAAAGAAAAGATTTTAAAATCTATTATTAGTACATAAAGAAAATAAAAATACAAAAATAAAGATTTCCTGGGTGCCTGGGTGGCTCAGTTGGTTAAGCGACTGCCTTCGGCTCAGGTCGTGATCCTGGAGTCCCGCATCGGGCTCCCTGCTCGGCGGGGAGCCTGCTTCTCCCTCTGACCCTCCCCCCTCTCATGTGCTCTCTCATTCTCTCTCTCTCAAATAAATAAATAAAATCTTTAAAAAATAATAATAAAAAAATAAAGATTTCCTTTTAAAATGTGTAGAGGTACAGTCTCAAACATTGATTCGGTTGGTTTCTGTACTTAAAAAATTAGTTGTGCTTTTGGAATCAGTAAATTAGTCTGCAATCTGCCTATTGATAACAAGGAAAAAAAGTCTTATCTCACATTGTGTCAAACATAATCATATGAACATTTGCACCCACTTAATTTTGTTTGTATTCACTTAGAAATACCTGCTGAGTAGGGATTATCATTGCATTCAGGATATGCCTGATTTGCTAGAAGGGCACAAATGTCACCCAGCATACTAAATTCTCTCAGCAACTGAAGTACATTTAGAAAGAATGAAAATGAGGCATCTTGATCATTTCAAGGAAAATATTAGGGGATTTTCAAGTGCTTTAGATGCATGAATTAATGCAACAAATTTAAGTATAGAAGACATTGTTTTCAGCTCACCTGATATTTGAGGGGGAGCACCTACATGATTCTTTTGACAAAGGTATACAAAAAAATGCTTAAGCCCATCTTCCATTTAACTGTTTTGCAAATCTAGCAATATACCACAGAATTACCACAATTTCAGGCCCTTATTAGAGACTTCTAACAAAACTACCACATTATGGCTTCTATAAAAAATTTAGTTTGAGAAAATACTATTTTAAGATAATGATCTAAAGACTGGGTGTACCATATATCCACATCTTGAGAAGATTTCCTTCTAAAAACCTCTGGACACTTGTCTTGACCAAACACTGTAGTGTTATGAAATCAGATTGCATGAGAGGTTGCACTTGGAGAAGGAAATGGGTTTTACATGAATGATATGAGGGATAGTGATGACATTATTTCCTGGATCATTACCACCCCACTGAAGTTACATTTGGAAAGGGTTTGTCTGTTTGTCTTGGTAAAATTCCTCTCTGTGGTAGGCGGAATGGCCCCTGAATGATGTCCACTCCCTAATTCCCAAAACCATGAATGCATTACTTGGGTAATAGAACTCTTCCATCATAATTAAGGTTGAAGATCTTAAAATAAGATTAACCTGGAATAAATACTTAGGCCCAAATTAATCTCAGGGATCCTTAAAAGAAGAGGACTATCTCCAGCTGTGGCAAAAGAAATTTGGCCAAAGAGAAGTTAGAGGCACTTAAAAGCAGGAGAGCTTAACATCCCACTACTGGTTTGGAGATAGATAGGTGAAGTCGTCAGTAATTCAGATAATCAGAAGGACTATCATCTCAGATGATAGTCAGCAAGGACCTCAGCCAGAAAAATGGCAAGAATTCTGCAAACAACTTGAATGACCTTGGAAGTGGGTTTCCCCTCAGAGCCTGGAGGTAAGAGCCCCAGCCACCCAATATCATGACTGGCCTTGTGAGACCTACTACTACTTAGCCCACTAGGATTTCTGGCCCACAAAGCTGTGAGTTAATAGATTTGGGTCATTTTAAACAATATTTTTGTGGTAATTTGCTACCACAGCAATAGAAAACTAACACACTCACCCACAGGAAATAATGTACTTCCTATTTTTCATAACAATACAACATGACCCATGATAGTCTCTCTTTTGCTGGTTGTAAAGATGCTCGCAGCTAATTTTAAATTTTATCATAGAAACTGCAGACCTTTATCTCTAGCATAGTTATCTTTTTTTTTTTTTTTTCACGTATCCTAATTTTTATTTTTAGGATGAAATCTATCCTAATTTTCACAATGTAATCATTATTATAGTTTATCAATTTTTCAAAAATTTGTATTAAGCTATGCCTTCTTTAGAAATAAGTAAAATATAAGTACAAAAATTAAAATTAATTTTGTTTATTTTTACTTGTAGTTTCCTTTATTGTGAAATACAGGAACGCACATAATGAAAGGTAAAATAAATTAGGATGGTTGTGATCGACACTGTGTTTCATAACCAATATCCATTTTTTTTTCTTTGATAACAGCAGCCTGACTTTTTCCTGGGATTTAACCCCCCTGTATTACATTAAATCTTGGTAGCATATTTCTTATTACTTTAGTGAGGGGAATATCCTCTGAGCTCTCTGGGGGGTAGCTGGGAGAGTCTCTCTGATCTTATATAATTAATCCATTTTAGTATGTCCAGCTTGGTGAGCCTTTTGAACACATCCTCAATACTCTGGGCTGTTCTGGAATCTCCACCTAATTTACTGTTGGCTATTAATTTTCCTAAGCTTTATTAAAACAAATTTGCACTGGGAAAACTAAAGAGGTAAGGAAGACTTTACTCAATGGTACTGCAATGGAGGATAAGACTAAAATGCAGTCTGAGCTCAGGTCCAGTGAAACAAAGGGAGGGAGAGTTTTTCAGAGCTGGGAAGTGGGGTGAAGATCTTAGGCCACATTTGTTGCTAATTGGTTATACTCAAAGGATCCCCTACATCTTAATAACAGGAGGTAGTTTTCTATCTTGGAGCAAGGTGCCCACTAAAGGAAATTAGGTTTCTACTCTCCCATAGGGACTGGGAGAAAGGAGCATTCTATCAAAAGGATCAAACTTCCAGTTATAAAATAAATAAGTCATGGGATATAAAGTACAGCATAACAACTATAGTTAATAATACTGCATTGCATATCTGAAAATTGCTAAGAGAATAAATCTAAAAGAAGGAAAAAAGAAAAGAAAAGAAAAAAACTCTGGGCGTGTGAGAAGGGAGCATTATCTTCCTTATGATTGCATTTCAAAGGGGTACCTCCAGGTCCTTAAGAAAGGCAGTTCTGGATCATAGAACTGGCAAGAAGCTTTCAAAAAGATTTACATCTCAAAGGTGCAAAGAAAGAATTTTCAACTGGTTTTTAAAAGAAAATGCTCTAAAAAAGCTAGGTTAGGAGCCTACAGTCTGGAAGAAGCTTATCTAATGTTAAATCAAGATGAGGGGTTAAGTTTATTCCTAAGCATTTTATTCTTTTGATGCTATTGTAAATGGGGCTGTTTTCTTAATTTCCTTTTTGAATTTTTCACTGTGTGTAGAAATGCAACTGATTTTTATGTTGATTTTGTACTCTGCAACTTTAATGAATTTATTAGTTATAACAGCTTTTATTTTGTTTTCTGTGCAATCATCAGGATTTTCTACATACAAGATCGTATTTTCTGTAAAGAGAGATATTTTACTTCTTTTCCAATTGAGGTGGATTTTATTTCTTTTTCTTGACTAACTCCTCTGGCTAGGACTTCCATACAATATTAAATAGAATTGGTGAGAGTGGGCATCCTTGCTTTGTTCCAGATCTTAGGGGAAAAGATTTCAGTTTCTCATCATTGAGCATGATAGCTGTGAACTTTCTACATACGGATTTTATTACAGTGAAATAAGTTCCTTCTAGGCTAATCTGTTGAGTTCCTGTATTTTTTTTATTTTTTAATCATGAAGGGTATTGGATTTTGTAAAATACTCTTTCTGCATCTAAGTATTCTTACCATAAACATAAATAATAATAATGATAATAATAAATGAGGTGGGAGGAAGCTTTTAGAGGTGATGAGTAGGCTTATTGTGGGGGGACCTGATTGGGTGGACAGGCTGGCCTGGGTGGTGAAAGAATTCGCCTGAGGCAGAACAAAGAAGATAGAAGTTTACTGAATACACGGCAAGGGAGTCATGGTCAGGACAGCAAAAGAGACTGTCTGCCAGGAGGTGGTGATGAGTTAAGGGGCAGAAGTGAAGACGTATGGGAACATATAGAATTTTTCTTTTTCTGCACCTGTGCCCGTTTGTAAGTAGCCCATTGGTTAGCCAGGGCTTATGCATATTTTGAAGTGCATCACCTAAGGAGCCTGTTTACATTCAGCCAGGTGGTCACCATGGGCCCTACGTAACTCTGGTTTCCATTGCTCAAGCCTGTCGCCTAAAAGAGGCCTCTATATTTATGGCGTAGATTGTGATGATATTTTCGCAGAAATACACTTACCTCCAAACTCTTCAAGTTGCATACATTAAACATGTGCAGCTTTTGGTATGCCAATCATACCTCAATAAAGTGCTTTATGAGAAAAAAAGTGAGAGAAATAAATATGAAGGGAATGTTAAGATTATTTTGGGCAGCTTTAGGAGCATAGTAGAATCAGCCCATTGACAGGTACAGGATCCTGAATATGGGGAGACCCCTAATCAGTTTAACATCTCCCCCCTTCACTAGCCCAGGATCCTCATATCCATTTGCAGACATGTTCTCTGGGTACCTGCAGATACATATAAAGGTACTGCAACTCCTTTGGGGAATAATCCCTTTCTTAGTACAGTGAGGACAGTATTTATGGAGCCATGCTAGACTTGACCCAAGTTATAGATACAAGATAATATTGAACTTACAGTGAATCTTTGAATCTATAGCATCATCACCTGTTAGCTTGTTAAAATGCACATTTGTAATATACCTTGATTTAGTAAATCACAATTTCTGGGGATGTGAACTAAGATACTTAATTTGAACCATCTGTCCAGGTGATTTGTATGCACATTACAGTTTGACACAAATAAAGGGGAGGGCAATCATCATCTAGTAATGCATGCACTTCCTGTGAGATCATTGCATTTTTTCCAGAAGTTTCTATTCTATAGCAAGGTGAAGATACCTTGAGAAGTCAAACAAAGTTGTGGTTTCAGGTTTCTGAAAAGTATCCATCCAGTTGTCCATGCCTCAAGGCTCAGGGTCTCACCTCTTTCAACACTTTCGTGTAAAATATTCCCCAGGGCTAAAAAGTTGATCCACTTTTATAAGTGTCTAATTTGTAAGAGGGAGCTCTCTTAAAATAGGACATCAGGATTCTCTGACTGGATAATTGGCCTACTTGAGCCTGTCATTTTTTTTTTTTTCTTTGAAAGTTTTGATTTTAGTTAGGTTCATCCCATTACATCATCACTCTTTATAATTACTTATAATTATCATTTTCCAATATTTCTCAACTACTAGAGTGATTACACACCCAAGTAGGAATACTTCTATCTATACTCCATCAGAATTCCCAATATCTGAGGGTCTTAATATCTCAGATACTTATAGGGCTGAGTTCTTACTCCCTAACTTATTACCATCAATGGACAGAGAATGACCCACTATAAGAATCAGAGAAGAAGAATCTGTTAGGTAGAGATCCACCTCTAGTATCCACTATTTCACTATTTTTGTTTAGGTTTTCCCAAAATCAACCCTGAGACAGCAATTTGAGTATAAGTAGTTTATTGGGAGATAATTTAAGAAATCATAATAGTTGGGGTCCCTGGGTGGCTTAGTTGGTTGAGTGTCCGACTCTTGGTTTTGGCTCAGGTCATGATCTCAGAGTCCTGGGATCGACTCCGTGTAGGGCTCCATGCTCATTGCAGACCCTGCTTGTCCCTCTCCCTCTGCTCCACCTCTCTCACTCTCTCTCTAATCTCATAAATAAATAAAAAAATCGTTAAAAAACAAAATCATAATAGTTGTGTGGGAAAATTAGATCACCAACACATTCAAATACCTACATCACACCAATTGAATTTTGATTATCTATTTAAATAGTTATTTTACTCTATATCAGGAGTCAGAAAACATTTTCAATAAAGGGCAAGTGATTAGGCTTTGCAGGCCAAATTATCTCTGTCACAACTACTCGACGTGTCATTATAGGACAAAAACAGCTAACAACAAAACAAAAACAGTGTTCTAAGAATATATTATTTACAAAAACAGATGATGGGTTGGAGTTGACCCAGAGGCCATACTTTACCAACTTCTACTCTATGTTGTGACCTACATGAGGACAAAGAATATAACTTTTTATCAATATAACCTAAGTATCTGGCCAATAATGTACACATAGATATTTATAGAGTAAATGAAAAAGGTTTTAATGTATTTATAGATGATATGGATGATTACCTTGAGTTGATCTTTCCCCTTACCCAGTTCAATTAACTGGAAAATCAGGTTGCTTTTTAAGATTTAAGCTTGAAACTAAAACCCGAGTTTGAATCATGCATAGTTTTCTTTAGAACAGAGTAGCAATACATCACCCAAACATGCTGGGCAGTAACCTAATTTCATCTATTGGTGACTTTTTTTTTTCTTCCCCCCTCCTTTTTTTCTTTTTATGGCTTATTTTATATCTTTCTTTTACTCTGTTGACTTTGATAAAAAAAAGAAAACTTTCCTTAGTAGGTCAATTGTAAAGGCATAAAAAATAGATGAAGCAGAGAGAGAGAGATTTTGACTGATCAGCGCAACTCTATCCAAAATAGGAAGTTGGCACTTCAAGGGTTTAACCTCATTGCCACCGTTACAAGCAGAACACTCTTGTGATTCGATCACATTTATTAGATATTTTACCTAATTCCTCCTTGTTTTTGTTGTCCTACCTACTTTTGAAAATATATATAATGTATTATGATCCCATTCATAAAGTTCAACTACATGTAAAACTAAGGACTGTACTGGTAAGGATACAGCCTGGGACAGTACATATATAATGAAAAGCAATGAGAAATTCTACATGCAGTGGATAAGAGAATGGTTGGAAGGAGTCTTCAAGGGACAGTACGCTCAATTACTAACAGGATGGTATGTGAACAGGTTTTCCTTGCATTGCATTAGCACCTGATACTTCTGTTACAAATATTGCTTTGCATGCAATTCCTATATAATGAGAAAAATATTTCCCTGAAGATTTGTATATCTTTCTGCTTGGAAGTCTTTTTGAGCAATGTGGAATCCCATTCATAACTTACCAAAACAATGCTGAGGGTCAGGATGAAGCATTTCCATGCATGCATTAACATCAGTCTTAGATATTGGATATATGAAGAGAATTGAATGAAACTTTTTTTTTTTTTTGCCTCAAAATATGTAGGATATCAGTTCTAGATCAAGATTTTAGCTCTTTCTTCAGCTGGAGTATGATGCATTGTTCCCTTTCCTTTCTGACTGAGGTAACAATTTTAACAATGTTATCACATGTAAATCCTAAATTGGCACCTGCTCCTAGCATCATATACAGTAAAGGAAACATAGAATAGGCAATTAAAAGCACACACATTTTAAGTTTACAATATCTTGATTTATTTAATATTACAAATTATTTTTGTCACCCAGTTCACTATATAAGTAATATAAAACATCAGCCTCTCATTGGTGAAATGTTCTTTATAACAATTTAAAGAATAACTGCACACAGTCATGTGCTATATGTATTCTCTTTTGTAATAAAAAATGGCATTGAGCATAATTACAAGAATTAATGACCTTGCATTAGTGTAGCCTTAAATCAAGCAAAGCTTGTAAATTATTTTAATTGCAGCATCCAGTTAAAATATTTTGATCAATGAGCCTTTACAAATTCTATTAAAATGTGCAAAAATAAATTTGCTGTGATATATATCATGCTAATACACATTTATGATGACCAATTTTAAAATACAATGTTCTTTTCAATTTTTTCTTCTTGAATTATGCATTTATTTCTCAACTTTAAATTTAAGAAGGCAGCCTCACCTCAGACTCTCTTAGAACTGAAAAAGTAACAACATTGTAAACTTTTCTTCCTCATAAGCCTAACAATTTCTCCAGTTACTAGGTCAAACTATCCTCTCTGCCTATATGAGTTTGCTATTGTTGAGTAACAGATTGGCACATTTAGCTGCTTTAAAAAGCACACATTTATTATCTCACAGTTGCCATGGAGCAGGATTCTCCCATATTTTAGCTAATCCTCCATTCAGTGCCAGTGCCTTATAATGTTAAAATCAAGGTATCAACAGGGTCATCTTTTTTTCTAAAGCCTGGGACCTCTTCTAGGCTCACAAGGTTGTTGGCAGAATTAAGTTCCCTCTGGCTATAGGACCAAGGTCCTCGTTTTCTTGTTCTCTCTCCTGGGGAACGCCCTTAGCTCCTGGAGGCCACCCAGAGTCCCTTGCTATATGGCTCAGAACATGGCAGCTTACTTCTACAAAGCCAGCAGGAAAATCCCTCTCTGTCCAGTCAGCTAAGATGGTGTCTTATATAATATACCATAATCACAGGAACGATCATCTCCTATTTACAGGTCCAGCTCACACTCAAGGGTAGGCCCTGCATCGGGGGCAGGAATCCTATGGGCCATCTTAGAATCCTGCCTGCCATACAGCCCCAGGCATATATTTGAGCCATGAGCAGAGAATGGTCTCTCTTGGTCCTGAGAAAATAACTTTTTGTCACAGTCCACAACCACCAAATTGGAAAATGGTTGGCATTTACTCTTTTTTTTTTTTTAAAGATTTTATTTATTTGACAGAGACAGACACAGCGAGAGAGGGAACACAAGCAGGGGGAGTGGGAGAGGGAGAAGCAGGCTTCCCGCGGAGCTGGGAGCCCGATGCGGGGCTCGATCCCAGGACCCTGGGACCATGACCTGAGCTGAAGGCAGGCGCTCAATGACTGAGCCACCCAGGCGCCCCTGGTTGGCATTTACTCTTGAATGAAATTAAGATTATCCCTGCAAGAAGGAACAAAGGGTTTGAATAACTTCTGAGAATTTTCTACTCATGAAATAAGTTCTGATCTGTCATACCCCTGAATATTAATCATGGACCATCTCCTGATACCTGATACCATGTTCTCTCATAAAGAGGCATATATAATATGAAGACCTATACACAGTCCCCTCTTATGAATTAATAAACATGTGGCCATGGGCCAAAGTAGGCTTTACCTGTTAAAATGATCTTATAGAAATAAAATTATTAACTATACAGAACAATGTTTCACTTCATCACTCAATGCCAAAGTCTCCTTTACTACACATTCACCCCAAAGTTGATAAATGTTTGATCATCATGGAAAATTTAAGAAATATATTAAAAATTTTTTACAACGCAAAACTTATCCCCAAAACGAAAGAGATAGTACAGTAGACCCACAAAATGACAACCAGGACAGCAGATAGTCAAGGTCAAAAGCAGAGAAATAACCCCCTCAACCTGTTTTTTTACATTAATATGTAATTCATTGGATGATGTTACAAATGTAACTAGATCTAGTCAAGGACATTTTTATCAGGTGTGATAAATTGTCTTTGACCTGCTCGTACCACCCACTGAATACCTAACTTCATGTATTTCAATAACTTTTCTGATAATCAACCACCTGGGCAACATTTGCAGTCTTTCAAACTGTCACTTTGGGACATGGATTAGTGTTAGCATAAACATAAATCATTGCAGCAAGTCAAGAGGAACTGAAGCAGGGAGCTCTTGGCTCCAAAATAGTCATATCACCAAGTAAATTGAGGAACTACATTAATTTAGTCAAAATAAATAGACTCTACTTCTAACTTATTTATTAATTTTGAATATTTAAAAAAAATCCTATCAAAATTGCTGTTTCTAAAATTAAACCAGTGTTGTCAAAAGTAAAGGATATCGTCAGAGACAAACCAAGCTTGTGATAATGAAACTAAAGAACACTCGATAATGAGGAACCAGCACCTTGAAGTACCAAATTATTGAAAAGTAAGAGGGATTATAGGTTGATGCTGTTATATCATTCTTTATGTGAGCCTTTGAACCAACAGTCTCAGAGGTCTTAGAAGCAGTACGGAAAGGGATGGAAGAGCATCTTATTTATTTCAAGTCATTTCAAAAACTTGTCAAAGTGATTTTGAAACT
>NC_138375.1:14996885-15040630 GCF_054177405.1 Leptonychotes weddellii | reverse complement strand
AGAAGAATTTAAAAAAATCATGGAAACCAATGAAAATGAAAACACAACTGTTTAAAATCTTTGGGATGCAGCAAAGGCAGTCCGAAGAGGAAAGTATATAGCAATACAAGCCTTTCTCAAGAAACAAGGAAGGTCTCAAATACACAACCTAACCCTACACCTAAAGGAGGTGGAGAGAGAACAGCAAATAAAGCCTAAACTGAGCAGGAGAAGAGAAATAATAAAGATCAGAGCAGAAATCAATGAGATAGAAACCAAAAGAACAGTAGAACAGATCAACAAAACTAGGAGCTGGTTCTTTGAAAGAATTATTAAGATTGATAAACCCCTGGCCAGACTTATCAAAAAGAAAAGAGAAATGACCCAAATACTTTTATTAATGTCTATGTCCAATTCTTTGTTTTAAAACATCTGAAATTGAATATAAGCAACTATAGACAGCTATGTTATTGCAACAATAATAAAACAATTACTGGGCATATTTGAGAAAGTGGCAATGCATGCTCATGTTCTATTGAAAACACAACTTCAAGAACTAGAGCCCCACCATCTACGCAAAAGTAATTGAAACAGTGATTTCTTCAAAACTTGGCAGCTTGGATTTTAATCTACAGAATTTTAATAACACCAGTTAACTAGAGGTTAAAATAAATGAAAGTTAAAGATATTTTTAAAGAATTAGTGTAGCCAATAGAATTATCCTTATCTAGATCTGAATTTTAATTTTTGATTTAATCAATACCTCTAGCTAATGTTAATGTTATCCATCAAAGAAATATCTAGTGAGCACATACATTCACACACTATGCTAGAAATCAAATGAGATTTTAACAGAAAAATCTGTCATCATGAAGTATATTAGAGCCCTAACAAAACAATATTAGGATAATAGGAGTTGTGCTTAACAAATGTTCTTTTCACAGTCATGGATAAATTGTAAAAAACAACTAGGCAAGGCCAGTAATTACAGTCCATTGCCTCCTTTAGGGTTGAAGAGATGAAGAAAGGAATCTGTTACTGGAACACTGTGAGAGTATTTTGGAGATGAGCAGCCTTGAGAAGGGAAGTGCCTTTTGGTCAAGAGACACTTACTTCCAGCCCAAGGTGAACATTTAAGGAGGAGAACAAGAAAATAAATATATTGAATTCATCCTCTCTCCCCTCTCTGCTCTTGTACTTGGGCTTCATATTGGTCAAATCCAACTGGAAAATGAGGGAAAGGGGACCTGTTGATGATATCCATCCTCATCAGCATGCCAGGGGAGAGAGCAGAGCAGAGAGCATGGAGATAGATTCTAATGAGCAAATGGATGATGTTCAGTACCTACAGAATCTCGTAGGCAGGTAATTACAGTTCTCAGAAGTACTTGCTCTGATAGTGGTGACTAATTCCACTTACGTGCTTCATTTCATTTTTGTGAGGTCCTTGAAAGCAACTCACAGTAAGAAATGTCAGAGATATTAAGAATGGAACAGAATTAGCCAGGCAAAGCTGGTACTATAATAACCTAGACCTAGGTTTTCACAGTTTTGTGCTATAATGCATAGACCGGTTTTAAAGAGGAAAGAAAAATATAAAAACTCATAGGTCAGGGCACCTGGGTGGCTCAGATGGTTAAGCGTCTGCCTTTGGCTCAGGTCATGATCTCTAGGTCCTGGGATCGAGCCCCATGTCAGGCTCCCAGCTCAGCAGGGAGTCTGCTTCTCTCTCTCCCTCTGCCTCTTCCCATTCTTGTGCTATGTCTCTGTATCTCTCTCAAATGAATAAATTAAAAAAAAAAACTTAAAAAAAAAACTCATAGGTCTGGGAATTGTCTTAAATTATTTATTTAAATATTCCTTAATTATATTCAAATATAAAACTATATAAATATGCTTATTGCATATATTATAATATAAAATCTCAACAAAATGATTTTTTAAAAGATTTTATTTATTTGAGAGAGAGAGAATGAGAGAGTGAGCATGGGGGGGAGGGTCAGAGAGAGAAGCAGACTCCCCACTGAGCAGGGAGACCGATGTGGGGCTCAGCCCTAGGACTCCAGGATCATGACCTGAGCCGAAGGCAGTTGCTTAACCAACTAAGCCACTCAGGCGCCCCTCAACAAAATAATTTATTAACATTATAAAACAAATAGAATTCAAATTAATGTAATTTAAGGATGAAGTTTTGCAGAAACAATTTGCTTTTTTGGAATCTAAAGCAAATCTAAATACCAAGGACTTTTATATGGATCATGTTTATACAACAATAGTTAGGTAACAACCCAATTTTCTTTCCTCTTGAAATTATTCAAGCCATTGGGGAATCCTCATTCACAGTTTCTTGGGGTTTTTTTGTTTGTTTCTTCCTCTCACTTTATAAGAATACATATTTTATATATCAAGGTGATCTTTACTCTTACTTTGTCCATGACAAGCAAAGTAGTGCTTTAGGGGCTCCTGAGTGGCTCAGGTGGTTGAGCATCTGACTCTTGGTTTCAGCTTAGGTCATGATCTCAGGGTCATGAGATTGAGCTCCATATCAGGCTCCAAGCTCAGCACAGTCTACTTGAGATTCTCTCTCCCTCTCCCTCCCCTTTGCCCTTTTCTCTTTCTCTCTAAAATAGATAAATAAAATAAATAAAAAAAGTAGTGCTGTGGCCAGAACTGTGAAGAATATAAGTATAAACACTGTATCTTAGTCAATTAGGGCTCCAGTAACAAATTGCCATAGATGGAGTGGCTTATAAGCAATAGAAGAAATTTATTTCTCACTTCTGGAGTGAGAAATCCGAGATTAGAGTGCCAATATGGTTAGGTTCTCATGAAAGCCCTCCTCTGGGCAGTGAACTGCCAACTTCTTGTGTAGTCTCATGTGTGGGAGACAGATCCAGCTCCCTCTCTGGTCTCTTCTCAGAAGGTCACAAACTCCATTCATAATGGTTCCACCCTCCTGCATTAATTACCTCCCAATTGCGTCATCTCCTAATACCATCACATTAGGGATTAGATTTCAACTTATGAATTTTGTGGGGACACAAACATTCAGTCCATGATAGACATTTAATTGACACGGTAATTAGGCTGTCACTTCTTTTTCCTTTTTTTTTTTAATTTATTTATTTATTTGACAGAGAGAGCAGGAACACAAGCAGTGGAGTGGGAGAGGGAGAAGCGGGCTTCCTGCCAAGCAGGGAGACCAATATGAGGCTTGATCCCAGGACTACGGCATCATGACCCGAGCTGAAGGCAGATGCTTAAGGACTGAGCCACCCAGATGCCCCTAGGCTGTCACTTCTTAAAAGTCCTGCTCATCCTATGGCACCAACTTAAAAAAATCACTTGTCAGGGAAGCTCCTCTGACATTTCAGATCAAGTAAGTTCCCCTGAAAAGTCCTCTCTTACCAATATGGGCCTTCCCTCTTCAACCCTTATTCATAACTATTTAGTAGGTGACCTCCAAATATTTCTGGTTTTTCTCCCAGGCACATGGTAGGCCTGTATCTTTCCTGTCAGGTTGAAGTTAGGTGAGGATGTGTGACTAGGAGAGGCGAGTAGAAGAGTCGGATGTCATGTTTAGGTAGGAGCTTTCAGATCCGGTGTATAACACTCTTCCTTCCCCACCAGCTCAGAGGGTGTCTGCTCTTGTGGAAGGGATTCCAGTGAGAACTGCCTTGGAGTAAGCAGCCTCTTGTTGACAAATCACAGTATGTAGCATGAGGGGCTTGCTATTTTTAGGCCACTAATATTTGTGGGTAGTTTATTAGAGCAAAAGCATACTGTAGCCTATTTTATATGACACATCACATGTATCATTTTACATTTATGTGACTGATTGATTATCTGCCTACTCTACCTCATTATGATCCCAAAGGCAATCTTAATTTTCACTGTGCATGTTATTTTTGATACCTAGCAAAACACCTGATAAATATGAGGGACTCGTGTTAGGCAGAATAATTGTTTCCCAAAGATCCCCATGTCCAAATGCCTGGAATCTGTGAATGTGTTACTGTAAGTGGCAAAAGGCAATTTGCAGATGGTATAAAGGTTACACACATTAAAAGAAGGACATGATTCTGGATTAACAAGGTGGACTCAACTTAAATGTATGAGCTCTTAGAAGTTCAAGAGGAAGACAGCTGGTTGAGGGATGGGACAACAGAAGGAGGAAGAGGAGAGACTCAGAGTGTGAAAAGCCCAGACCCGGAACTCTTGGCTTTGAGAAGGGAGGAAGGGTCCCTGCCGTAGGAGAAGGCATGTGGGCAGCATCTAGAAGATAGTAATTGCAGTCAGTTGACAGACTGAAAACAACCAGGGGTCTCAGTGCTACAACCACAGGGACCAGAATTCTGCTAGAAACCTGAATAAGCAATGAAACTGGTCCCCAGCCCCACCCCCAACTCTTAGAGTCTTCAGAAAGAAATGCATCCTGCTGTCCCTTTGATTTTAATCTGGCAAGAGACCCACATCAGAATTATAAGATAACACACTTGTACTGTTTTAAGACTCAAAGTTTTGGGTAATTTATTATAACTACAGTTGAAACTAAACATGCCTCAGTTCGGATATGCTGGAAAAATAAATAAATGAATAAATGAAAGAAACACCAGAATTTAAATCTATTACATGCACATTTTAAAAGATATACTATTATCTAAGATGGTATTATTTTTAATGGAATCTTATTTTTCTTATCCTTCCAAGATACATCTTTCATTTTCATTCATTTAAGAGATTTGGGTTAGGAGAAACCTTGCTCGGGGATGATCTTTGTTGCTTTATCAGCTGCTGATTTTGAGAAAGGTGTCAAAACCTGCTAACTAGGTTTTTCCTTCTTCAAAGGGAGGGAATTAAGTGCCTCCCTGCCTCCATATTCTAGCTCGGCCAGGGAAGAAATTGGTCTAATTACTCCAACTTCAGGTTGTAATTGCCCATCTACATTTTCTGCCCAAAGTCCCTGTCTTGTTTCCACTCACTGTTAATGAAAACAGAAAGAAACATTTGCCCTGTGTGGCTCACCGGCTTTCTCTAACGCTTGTCTCTAACCTGGAATTTCCCTGCTTTGGCGATCATGTTAAAAGACACCTCAGGGTTAGAGGTTTCTTCTTCAGAATCTTACTCCTTGCAAACAGGTGACTACATGGTGACAGTCAAAGATGCTATCTCCAAACTTCCAGTTGTTTTCATTTATTTTTTTTAAAGACCAAAAATACATAAGTCTATGAAAAAGTGGAATTAAATAGGATTTCTTCAAAATATGTTAATGAGTTTTCACAAAATATCAGACAAGACTAAGTATCTTTGTCAAAGATCTGCTGGGAAAATATGAAAAAACACAAACACAAATCATCCATACCCACCTACCCACCCACACCAAAGGAAGGAAGGAAGGAGGCAAGGAAGGAAGGAAGGAAGGAAAGAAGGAAGGAAGGAAGGAAGGAAGGAAGGAAGGAAGGAAGGAAGGAAGGAAGGAAGGAAGAAAAGAAGGAAGGACAGAGACACAAAAAGTAAAAAGTCCCCTCCAAATACAATCTGTTTACTTTTTTTCTCCTCTGACTATAATTTTGTATTCAGGACTTAAAAATACTAAAATAATAATAATAATAATAATAATAAATTGATAATCTCAAATATCAGAGTTTGAATCATCCCCCAAAAGACAACATACATTCAGATTAAAGAGAGAGAATTTACTAAGGAAATATCTTTAAGTCAAATAATCATCTTAGTTTTCTATGTAAGAATTTAGTCAATATGAAATTTCATTTTATCAAAAAGCAACCTTCACCTTAATATTTATCTTAGGATTTTTCTGGCTGTTAAGATATTCTTAAAATTTCTCTCTAGGGAAATAGCATTTGTTAATCCACTGTGTCATTTTAAAAATACGTTATTGTCTTTGTAGGAATTTTTAAAACAGCTATCTTTATTCTAGGGAAAGATTTCAATTTATGTGACGATTTTGAAAATATTCTTCAAAGTTAATCCAGGCATAGCTCTTTTTCATTTAAAGGAAAGCTTTGCACCATATTAATGTTTACAATTATAGGTGCTATATAGTCTTTTTTTTTTTAAAGATTTTATTTATTTATTTATTTGAGAGAGAGAGAGAGAGAAACAGCATGAGAGGGGATAGGGTCAGAGGGAGAAGCAGGCTCCCTGCTGAGCCGGGAGCCCGATGGGGGACTCGATCCCAGGACTCCAGGATCATGACCTGAGCCGAAGGCTGTCGCCTAACCAACTGAGCCACCCAGGCACCCAGGTGCTATATAGTCTTAACAAATTTCCTATTGTCTGAGTAATTCTTAATTGTATAGGACTACCCAAGGTGCTACAGGATGTTTAGTATTCTTGGGTATTTGTTTTTCATAAGCATAATTAGTGTTTTATTCTTTGAAGAATGATCCTAAAACATCACCCTAAGTCAGGCTGAAAGTTTTATAAGGATATGTTATTATATATTTTATATATATTATAAATATTATAAATATTTATATAAAAATAAAAATATTATATATATATATATGTTGGCACCCCAAAATCTTGGTCATAGAGTTTATGATATACCAAGTTGGGAGTAGAACCCAAGTTTTCCAAACAGGCATCATTTTTCTCTTGTCTGCATAGACTTCTCATTAGCTGCCTTCTGCTTTTGCTGCATTATCTCAGAGTCCCTCTGCTCTCTCTGAGAGGTAGTTGTCCTATCTTTTCTTTTACCCTTGCTAATTTCCTGGGATTTCTTCATGTTTTTCTGGCAAATGTCCACAGGCCATGCCAACCACTGGACAAAGCCTGGAAGAGAGCTACTTGGAAAAGCAGTGGCACCCTGCATGCTCAGCAGTCATCCCCACATGTGGCTCTTGAAGGCTGAGCCTGTGCAAGCCCTCTGCACATTACTGTCACTAAATGTCATTAGCACTCCTATGTCTTTGTGACAAAATTAAGATGTCCCATACATTTTCAATCCCTTCATCCCATGATGTGATAGAGTCTCAGTTTGAAAGCCATTGCAATAATATCCTACATTATCGCTGGACACAATCCTATTATGGGGGAAAAATCAGAGAAGAATTTCTTTTCATGTTTACAATAATAAAATGTAAAAGTAAAATTGTCTTATAAAAGTAAAACTGTCCCACCTCCATTAAGTATGGAGGGGACACTTTTGCCAAATGATTTTTATTACCAGATGTCAGTTCTTTTTGATCTTGAACATGACTCGTGATTTGCTTATTTGGAACAGAATCATCATTTTTAATAAGTACCTAATGATATCTTGTGTAAGGGTTTGAAGTCATAGCAAGAAAATTTGAATTTGTATTCCTCAACATATTGTTGTTTCCAAATTCATGATCTTTACAATCTTAGAATTCTCTTTTTCTCTATTTCTCCACCTATCTTCTCTACCACATAGGACAGGTCATAATCATTCTTTATTATTTATTTGGAATATATCAGTGCCTCTTTTCATTCATGCTGACAACCTTCTCATTTAGTTTCTTTTTTTTCTTCTCATTTATATTTTCTTTTAAGATTTTAATTATTTATTTGACAGAAAGAGAGAGAGAGAGGGCACAAGCAGGGGGAGTTGCAGGCAGAGAGAGAGGGAGAAGCAGGCTCCCCTGCTGAGCAAGGAGCCTGATACTGGGCTCCGTCCCAGGACTCTGGGATCATGACCTGAGCCAAAGGCCGACACTTAACTGACTGAGCCACCCAGGCTCCCTCTCTCATTAAGTTTCTTGTCAAAACTCTTCAATCATCATGCTACTCTACCTGGCTTATCAATGATTTCTAAAGCTAACAAACAAACAAACAACAACAACTAAAACAGAAACAATGGCTAACATTTATTGGATGTATTACAAAATAATGTAATTTAATTCTGAGAACATACTGTGAAGATGAACACACCATCTGTTCCAGATGAAGAATCATGGTAAAAAAACCTCTTGACTAGGTTTCTTAGGAAGGTGGACTACAGATTAAATGTCCCAGGTACACAGGCTACTCACTGCAGGAAGTAATTCCACCAGGTGAACAAAGTTAACTCTTCTATTTTTCGGAAAAAAGTATTAATTTCATTGGGACCTCAAGTTGCATATTTCATAGGACTGAACTCTATTTTCCATTCACACTAAACTGATGAGTAACTTATACTAAGTAAAAGGGAAAGTAGGGATCAGAACATAACAACCCATTCATACCAGTTATCTTACTCTACACCACACTGCACTAGAAAAGACATCTGGATCAATAGTTATTCTTTTGTCTTTCACTGTTGGATGAGTGATTGAGTTGTTAGTAAAGTTGTTGTTCTCATTCATATAATCATAATTTTAACAAATACTTCTCAGTGCCTACTATCGACTAGCTACTATGCTAGTAAAAATGTGGCCAGTTATTTGGATCCTACAGACTTTCAACTCTTCAAGAATCTTGCTCTACCAAGTAATTCTCATTTTTTTCATATATTTTCTACCATTTTCTCTCCTAGATCAGGGTTTAGCAAAATGTTTCTATGAAGTGCTTTTAGTAAATATTTTGGAGTATGTGGGTCAAACTGTCTCTGTTTAATCAATTATGTTGTTGAAGCCCAAACATGTGGCTGTGTTCCAATAAAGCTTTATTTAGGAAAACAGGCCTTAGGTCAGATTTGATCCAAGGGCTATAACTTGCCAATCCATGTTCTACATACTTGCCCTTCAGCATGTAAGCACACTCAAGTCTTTCCCTTATTAAAAAATCTAATCTTTGTAAGGCTTAACCTACTATATTAGTCTACTCTATTCTTTAACTTTAATATTTATAAATAAAATTGTTAGACTGTCTCTCACTACTTCCTCACCTCCTATTCAATTCTACAGTCACTGAAATCTTGTTTTTTCCTTGTTTTGCCCCCTTGGCATGGCTAAACCTAATAGGCATGTTTTAGCCATTGCCATATACTTTAGATCTCCATAGCATGCAACATTTCAAGTCTCTTTCTTCATGTTGCACACTGAATTTTCAAAAGATGGCAACAGTTTCTTCCATTCCACATGCTCTTCTAGAATCTTGCCATGTCCCCATCAAGAGGTAGAATCATATCCTCTTCACTTTAATTCCCATGAGCCTGCAACCAATAAGCTCTGTGGAAGAGACACTGGATAACTTCTGAGGTTAGGTATTAGAAGGCAATATATGCAGCTTATTAGCTGGAACTCTTGAACTAGAACTCTATGCCACCATGTACGCAGTTTCACTGTCCTGAAGCTGTCTTGTAGAAAAGAAGCCCAAATTGCTCATGTGAAGGGATGCCATGGAGAAGCTTTGGGACTAATGAAGAGAGACAGATATAAAGACATTGCCCAGATGCTGCCCCTCCATCCACCCTGTGACTGCAACTATATCAGATAACTTCAGCCGGAACCACCAAGCCAAGCCTTTCCCAAATCCATGACACACAGAAACCTAAGAAAGACTGGTATGATAGGTGCTATTTTAAGTCCTCACACTTAGACTGGTTTGCTACAAAGCAATAAATAACTTGGACCTTCCTTCAAATTATCTTCTTTCTTGACTTCTAGGCATTGATTGCTTTAAATTTCCTTTTGCTCTCCTAACACTCTTTCATAGTCTATATTAACTTTATTCTTCTTAAACACTCTAATTTTCCATGGTGCTGGTCTCCGTGACTCTACCCCTCAGCTAATACCAGCCAACCCTACAGTTTCATCTATTATATGTAAATGGTGGTTACTCCCACATTTCTCCTGAGGTTTCACGTTAAGTTTTGCAAGTGCTATTGAACTCACATGTACATCTCCCCACATATCTCTATCTCATAATACTCCAGATCAAAGCTATCATCCCACAGCTTTTCAACCTGTCCCTACCTTCTTTATATGCAATGTATGTATACTCCTACCCATTTTCTAAGCCAGAAAATAGGGAATCATCTTGTATCTTATGTTTCCTTTACTTCATCATTACAAACTGTCACTGATTCTTTGTGTTTTTCTAAATGTTTTTCCTACTTTTAGTCAGTCTCTACATCACTAACAGAATATTGTATCTCAAAGGAAAATCTGATCCTCTCACTGTCTCTAGGGAAAGCATAAATGTATTTTAAGAGCAATGAAACTCACTTCATTCTGCTGTCACAAACTGCAGGCTAAAATGTGTAACCACCCATCAAAGTGTTAAGATCTAAAAAAAAAAAACCTTTACATTTAATTTGTCACTCTCTGCTGAAAACACAGATGTGTCAGAGTTGAGATCTACATAAGATCCTAAAAGTCACAGGGGTCAATCATTTTGAAAAGCTCAAACTCTAGATACTCATTCCCTGTCAAATGGTCATGCACTTTTCTCAAACAAGCCCATTTCTCCCATTGCTCTACCCTCATGTGCTCATTCCTGCATGCTCCAGCTTACCTTTTACATAACTTTAGCATAAGATTCACCACTCAGTACATAAGTCATTATCTGTGTAAATTATCTTTTCCTTCCACCAGACTTTGGCCTCCTTGAAAACATCAGTGCATCTTTTGCTCCTTTTCATTCTATTTTACCCATTGGAGACTCATTTAGAGCCTAAAATTTAGAAGGTAAGTAGTTTTGAATAATAACTATCAATGAAGGATTAATACATGTTTGCATAATTTTTAGGATATTTTGTAAACAAACGTCTCCTTTAAAACAGATGGAGAAATGGTATGATTTTAGGAAACTGGGGACATTTTCTGGTAACTATTCTTGTTTAGGAATATCAGGAGGATATATTACCTTATAATTTAAAAAGGAGTTGTCATTAGGAATATACCTTGGAGCTGAGAAAACAATTATTGAAAGGAAAAAAGTGTATTTATTTGAAGCTTTAAAGAATAAGAATACTCATTAGAACTCCTAAATTGAAATATGAGATTGTCAAAAGAGACTATTTTAGGAAACTACTGTCATGTATGTTCATATTCCTGATAGTAATAGGCACAAAATAAAGATGGGCCATTATTAGTTTCATGAGAAATATTTTACTGTTCTTTTGCTTCATATATAATTAGAAATATTTTATAGAGAATGTTAAAAATAATACAAACCAGAGTTTGGAAGTGGAGAAATCCAAAAGAATTAATTGGATCAAGAGAATGAAGAAGAAAATTTGAGAGTAAAGAAAATAAGAACGAGAATTTTTACATCATGATAGTTATATAAAAACATGATTGGAGAGATATATATAGCAGCAACACATGTGAGTAAAACAGAAATCATTGTCAATAAATTCAATAGATTGCTTTGTAGCTATAAAAAATGAGTATATGTCTTTATTAACAAGTGTTGTATTTTAAATCAAGGTGATGCTCTGTCCTTCACTAATAAGACAAAATCTGGACAATTGTATTCAGTCCTGACCACCATATTTTAGGGGCACCATATGGAAAGAGGTTTGAAGGAGAGGGAGTAGGATGATGAAGGTTTACATGGAGACAGTTCAAAGAAATGAGGAAATCACTTGTGGGAGCATTAGACATTTGCTGTGTGGTCCAAGGGAAAACTCTAAGGCCAAGTAAGGGAAATTACAGAGACACAGACTCTGGCTTGATACAAATAATTTTATAACAATCAGATATGGTTTTTGTTTTTGATTTTTTAGAAAGGAGAGACGCTAGGTGTGGAGAATCTCAAGCAGTCTCCACACCTAGCGCAGAGCCCGATGCAGGGCTCCATCTCATCCTCCTGAGATCATGACCTGAGACAAAATCAAGAGTTGGACACTTAACTGACTGAGCCACCCAGGCACCTCTAACAAACAGCTATGTTTTATTCAGTTTCCAATAACTTGAGCTGTTCATTGAAAAAGAAGAATGACCACTCAGTGGAAGATTTGACACATTTACAATTCAACTTGGGGCTAAGAGGAGAAAAATATGTAGATACAGATATAGAGATATGTAAAATACAAGTGCCTCCTAAGGAGAGTGTATCTTGTTTTATAGATGGCTTTTGGCCTTTGTGGGTTGGCTGGGAGCTTGAGAGTAAGAACAAGAAAGTAATGAATAGCTCCAGACTGCAAAGTGAAAAGAACTTGGCATTGTTTTAAATGAATTAGAAAGTAAGGAGTGAGGTAGAGAAATTATAAAGAGTGAAGAACACCTCTGAGCTGCCATGAAACCAGGTACTATAGGGGATGAAGGCACCACAGTAAAACCTCTGGTGGTTTATTGGTTGAAAACATCCCCAACAGGAGTGTCTATAATTTGATGCTTAGCTTGTGGTGTCTCTAGAATGTACTCACCCCTTCTATCTTTCCTCAAATTAAACCCTATTATCCACACAGAATGACTTGAAGGTGTTGTTACATTTTAATTTTATTTGTGGAAATCTGGGAAGGAGGTGTGTAGTTCTCAAAAAGAGATAAAGATGAGGTTCAGATCCATGCAATTCAGAAGGGAAAAAAAAGACGAGGGCCAGAGAGATTGTTCATACACTATATGTGGGCGTAGTGTTTTTCCAGGCATTCATAAACCTTGCAGAGAAAACTTTGGGCCTGTCACTGCTTGAAACTGTGGAAAATGGAGTGATTTCAAATAAGCCTAACTTTGACAGTAAAACTGCAAACCCCAGCTGACATCTGCTTTATATATAGTCAATCTGTTCTGCCTGTTACATCCCTATTGATCACATTAGCCCTAAATGAGCTCTCTCCCTTCTGAACTCAATTCACTTAACATGTATCATGCACTACTTTGGGTTGCACTGCACTGTCTTGGAAACTCATTTAATTAGGACAGTGTTATTTGCATTTGCAAATATATCATGATATATGTACTTATATCATGCCTCTGAAAATACTTATGAACTGCTAAAGGGCAAGACCCATCTTACAAAATATTTTAACTTTTCACAACACCTACCTCATGTTTGTCCAGGGAGGCCCTAAACAAATACTTATTGAGTTGATAAATCTCTATAAGCTAGAAACATTGTTTGTGGGAAGATTAGATTAATACCCACAGAGGACCCAAACAATCTACCTCCCTAGCTGTCTCAGAAGTAACTCGCAATTGTGTCTAAATGAAAGATTGTTTGAAAATATAAATTTCAAAAGAACTGTGATCGTATTAACATGTAGAATTTTCATGCAGAAAAGCTATGTAATTCTGGTGATAATTCTATTTGAACTTAGGAAGTTTATTTGGTAGACATCAGTTCATCATAGCTTAATAACACTTCCCTCCCCAGTATTAATATGAGGATTAAGTTAGATCATACATGTAAGCAGTTAGCATGGTGTCATATTCTTTGGACTGCATATATGTTAACTGTTGTTATTCAATAATAAGTGTCATTTTTATGATTAAAACATAAATATAACAAGTTCTTGTTTAATTCATGCATCAGTTTTGAAATATCTTATGGAATATAATCTAGCAATCACTCTAACAGTTAAAAAGAGCTTTGGAAACTAAAAAGTTTTATAAAATATGTTAATTTTATGAAAGCTAGTATCTAAATAAATGGCATGTTACTGATTGTTAGTAATGCAGTGATGAGAAACAGTGACTTCAACTCCAAGAGGTCTATATTCAAGTTTTTAATTACCAACCTACGAACTTTACAACTTTGAGAACATTATTTAACCTTTTTCAACTCAGCTTCCACAAATGTGAGTAAATACATCGTCTGCTTCACAGCTTCTTGTGTAGGTTAAATGAGATAGTACATGTAAAGCATGTGCTCATGGCACTTAGTGCACACTCCAAAAAGAGGAATTGCTATTATCTAATCGCAGTGTTAATTAATAATGCTCTTTCATAGTAATTTTAAACATCAGATTTTCTTAGTTCACTCTAATAGGAAAATATCACATTCAAACCTGATAATATAAATACCAAGAAACCAGTGTCTCAATATTTACAAGGTCAAGGTTTAAAAGTTTTCTGCATAGTTTGATATCTAACCACTAACATCCCTAATAAAGGAAGGAAGCATTTAAAAGTTTGTTGTATGCTTTCTCCAAAGGTGGTAAAATTAATCAGGGAGATGGGCAGTCTGCTGATTCATTCGATTATATATTACTACCCAAAGTGCAAAATTTCCCTGTTAAGTCTGTTGCATAAAGGAGTTTTGATTGATTCATCACCTCTTTCACTCAGAGTGTTGATCATTGTAAATGACTTTATTGACCTGTGGCTTGGTTCAGCATCATATGCTCCAGTGAACCAAGCAAAAAACAGCTGCTAAGTGCAGGTGACAAGTCTTCATGGAAAATTCAAGGACTGAATCAGCATTCTCTCTGCCATCAGGCTCCTGTGTTGTCACAGATTTCTAAATTTCTTGTGTGACAAGCATGATTTTTAAAGGGACTTGCCCTAAAATAATGTAGCTTCCCATGGACGTTCATGACTTTCAGATAGTTAGAGACAATCTATTTTCAGAATTTGTATTCCAAATTCCTGGATCCATAGCCATAGCTATACCACATTTCTAATGGTTTATTAAGTGTCAATGGAAAATCTCAAGCCAAATATAATTTGATAAAACAACATGTGATATTTAATGTTTGAAATAATTTAGGAATCATTTGATGACTTTAAACACTGCAAAAAGAAACCAAATATCCATTAAAAGAAGATTCAAAGGTAACTCAGTGGTAGAAAGATCCTAAAGTTAGAGAGATCTCAGTTTCCATCAGCTCTCCTTGCACTAAGGAGGCTTAACAGATCCCCCAGTTAGAAATAGCCTGATCTTCAGGACAACTCCTGGATTTAGAGCTGATTAAAAAAAAAAAAATCTGTTTCCTTCATTAGACTAAGTTTGGGATAGATTAGAAATTAAGTTTTATTGTCAAAGGCACAAAATGGATGTTTGTCAAGCAGGTTACTGAATTAAAGAATTCTAAAATTTTATTCAATATCAAGAGAATGAGAAAACAAGTCCCAGCTTGGGAGAAAATATTTACAAAAGACATATCTGATCAGGGAACACTCATCGAAAAATATACAAAGAACTCTTAAAACTCAAGAATTAAAAAGCAACCTGATTTAAAAATGAGCCAAAGACTTGAACAGATATCACACCAGAGAAGATGTACAGATGGCAAATAATCATATGAAAGAGGCTCCATATCATATGTCATTAGAAGAGTGCAAATTAAAATAATGAGATTAGAAAGTCCAAAATCCAGAGCACTGAAAAAACCAAATGCCGGTGAGGATGTAGAGCAAAAGTAATTCTCATTTATTACTGGTAAAATGCAGAATGGTACAGCCAGTTTGAAGACCATTTGTAGGTTTCTTACAAAACTAAACTACTCTTACCATATGATCCAGCAAACAAGTTGAAAATGCATGTCCATATATAAAGCTCACATGGATGGTTACAGCAGTTTTATTCATAATGGCCAAAACTTCGATACAACTTAAGATATCCTTTAGTAAGTGAATAAATTGTGGCACATCCAGAAAAAATGGAATATTAGTCAACACTAAAAGAAATGAGCTACCAAGCCATGAAAAGACATGGAGGAATCCTAAATGCATCTTACTAACTGAAAGAAGCCCATTTGAAAAGGTTACTTACAGTATAATTCCAACTATATGATATTCTTGAAAAGGCAAAACTGTGGAGACAACAAAAAGCTTAGTGGCTGCCAAGGGTTGAGGGGAAGGATGGATGAGTAGGTAGAACAAAGAAGATTTAAAAAGAAAAAAAAAATACATAGAAAAAGGTGATTTCCTTAATCTAAATAATTCCAGGTTTATAATTTTAAAAGATTATATATATATATATATATATATATATATATATATATATACACACATACACACACACATATATACATATATATAAATCATTTACTCATTCTTAACTTGTAATATCTTTATTATTAATTTATTTGTTGTCTAAAAGAAGCCCATCATTTTCTCAAAAATTCAAAAGAAAATGACACCCTGCATTTTTTATTTGAAAACATGAAATCTATGATATTATGCTAAGACTTGCACTGCAAGTCTCAAACTGATGCAATGTTTACAACAATATTCAAAGATTTTCAGATAAATTTAGAAAATGTTAATTATAAACTTCACAAGCAGAAGACTCGGTCTTATACAAACTAGAGATCTATAATAGAAAAAAAAAATAGGTGACCTACTTTGAGCACTCACAAATCCAAAGGGTAAAGGAATTTGGTGGGAATTGATTTTTTACTCATAATAGTTAATATATGTAATAAACTCTTGAAAGGAGAAAGAGAAATTAGTATCAAGAGTTTTAGAATTGCTTGGGGACAAGGTGCTATAGCAGTTTATTGTTATACACAAAGGAATACTAGATATTATTTTTCACTAATATCTAAGGAGTCTTCTTAGAATCAAAGTGAGGAATATTTGAGGAAACACTTTAGAACAGTCTTATATACTTCAGTTGTTAAGCAAAATATGAAACAGGATTATTAATTTTTTAATACTATGAAATATATAAAGGCATGGTTACCAAAAATTAATTCAAGTCAGAATGCTTATGTAAAAACAGAAAAAACATATGAGTAGCACCTAATAAAAATTAAGTTTATATCATAGGATAACTAATTTTGTTTAATACTTCTCAATCTTTAATGTGCCTAATAGTCACTTGGGGATTTTGTGCAAAATGAAGATATTAATTCAGCTGACGTTGGTTTACTTCTGTTATTTCTAATAAGCTCCTAATTAATGGCAATTCTACTCTAACCTACAATGCATGGAAATTCAAACTCCAAAGTGGCAAGAAGGTCTGACTTCACACTGAGTTGATTAATAGGATAGAACTTTTTTGGGGGGCGCCTGGGTGGCTCAGTCGTTAAGCGTCTGCCTTCGGCTCAGGTCATGGTCCCAGGGTCCTGGGATCGAGCCCCACATCGGGCTCTCCGCTCCGCGGGAAGCCTGCTTCTCCCTCTCCCACTCCCCCTGCTTGTGTTCCCTCTCTCGCTGTGTCTCTCTCTGTCAAATAAATAAATAAAATCTTTAAAAAAAAAATAGGATAGAACATTTTAGCAGAGAGCAAAAATGCATGTGAATTTACAACAAGTGATATTCTTATTTTCCTACTACTATACAGCTGACAAAGCATAGGCAGGGTAGAGTGGGGAAAAGCATAGTGGTGTCAACAGGAGTGTTTTTTCATGTTAAGTTTGTGAGAGCACAAATATGAAGGTATCATCTAAACAGAGTCTAAAGTTTAGAAGTTCATATATTCTAGACAAACAACATTTTGTTTGTTTGAGGAACATTTTGCATTACCCTTTCAATCATTAATAGAATAGATACGTTCTTTTATACTTGTGTACGTACATAGGTCTCGAGTGTCTCTTTAATATTCCTCCATTTAATTATTGACAGGAAGTTTAACTTTTTTAAATAAATGAAATAAAATGAGTCAACTACTTAAATGCTAGTGAATATTTTTGTAATTAGTGTTCATTGGATCTGAAAACCTTTTGCTGCTGTAGTTCAGATACCCGATCACAAGCCTAAATTGAACAGCTGGTTGTAACAAATCCAAAGTGTGCTTAGCATGCATAAAATGCCAACTGGTATGTTGAGGAAATTCTATTGCTTTAGGCAACTCATTCATTTATATTAGACCTAATACAGTAGTGGGCCCAACAGAGCTCCGTGGACTCCTGTTATCAGCCAAAGCAAAATGGAACTCTAATCAAACTCAGGCTAAAATTTAAAATGAGCAAAGCTAGGAGAGAAGCTTATATCTAATATATGTTCCCCACATTCTGCAATTATAGGCAGGACCCATAGAACATGTATTCTACTGTTATTAATGTTTAAGAGAACTATTTACATCTTTTAGGCAAATCAGATCATATTACCCCATGACTTAAAAATATTTAGACTTATCCACAAAATCCATATTCCTGAGCATAATACATAATATACTTTGGTAATCTGTTTGCCTGTCTAATTCTCCAGAGCCAATAGCCTTTGTATCTTCATGATAACCCCACATCCCAGCCATGCCAGACTACATCTACTTCCCCTAACCCTCTGTGGTCATTTAGAATATCCTCCCTCTCCCTACAATTCTTTCATGCATTCTTCTCATCATTTTAGAGACAACTCAAACATCAAGCTCTCTGGGATCCTTTTCAGATTGAGAAAAGAAAAAAAGAAACTGATTTCTTCTTTATTGTCTGATTTCTTCTTTATTGTCTCCCACAATTTGCAAAGCATCTTTTTTACTTATTTGTTTACTTATATATTTATTTATTAGCAATTATTACATGCTGTATTATTTTTGCCATTTTGGAGGGGAGAAAATTCCCCCAAACTTTCACTTGACTCTTCCCCCAATGATATCTTCTCCCTTTTTTTTTTTTGAAAGAGGGAGAGGGAGCACGAGTGGGGGTGAGGGGGGAGGGAAAGAGAGAATCTTTAAGCAGGCTCCACACTCAGTGCAGAGCCCTGTGCAGGGCTCAATCTCAGGACCCTGAGGTCATGACCTGAGCCCAAATCAAGAGTTGGATGCTTAACCAACTGAGCCACCCAGGTGCCCCAATTTCTTCTCTTTAAGGGTTAAAAATCTAGTACAAGGATGTTGCCATTATCCAATCATTCTGATGTTAAGTATACTTTAAGGAATTAGGGAAAGAACTACAGTGTGGGTTAACAACTAAGTTCACTGTGATTCAAATGTAGTTCAAAATTTCCTACATCACCTGACCATCATAATCTCCAACTTTGGCAGGTCACCACATATTTTGGATCACAGCAATTATCACTTCAGAGCCAGAATGTAAATTTTCAGGGATTTATATTTTCTTCCCCTCCCTGTACGGTCACCCTAGTAAGTGACCCTAAGTTTCTTTGAAGAAGGCATGGAAGAAAATGTACAATGTATACTTCACGAAGTGTGGCTGGTCCCTATCATTCAAAAAGTTCCAGATATATGAACTGGCCTTGTTTAGGGAGCCATGATTCTCCATTGTGGAAATTACAGTTACGTTACTGATCACAGACATAAAACATGTCATTGTTGTATATATTGAGTAAAATTTTACTAGTAACAGTATGACCAGTTGGCTAATAGCAAAGATCCCTGCAAGTTAAAACATACTGATTAGTAATTTGTTCCTACTGTTTAATTATAATTTTTTTTTAAGATTTTATTTATTTATTTGACAGAGAGAGACACAGCGAGAGAGGGAACACAAGCAGGGGGAGAGGGAGAGGGAGAAGCAGGCTTCCCGCAGAGCAGGCAGCCCGACGCAGGGCTCGATCCCGGGACTCCAGGATCATGACCTGGGCCGAAGGCAGTCGCTTAACCAACTGAGTCACCCAGGCGCCCAACAGTTTAATTATAATTTTATCATCTTAGCCTTGGTATGTATCTACTTGGTTTCTATTACTCTGAAATCCATCTCTTGGATGTACTGATATAGCTCAATGGTGACAAATGAAGAATCAAAGGTGACACCTCCCACCCTGATGTTGATCTGCTGTGACAGCACCATGGAATGTTTCAGGTGGTACTTGAAATGTCTGGCATCCTCACCTCCTATTGATATTTCAATGTCTTCATGAGACAGTGTCCTTTGAGTCCTCTAGGTAGGAGTGAGGTAGAAGAGATAGGGAGAGTGTCTGCACATAATAAATCTGCTCCAACATTCTTACCTCTCCAAGTCTTCATATCCTTTCTTCTGTGTTACAATAAATAAGTTATGGCATTTCAACCTACTTAGATGTAGGTCACTATTGGGTATATATTTTAGTCAACCTACCAAATAAACTCTTCGTGCTACTTTCTTATGTGCAATAAAACCTATTATATCAAGAATCTCTGTTAGGTGCCCCCATAATAATAAATTCAGCCTGATGCCTTATTATATTTTGTCATCCTTTGTCTAATTCTCTTAGGATATGTTACTTCACATACTCCCTGGCTTTTTGCTGGTATCAATTAGCAAAATCTTGCAATTATTTTGAAGTATGAGTTACCTCCTCATAGGTCAGATTTTGTATGTATTCTTCTCAATTATACTGAACTCTTAGAAGAGTTCTGACTCTTATTATGGGTCAGGAGATAATAAGGGAGGACAGTGAGTCTTGAGGAAAATGGCAGCCTTTGCAGAGAAAAATCCCTCCAGTGAATTATTATGGGATCATCAAGCAAAAGAAGGATAATCTTCTCAAAAGAAGTAAGACTTCTTCAGCTAATGAGACAGGATTTCAAGTTTCTCAGCTTAATCCAAACCCATTCAGATAGCCTTTGAAGCTTTCTGATTTTCTTGCAATGATTCGATCTAACAACTTAAAGTCACGGGCTTGTGTATGCGTTTTGTCCTTTGTTCATCTATAAACTCTCAAGAGAAGTTGAAACAATTATTCCATCTTATAGCCTTGTAATCACCATTATGAACAAATTGTGAAGGACAGTTATAATCTCTGGAGCTTTACCTCAGAAGACCCTTTGTCACAGGGAAACATGATTGGTTATTTGGCTAATTAGGAAGCCACCGCATGCTATATGGATTACTAGTATCCCATTTGCCTTTAGCAAATAGTTTAGTATTGCGCTCAAGCTTAGGGCCATGAAACCAATTCCCCAGACCCAATATGGGTATCCCACTCCATTTTTGTTATCAACTCTTCTTGCATCCACTTCAAGTATCAACTGTTTATTCAGTCAGTATTGAATCAGGAGAACAGAAATCACAACAGTTATACATCTTGGAAAACTGAAAATGCAAGAAAAGAGTAAGAGCTAGTAAATGCTGGAAGCAGCTACTACTCTTAGGACTCAGGAACAGAGAATTCTTAGGTTTCTTTCATATTCAAATAAAGCCTTTTTTAAAAAGTGACATGAACAAACCTCTAATTTACATGCTTTGTCTGGAAGTAGACCCTTCCTTTTTTTTTTTTTTTTTTTAACAACAAAGGACTTTGAAATGTTTTCTTTTCTCAGTGACAGCTACTACTTTTTAAGGTTGCAAAGTACCTAAAAGATGGAGAAGGTGCCCCCTGGTGGCCAGCAAAGGGCACTGCTTGTCGAGTGTAACCACTTGAGGGGCAAGATGAGGCTAGTTCTGTGAGTACTAGAAGCAGTTGGGAGCAAAGCAAATAGTTGAATCAACTGCTGCTGGAGAGGTGAAGAGCCCCATGAGGTAATGCTGACAACAGCAGCAAGCAGAGGAAAGAGAGAGGTCTTTGCCGTCCTCCTGCCTTCCATCTCCCTCTAGCACATTCTTGGCTAGAATCAAATGGGAAACAAGCTGGAAAAGAAGAAACACTGTCTAAAGAGCCTCTGCCCCCACATTAGAGGATGGAGGGGCAATTTTGGAAGTAAAAAACAAAAAAAAACAAGACTCCCAAGTGTTTAATTGCTGGCATGGTTTTATTTCTTTTATTTATTAGGGAAACCCCTAATCTATTCTTCAGACATCTTTGTAGCCACGCATATAGTTAAAATAATACATCACACCTATTAGTTGCCCAGCAACGTTTTTTGAATGATTGAATGAATGATAGTAAGAAGATATTTTAGATGGTTTTTTGAGTACTGTGGATTCAGAAACATTCAATATAAATATCAATTGGACTGTTGTTTTTATGCCTATGATTATGTCACTCTTGTAAGCTTTCTACCTGTATGATCTCATCGAAGCCTTGGATCACCCTAGAAGATAAATACCATTATTTTTTCTTATTATGGAGAGGATGAAATTCAAGCTTACGGATGTTAAAAACAAACAAAAAGTGGGCGCCTGGGTGGCTCGGTCGTTAAGCGTCTGCCTTCGGCTCGGGTCATGGTCCCAGGGTCCTGGGATCGAGTCCCACATCGGGCTCCCTGCTCGGCGGGAAGCCTGCTTCTCCCTCTCCCACTCCCCCTGCTTGTGTTCCTGCTCTCGCTATCTCTCTCTCTGTCAAATAAATAGATAAAATCTTTAAAAAACAAACAAACGAACAAAAAAAACAAAAAATTTCTCTGTGGTTCTAGAGTAAGAGAGATGATATAACAGTGTTTTGTTTTGTTTTGTTTTGTTTTGTTTTTTAATGTGCTTCAGAGACAGAAAGACCTGAATCTGAAATTCAACGGGCAATTCCCTTTTACCTTATCAATAATTTCAAAATTGAGCTTCAGAAATTTATTCTGGAAAACTTCTAGTGTTCTCAGTGATAATTTTGCTGCTATGGGTCACAGTGTTCTGTCCTCAGTAGATTTAAGGAACAGTTTATCAAGGAGTATTCTTGTCAACGAATTGAAAAGCTCTCTAGTTCCAGCCAAAAAGTTAAAGTTACATTGATTTATGACAGAAGCAGTCCACAACTAGATGGTGGACATGATACCCTGGGTACCTCTATCAGCCAAGAACAAAACTTTATGAAATAGAATATTAAAAGCACAATAAATTATTGAATGAACATCAAGAAAGGGCATTAGAGAATATAAGTCAATTTACAAGGAATAAATATGCCAACACACACAGTAACTCACAAAGGAATTGGTGGCACAGAAGACAATGACATTTTAAATGCTTTTCCTATCTGTTCTTTTGCAGGAACTCTAAACATCTTCAGAAACTAGTGTTTTATTTATGCTTCCTATACACTTTTATCTGTGCATTGTTTCAAGAAACCTTCCAAAATTTAATTAGCATGTTAGCAAAATAGTCCAATCCTTTGGCTCTCATTTCAATATCTTTCAAATTCAAATCAATGCCCCAAAAGGGAGCTTAGACAAATCTCCACCTCATACTCTCTGCCTTAAAGTGCTTTCTTTTACCAAACACTGTAGATTTTGTTTTCTGAGGCATCTCTAATTATATACATTGCATAATGACCCAATATATTCATCCATGGTGCTTTCTCTCTGTAACAGTTGTACATATAGTAGCTTAACTAGCATAATACAAGTGCATGCTGTTGAATGAATAGTCAGGAAAGCAAGAGCAGGACGGTTCAGCGGCATGGATACAAGTTTTATAGGTATCAACCATCATGTGAGGATTAGAACAGAAGACCTTTAGCTAATTGTATTGCCCTCCTTTTAAATGAAAAGAAAATGGGTCAGGAGAAGGAGAGGAAATTGGAAACATGAAAACATCTTCAAAAATCACTTACATATTTTGTGCTAATAAGAACATTTAAAAAATATTCCTTCAACTGATAGGCATTAATAAGTAGCATGGACGTTGCACTATGAGGACTGGAAAAATTACAAAGGATTTTTTTTTCCATTTCTGAATCATACAGTTTGAATAAAAGGAAGTGGTACAGACACAATAAATGTTTAGTTAATAATACAAGGTCTTAGGTGATTAATAGTAGAGGAATTCCCAAGGATTTGTAGAAAGATTGGTAATGTTTGAATTAGCAGAGAAGTCAAGAAAGACTAATCAAAGCGAGATTATCAGAGGCAAAATTTGAGAGCATGTTGGAGGAGAGGGAAAATACAGCTTAGCTTGAGCCCAGAGTAATCAACAATCATGTCAGAAACTTTGGTCAAGGCCAAATTATGAAGAATCTCAATCTGCCTGAGGATTTTGGATTCTTATAAGCAATATGAAGCCAGCTATTTCTCCCACAAGAGAAATAGGTCTAGAAAGTATAATATGAAATTTAAAATGCTTAATTGTGTTCCTTAATTCAACCATAGTGCTTTAAAAATAAAGTTATTGTTGCTATCTGATAATCAACAAATATGGGATTGAATTATTTGATTGCTCTAATTTATTCATTCATTCTACCAGAGCACTAAATTATGAATAGCAAATATGTGTTACAAGTATGGACTAACTTGCCTCCCCCCCCAAAACACACACACATCCTATTCTGCAAAAGGAAAAAAAAAAAAAAAAAACTAGCAAAGAAAGATTGCCAGTTAATTATGGACATATTTCCTGAAGATCCACAATGTGCTTTAGAATTATTCTCCACACAGCGGAAGCAGTTATTACCAAACAAAAGTATTGTCAAAAACAGCAAGATAGGGCGCCTGGGTGGCTCAGTTGGTTGGGCGACTGCCTTCGGCTCAGGTCGTGATCCTGGAGTCCCGGGATCGAGTCCCGCATCGGGCTCCCTGCTCGGCGGGGAGTCTGCTTCTCCCTCTGACCCTCCTCTCTCTCATGCTCTCTGTCTCTCACTCTCTCTCTCTCAAATAAATAAATAAAATCTTAAAAAAAAAAAAAAATTAAAAAAAAAAAAAAAAACAGCAAGATATACTATACATCTATTAGAATGACTAAAACCTAGAACACTGACAACACCAAATTCTGGCAAGGATGTGGAGCAATGGGAACTCTTATTTACTGCTGGTGAGAATGCAAAATGATAGAGCCACTTCCAAGCACAGTTTGATACACTAAACACACTCACCATATGAACAAGCAATCATGCTCATTGGTATTTACCCAAATGAATTAAGAACTTATGTTCACACAAAAAAACACGCATAGGGATATTTGTAACAGCTTTATCCATGATTGTCAAAACTTGGAAGCAATTAAAATGTCCTTCAGTAGGTGAATGGATAAATACATTGGTTAATCCATACAATGGAATATTTTTCAGCAATATAAAGAAATGAGCTCTCAAGGCCCACAAAGACATGAAGAAACCACAGGAAAAGAACACTGCAAAGTGAAAGAAGCCAACCTGAAAAGACTGCCTTCTGTAGGACTCCAACAACATGACATTCTTGTAAAGGCAAAACTATGGAGACAGTTGAAAGATCAGAGGTTCAGAGGGAGCAAGGGAGAGAGAAAAACCTATTCAGGTGGAGCACTGGGGAATTTAGAGCAGTGAAACTGTTCTACATGTAACTATATGGGTGGATAGATGCCATTATACATTTGTCAGAACCCAAAGAATATACAATACAAAGAGTGAACCCTAAGGTAAACTATGGACTTTAGCTAATAATGATTTGTAAATAATGGTTCGTTCATTGTAACGGATGTCTCACACTAAGGCAAGATATTAATGACAGGGGAAACTAGCAGGGTAGGGGAGATGGAGGTGAAGGAGTATATGGGAACTCTACACTCTTCTCATTTTTTGGTAAACCTAAAACTGATCTAAAAATTTAAGTCTATTCATTTAACAAAATGTGTATGGCCTAGATGTTGGAAGCCCATTGGCCATGCCTGCTCTAAACTGTCAATCATTATACCCTATGGTTTACTATTGGATCTTTTCCCACTTCATTTCTGCCAAGCATGGGTATGAATGGATAACTGGAGATGAGTAGCATTTGTATAGCTTCTAGACAAATAGTAAGACCCTTATTTCTACCTATATGTTATCCACTCTATAAATAATAAAATGTATGTACTGGTCTAATACATTATTTTCCATTAGTGTCAGTAATTCTGTGCCCAAATCCTCTCATTTACAATTTCGAGTGACTGGAATTTGGTAAACAACAAGGTTTAAGAATTCAGTTGCATGACTCAAGATATAGTCATAATGGACGGAAAATACTGACGATTAGAAGGGGCATAATATGGACCAATCTAGGTAATATCTCAGCAAATTATAATATAAAATATCTAGAGATAATCATATGTTCTGTATATGTGTGTGAACTAGTGGTGGGGGAGGGATTGAACACAGTGAGGATCATTGATTAAGGTAGGAAATGGAAAACATAGAACACATGTCACCAGTAAATGTGATTATATTTTCATGTAATTCAAACTCTATAAAAAACAATGATATCCATATATACATACACAGATATTTTCACCCAGCCATGCACACACAGAGTTTCACAAAGATGAATAGGCCCAGGAGTGATTTTGGAGAGTGTGATTTGGAGAGTGTGATTTGGAGAATGGTAATATCAACAACAATAAATATAAACAGACTCTGCTTTCTAATTATCAACATCATCTATCTCAATATATTAGATTAAACTCAGTAGGAAAGAGCTATCTTGCTTCCTTTGGAAATATGATATTAGGTCATCATATCAGTATTTACTGATATTGATTTGCCTACTTTTCACATTTCTATAGAGCGTTCTCTCACCCCATGTGAGATCTCAAACCAATACACTTCAGTGACATGTCCACTTCTTTACCATTAAATAGAAAACATGAATATTTAACTTGCATTGTTACATTTATCTTATGGGTAAAATTTTGCAACATAATAAATTATGTACAATCAATGCATTCTCATTATTTTCAATTTTAGCCCTTTTCCCCATCTTCAATGCTTTCCTACTTTAAAATAAAAGACGACCACTTTTTTAGAAGAAACTTAAAGTCCTTAAAATATTTTTAATACTTACTACATAAAATCGGTAGCCTTAGGATTCCCACTCAAGTCTTATTACCCAGTAATTCATATTACCAAAAGCTAACTTTGTAAGAAAGACCTGAATTAGAGTATATACCAGCCTGTTCCAGAAGGACTTGGAATGATCCCCACACAACTGTGTATATTATACTAGTTGCATTCAAAATTTACTCTTTTCAAGGTATGCACCTTTTCAAACAAAGAACAAAATGCTTACATGCTTATTTCCAAAATACCCGTCAAAGATCAGTGCCACTTCGTTTGTCTCATTTTATTTAAGCAACTATTCTTCTACCCTGCTAAATCAATGAACCTTTCAATAAATGATTGGAATCCCATGATTCACTGCTCAGAATACTTCCCCTTCTCTTACTTCCCAAAAGAAAGACCTCTCACAAGTATATGACAAGTCTCACTCATTCCATGGGGATGGCATCATTTGATAAAAATCCTAGACCCACTAAATAGATCGCTTTTGCGCAGAGACGTTAAGTGTTGACTACTCCCCAAACAAGTCCTGCCATCAGGGCGCATCTTTAGCAGCTGTGGATATGGGAGGAAAATGGGTTTCCATTTAGTAAGAAAGTCTGCAGTGCAGTTCATGGCTTTCAAAGGGATGCAGGAAGCCCCTTTTCCCCAGAGTCAGCTGCCTGCAGCACTCTCTGTGTATATTTATAAAAACTTCATTTAGTGTAATAAAGAAAAAAAAAGGAATTTAAAAATACATGTCCTACACGGGAATGTCTAGTGAAACCATCCTATTATTTTCAATCTCTCCATGTCTATTTTTGTAGAAAACAAGTAATATTCTTTTTGCTACCTGCTGTTCCCCTTTGCTGGAAGCAAATTGCAGGTGAGCCCGAGCCACTCATTCTCTCTCAGATATTTGCAGATGATTGTAAAGGAACTTTCTTCCCTGCAGTTCTTCCTTACTTTAACATTTCTCATGATACTAGCTGCATAACATACAATCTTTAAATGTGTCTAACACTGATCACTTCACTATTTCAAACCATTGTTATTTTCAAAGATAGAACATTTTATATACAAGAATATTTGAAAGAGAATTAATTCAGACAGCATAGGATAAATTCACCTTCTCATAAAAATAAGACATTCTTATTCATCTGAAATGTTTCTGTCTGTGGGAAGTAGGAGAAAGCTACTTCAAGCAACACTCATATTCTAAACACAGCGAAAATACTTTAAGAAAGCAATGTAATCTCTCTCAGTGGTTTGATGAGTATAACATAGGAAGAAAGAGCCCCCTAATGGTGCAGATACCTATAAAAACAGAAGAGGTTGCACTTTCTTGATTCTTTTTGCTTCACTATGGCTAAAAGGAGTGATCAACAAAGATATCTGATACGATGGAAGTAACTGGAAGTTTGCATAAAGGGTCAGATGGAGCCTTCCCCCAAATGCAAAGAAAAGTGAAAACTGAATTGATTAAATAAGCTGCTAGATTTCAGACTCAGCCTGACACCTCTATGCATGACTACTAGAACACTTGTCTGCCTTGATCATGTTTGCTGAGGAGCACTGATCTGGAATGCCGGAGCCATATTAATTACATAGCTACAAGTGTAAAATGTTATTTAAAAAAGAACTTGCTTTTGTTTCCAATCATGGGACAATGTCCTATTAAGAAGATTGGGGAATTAAATCTCTCACAGGAGTAATTACAGAATTTGTAAGATAACAAAAAAGAGAAGAGAGAATCAAAGTAACATTTAAGATAAGCTAAGAAGAATGCTTAAGTGCAAGAGGCACATAGTTCAGAAATGATTTTAAAAGTCTTTTTAAGGGAAAAACATGTCGATTCATAGAAAAAAAAATAAGTATGAATGTTTACATCCACCTATGCTAAAATATTAATGGTCTTATAAAAAACACATAGTGCAATTAAGAATTAGTTTTCTTTATGGAGTATACCTCAATATAACCCACAGATAAGTGCTATAATGTAACTGGGCTGTATAACTAGGTTAGACACTTAAGATTATTGCAACAAGAATTATGGAATTTTAAATTACTGTGCATTAAATTTGAAAATGACTAGATGAATTAGTTAAATCTTAATTATATCATTTGAGGAGATATGTCAGATTGTTTGAATAAACAATAAAATGGAAAGATTAAAAACACAATTTTAGATAAATTGGATAAAAAGTTAACATAAATATTGTAATATATGCAAATCAATAATTAAACAAGATTATAAGAGGTTTATGACAAAGGTTATGTGGGGATTTGATATAATATTTGCATATGTATGCTATATATATGTATATATATATATCTATATGAACCACATGTATAGTCTGTAGTACCTGCCACCTTCCTCAGTCAATAGTTTGGTATTAATTTTTGAAACACTCAATACTCAAAATACTCAAAAGAGATGCG
The DNA here is from genome assembly GCF_054177405.1 of Leptonychotes weddellii. Taxonomy (NCBI): domain Eukaryota; kingdom Metazoa; phylum Chordata; class Mammalia; order Carnivora; family Phocidae; genus Leptonychotes; species Leptonychotes weddellii. The sequence continues at coordinate 15,011,960 of NC_138375.1, read as the reverse complement.
TATAATTGTTTTGTCAAATGACTCAATTCAAAGACAGAAATATTTAATATTCTCTAATACACACGTCTATTCTCTTAGACAAACTGTCCTTTACAAAATTTATAACAGTTATTCCTTTCTGATATGGTGATATAAGTGTAAATATCTAGATAGCTATAATATTTATATTATTATGAAACATTAAAACATTACTCCACATTTAAAAGACAAAATAGAGGTCATGAAAAATTGTGTTCTTCAAATACATAGTTATATTTAAAATACAAGCAAGGGTTAAGCACAGACGCAAACACAGGCATTCGGAGGACGTAATATTCCTAACTTCAGCTATGCTGGCTCCCACGAGTACCAGCAATCTTGTTATTATTTGAGACACTGAACAACATATTAAAAAGTTTTGCCGACTTATCGCAGCCAACAGTTTGATCTTTGATTAGTGACTCAGGGAACTTCAGTTAAAAACACAATCAGAGTAGCTCGGGAGAAAATATCTCTCTTCATTGACCCAAAAGCAAATAAATTGACATCAAAAATGCCATAGACCATGTTAGTTCCAGTAAGGATGAAATTAATCATTTTCATCGGATATCACAATGCTACCTCTTTAAGAGTCGACCTGTAAACCTAAGGTCAATCAACTCCACCAGCACTGCATTGCTCCAGCCTGTGATTCCTATGCCATCCAATTGCTTCCCTCAAAAAAAAAAAAAAAAAATTCCAGTTCCCAGCAAAGACTTTAATATGTGCAAAGTTTCTATATGTTCATAGACACTTTACCAGCATACACCATCACTGACACTTAAAATATTAATTGATGGAACTGACTGCAGCTCTAGCTATGGACTCTAGAAGAGCTAAACATCTCCAGAGACATATTTCTTTGCATTATCTCAGTACTTTCGTAAGACCAAATGCTAGCCATCAATAACTTAGCTATAATAAAATGGCAGTCTCATGTCACATCACTTAGGAGACATCATGTTTATGTTGAAGAGTTAAGACTGCAAAGGACAGATATAGAAAAAAAAAAAAGAACAACTGACAATCACTGAAAACATTGTAGCTTCTACATCTGCATGAAATTGAATAGTACACCTTTAACACAGTAATGGTCCTTTTGTGATATGCTATTATTTCCCAAAGTTGTTTCACAGCTACGAACAATATACATGAACATATTATAAGGCTGTCACCGAAAATGCTCTTTTTAGTGTGGCCTTTGCTTCTTTCTTTTTCTTTTTCTTTTTTTTTCATACAGAGTATCTGCTATATAAACTTACAATCTAGTGATCTTATAAATAAAACTTATATGTACCTGGAGATAAAATAGCAAATATATTCATATAAACATGTATCAACACATTTTTAAATCCACATGCCTATGCATTGCATTGACTCTAATATATCCCTGAAAACTCAGTTTTTAAAGCCTGCAAAGCTAGGGCATATTTTACTGTGAATGATTAAAAAGGAATCCAGAGATAAAAATTTAATTTCCTTACCTGAAGCATGTAACTGTGTTCTGTTCGTTTCTGGAACAAAGTGGGGCTGGCAAGGGGGCTTGATTTTTCTTTTCTTTTCAAAATCCTCTTTAATGATGCAGGAGTGAGAGGAACTATTCCAAGGTGAAGTCTTTTATTTCTTGCTGGGGCTCCGAGCTGACAGCCTCTTGTAAAAGAAAAGGCATCTCAGTAAGTTGTTGGCTGAGAAAGCGAGGAAGCAAGCTAATTGGCACCAGCAGTCACATAGTGATGCTATGAAACGTGCACTCCCTCCTCTCCACCTTGCGTTCCTCCTTCTCTCTCTCTCTCTTTCTCTCTCTCTCTCTCCTTTTCACCCTGACGCTCACTCAGCTCTGAGTCCTGACCCCTGCTGCTGCCTCTGTGTAATCAATCCAGCCTGTCGGAAGCTAATAGTCCTCTATTTAACCAGCCAATCAATAGCAAGGATTCCGCTGCTCGTCCCAAGAGTCTTTTCCAAGAGTGGTACAAACAATAAGAGTTTTGCCAGCAGTTTAGAGAAGTATTTTTCATTATTTTATCTCCCTTAGAGATAGGGTTTGAGAGGGCAGAGGCTCAAAGCAAGTTTAGTGTTATTGCAGATTTTAGCATTTTTTTAAATTTACCCCTTCTTATCCTGCTTATAGTAATTTAGAATTACACACCTGCTGTTTATCATCATTTACAAAGTACTACAGAGATGCATTCTGATAAAATCTTTCTAATTTAAATATATAAGAAAAAAACTCCGGAGAAAAATAGCATACACTTTTTTTTTTTTTTTTTTTTTGCTAGAAACAACAATGCCTTCATTAGCCTGTATAGATGGGAGCTTTAAAGAAAACCCCCTTACATTGATTGATGTTAAAAAGTATTCATTTTAGGGCGCCTGGGTGGCTCAGTCGTTAAGCGTCTGCCTTCGGCTCAGGTCATGATCCCAGGGTCCTGGGATCGAGTCCCACATCGGGCTCCCTGCTCGGCAGGAAGCCTGCTTCTCCCTCTCCCACTCCCCCTGCTTGTGTTCCTGCTCCCGCTATCTCTCTCTCTGTCAAATAAATAAATAAAATCTTAAAAAAAAAAAGTATTCATTTTATTCTAGAAAAAGGAAAATATCTGTACTTTTGTTTCTCATAAGTCAGACTTGTGTATGTTTTTCAGTTTTAAAGCATAAATCTACAAAAAGATCCCTCTCAATGTATCAAATAGAGCCTTTCACACCTGATTCATCCCTTCAAGGTTAAGGAGATTTTCTTCTTAAAGTGACACGTTCACTGCTCAACTACTGTAACGGACCACAATAAAAAAAGCACAAAACAAACCATTGAAGAACAGACTGGTTTTACATTTCCCACATGCTTCTTGGGGGGGGGGTGCAGGGGGCGCATTTGGGGTCAACTTAGTGCCGGCTTGCAAACTGGCCCCTGAACACAGAAGGCAATGAAAGACCAAAGAAAGAGGCAGACCACTCCAGATTGGTAGGTGGCAGGTTTAATAAGCAAGGGAACTTACAAACGAGGCTTGTCTTCAGTGGCCTCAAGGCAAATAGACCTCCACACGCACTCACTAGCATCTTAAAAGTTTATTGAGGCTTTAACTGAGTTCACTTATGTATATCATCCAGATGCTCCCAACAGCACATCACTCTCTGAAGGCTGCATCCTCGAAAATGGCTCCTGCTGTGGGAATGAGGGGCAGAACTCGCCTTTTAAGGACAGGGGAGAAGGTGAGTAGCGTCCTGTCCTCTCGATGACCTCCTCCAGCACTTAGCCAAACCCTAGAAGTGGAGTCCGTCTTAATTTCTAATTAGGAGATGGTTACTTATCTCAATTTCACACTGCTTGGTCAACCAACCTTTTAGTTACTTTTTCTTTGTAATAATACATTACTGCACTCATTAAAGTAAATTGTAGAGGAATGCTTAACTACACCTCAATTCCCAGTTGGAATTAAATTCCAGGCATTAGTCATTGTAGTTCCAGGCTTCAACATCATATAATACAAATAAAAAAAAATAATGTGTGCTAAAGTGTCTTGTAAATGAAGAACGGAAAGGCCAAATGGTATGTATGATCATGGAGTTACACTCAATTAAAGTCCAAATTATAAAGTGTTGTAACACATATTAGAGGTGAATTTCTTTGATTTACTTGACTCAGTTCAGCAAATATTTATTGAGCAACTCTTTGTATCAGGCCTTGTACACTCAATAATAGAAAAGTAATTAAGTAAAGGAGGGAGCAATCTTCTTTGTGCTCTTGGTGTTTTCAGCATAACTGTAGTAGTTAATCTTCTAGTAGCTTACAAGCTGGTAGGTAAAGAGTTCTCAAGTAAACAAAACACAGCGGAGAGTGATTAATACCTTTTTTATCAGCAGTTCAAAGAGCAACAAGTCCTGAAAAGCAAGATCATACCTCCTCTAGGACATCAGAAGACCCTGTAAAAACAAACAAACAAACAAACAAAAAAACATGGCATTTGTCACAATTCTTATCAAAAGAGAATTAAAAAAAAAATTACAGGCAGAGAAGAAAAAACAAAAACCAAAAAACAAAAAACTCAACAAAGCACCTGGGAGGTATGACTGGAAAGAAGGGGAAAATATGGAGGATCTTGGATGCTAGGCTGAGAGTAATTGGATAATTGGGAGCCTTTTGTATATATATCATATATATTTGATATAGTGATAAAATTTGAACTGAGCTATGGGAATCTTAATCTAATAAAAATTTGTAGTTTTTACTGGAATGGGACTCTGGTGAGTGTGAACAACCACTAGGCGGACCATTGCCAACATCTCCCTCAGGAAATTGAAGTGAGAACTGCAGCATGTTCATGGTGGAAATGAGCAGGATGAACTAATATTGAAAGACATTCATTCCAAAATAAAGTCTCTGCATAACTTTGCAACCTACCAAGGAGAGGTACAGCTTAGGAAGAATAATTTTTCAACTAAGATCGGTAACTAAAAAATAGGTAAATTATATATGGCACACACATTTCTTCTCCATCTGTTTGTGTATAGAAATCATCCTTCCTTAATTTCTTAATTTATTTGCTCATTTGGTTCATGCAATTTCTTACAACAATGTCAGCTCTACGATGGAAAAGAACTGGATTTGTCTAACCCTTTGTTCCTCCATATTTTTTAGAATTGTACCTGACATAAATTATTCAATGAGTGACAATAAAATAATTTCCATTTTTGGAGTCATTGATAAGTTCTAAGCTAATAATTGTGCAAACCTTATCTCATTTAACACTTTGTGAAATACACATTATCATATTTTACATCTAAAGAAAGTGAAGCTTGAGGAAGTTAATTACCTTGTCCAATGAACAATTAGTAAATGTCTGTTGAATTTCAAAGTCTCTATCTCAGTGATACCAAATTTTCAGGAACCCATATATAATATAATAGATAATAATAATCTGGGTATTGATTTGTGGGTCATATAATCAGAAGAGGTTGGGGAGGCAAAAATAAATGAAATTAAAACTAGAGGGTTAAAGGGATGAATATGGGGATAGGAAACTCAAGTTTTCAAGTTCAAAAACTGAGAGCCTTGTGCTGAGAGTAAAGATGACAGGAGATACTGAAAGAACTATTGTGGACTAGGAAGAGCTGCTTAGCTAGGTTTCGGTGGGGACCTTACCAAGAAGAAGGGGAAGTTTAGCTGAGCTTCTCTGAGGGCCCTGCTGAGTCTGCAAGCCATAAATTTCCAGCGGCACCAATCTGTAAGATTGCACAAATTTTCTGAGCTGTGTTCTGCAGCTTGATGCCTGAGAGATTGAAAGGATTAATGGAATACAAACATTTGGTTACTTTTACAAGAAATTTGGCAGACAAGGAAAAGAGGGAGGTGGAGAGGGTAGAAGGAGGGAAGGAGGAAGGGAGAGTCTAATATCTTGCATAGTTTGAGTGGTTCTATAATTGGTGGTCAAGAGTATATTTCTGTATAAAAGGTAAAGAACTGGTTGAAAGAGATGACTGGAAAAGGCAAGTGAGAGAGAGATGTTTAATTTATCAAGGTCACAAGGGAAAGGGAAAGGTGGAGCCAAAGGCGTTCATGGGGGATTTAGTACTGGCAAACAGGAAGGGGTTATTTCTTTGAAAGCAAGAGTAAAGATACCCTTTATAGCACACATTATTCTGTGGATTATTTATTGCAAAAATAATAGCAAACACCTTAATGTTCTAAATAACCTACTAGAAGGGGAGGATTTAAATATATAAGTAGTTGGGCGCCCGGGTGGCTCAGTTGGTTAAGTGACTGCCTTCGGCTCAGGTCATGATCCTGGAGTCCTGGGATCGAGTCCCACATCGGGCTCCCTGCTGAGCAGGGAGTCTGCTTCTCCCTCTGACCTTCCCCCCTCTCATGCTCTCTCTATCTCATTCTCTCTCTCAAATAAATAAATAAAATCTTTAAAATAGATAAATAAATAAATAAATAAATAAATAAATAAATAAATAAGTAGAAGTTCTTTCAAGTTGACCCATTTAATGAAAATGTATATATTTGTAAGTATATAAAATGCATATAATTGTAATTTTTAATATGAGTAAGTTCCATACTAAAATTGCATACAGAGCACTAAGAATCATGGAAATAAAAAAGGCTAACCATATTGGATGATGAACATGCAGGTATAATGAACAGAGTGAAAAATTATGTGTCAGAAGATTTCAAAAGGGAAAAGAAACACATTTTTCAAGTACAAAATAAAAAGGGAGAGAATATTTGAGTTAAATTTTGGATTCACAAGCTTTAAAGATAGAACATAGTGTGTTACAGTGGGCATAGTTGGATGGTTTCCAAGTTGGGAACTGACAATTAGGAATGATTTTGCATTCCATGTTAAAAAGAGATCAGGAGGAGAGAAAACAGTGAGGTCAGGGTCATGTTTTTATTCTTGATATTACAACTTTTCCCTATAATTTTGTTTAAACACTGAAGAAATAAAATCATGAAAATGATATCATGATTTAGTATCTTTTTAAAATGAAGTATTTTTAGAAATAATATTTTAGAAATAATATTGATACTACCAATAATATTTTAGAAAGAATATTCAGTGGCAACAAGAGATAAGGGGAGAATTTATAAATGAATTGGCTGTGGTGATGGAGAGGAAGGAAAATGTTTAAGCAGTTTTTAGGAAATAAAATATGTGGGACTTGAATTATTGAACGTAGGCTAAGTGTGAAGATAATGATTAATTATGGATCTTTTTTTTTTTTTAAAGATTTTATTTATTCATTTGAGAGACAATGAGATAGAGAGAGAGCATGAAAGGGGGGAGGGTCAGAGGGAGAGGCAGACACCCTGCCGAGCAGGGAGCCCGTTGCAAGACTCGATCCCGGGACTCCAGGATCATGACCTGAGCCGAAGGCAGTCGCCCAACCAACTGAGCCACCCAGGCGCCCCAATTATGGATCATTTTGATGCTTAATGATAATGGGAGTAGCAGATATATTTTGGTTTTGGAAATCATGATGTTGATATTTACGCTGGACATAAAGGTATAGATCCCAGGGGTGCCTGGGTGGCATAGTAGGTTGAGCGTGGGACTCTTGGTTTCAGTTCAGGTCTGATTTCCAAGTCATGAATCCCTGCTTTGCTCTGCACTCAGCGCAGAGTCTGCTTGGGATTCTCTCTTCTCTCCATCTGCCCTTCCCGCTCCTGCCTCTCTCTCTCTCTAAAACTAATAAATAAATCTTAAAAAAAAAAAAAAAAAAAAGTATAGATTCCAGTTTTTACTAACTGGGTTTTTGTTACCTAAGACAGTTATTTGAACAGAAAATGTAGATACAGATAATCATTTAAAATAGCCAAGAGAGTCAAGAAAAAGACATAGAATGAAGATATAAAAGAGCCAAAAGCAGAAACATGGAGAACTCTGGCATTTTGAAAAGTGATCCATAGAGATAAGTCATTGAATGACACTGAGAATTGACATGAGATACCCTGATAATAGTAGTGTAAAAAAGCTGGAGTGAAAAATGTATGAGGCGGGGCACCTGGGTGGCTCAGTTGTTAAGCGTCTGCCTTCGGCTCAGGTCATGATCCCAGGGTCCTGGGATGGAGCCCCGCATCGGGCTCCCTGCTCAGCAGGGAGTCTGCTTCTCCCTCTGACCCTCCTCCCTCTCATGCTCTCTGTCTCTCATTCTCTCTCTCTCAAAATAAATAAATAAAATCTTTAAAAAATAAAAAAAATAAAAAAATAAAAAATAAAATAAAACATGAAAATGAGGTAAGTGCTTCTCATGTAAGAGACAAACAGAATTCTTTGTATTCACAGAATAAGCCGTTTTAAACCATCAGTCTATTAAAAAGATTTAATCTGTATGTTTAATGAATCCATTTATTGTTTATTTTATTTTATTTTATTTTATTTTATTTTGAGAGAGAGCGAGCAGGGGGAGTGGCAGACGGAGAGGGAGAGAGAAACTCTCAAGCGGGCTCTGCACTGGGGGTGAGGCTTGATCTCAGGAACCTGAGATCATGACCTGAGCTGAAATCAAGAGTCAGATGCTTAACCAACTTAGCTCAGGCACCACCAATTTTATTTTTTAATAATTAGAAATTATATCAAATGTAGAGAAATATGAATTTAAAACCTTGAATTTGAATTTTTTTTTAAAGATTTTATTTATTTATTTGAGAGAGAGAATGAGAGAGAGCACATGAGAGGGGGGAGGGTCAGAGGGGGAAGCAGACTCCCTGCCGAGCAGGGAGCCCGATGCGGGACTCGATCCTGGGACTCCAGGATCATGACCTGAGTCGAAGGCAGTCGCTTAACCAACTGAGCCACCCAGGCGCCCATTGAATTTGAATTTTTGACAGTTCACAATATCTTTAACCTTTAGAATATTGACAAGCTCTTGTTTTATTAATATGCACTTGTACATTTAAAAGGGATTTATTGCAGGTATTTACAATGTGTTTACACACACATCATCAAAGCATTATCAAATACAACTGTCTTATTTTTGAAAATGCTTTCTCTTACTTTTGAAATATGATCTGTGGATATCAAACATTAACCTATGAAGAAAGATTTTCCTTATTAATACGTTATCAGGAAATGTCTACACAATGGAAGAAGAAGTTAAAAAGTAAATATGTCCCTTTGGTGATGACAAACCATCATTTTCACTTTCATATTAATATTTTCATTTTACTAAACTTTAGTAGTATATAGTATCTCTACCTTTTGTATCATTTTGTATTACTCTTATCTATCCCTTTAAGTTTACTTGGTCTCATATTTATTTTAGCTCTCTAAAGAGTATAAGCAATTTTTGAGTGGAAATTATATTTCATATTTTTATCATCTACAATAAGCATTTTTATTATTACCACACAGCAAAAACTCAGTAAGTGATTTTTAAATTATTGGATTAATTAAATTATTTTGATCATGAGATATTATGTCTGTGTTGGGGTAATATCATTACTTTAAGATATGGATACATAGGGGCGCCTGGGTGGCTCAGTTGGTTAAGCGACTGCCTTCGGCTCAGGTCATGATCCTGGAGTCCTGGGATCGAGGCCCACATCGGGCTCCCTGCTCAGCAGGGGGTCTGCTTCTCCCTCTGCCCTCTTCCCTCTCGTGCTGTCTCTCATTCTCTCTCTCTCAAATAAATAAATAAAATCTTTAAAAAAAAAGATATGGATACATAATTATTTTCAAGAAGAGAACTCTCAAGTTTTGAGGTTCTCTGAATTTATCTTGAATGAGCTATGGTTATCCAAAGAGATAGGTAAATGGTGATAAGTAAGATATAAGTGGGGATTTGAAGGTGTGGTTGTGCGAGAAGTAGGGAAGAAATAGGGGGTTGGCTGGAGCAACATGGCATCAGAGACTAGTTTGGAAGAGGACCTAGGTTAAAGGAATTGATGATGGCGAAGGTGTTGGGAGTAAAATGTAATTGGCGTTAATTTCACTACCTCTTTCCAATATACCAAAATACCAGAAGAATCTTTAAAATACAAACATGTGTGGTGTGCATAGTGATTAAGACTGATCCAATTCTGAGTCAGCTCAGGGAAAGTCAACTCTCAGGTTGTGGGTGGAAATGGAGATGAGATATTTAATGGCAACAAGATACCAAAATAAAGGTTTTCCAAGAAAATTTAAACCCCTAGGAATTCACAAAATGTTGGGGAGCCACTGAATCTTTATGAGTTGGGGAATAGGAGATTCAAACCAAATTTATTTAAAACTCAAAGTGTAGACGAGCACAGCTGATGTATGTTACTGTGGAAGTCACATTTTCCAGGTCATCTGTATTATAGTTCTTCCTGCACTAACGTTAAAATCTGCATATTTTAGGTTTACCTTCATATAACTTGTTGGTGTATGTCTTCATGAGACTTGACGGTGGAAATGAGCAATGTGAGTTAGTTTATTGACCATAGCAGACCATATCTGCTAGCAAGCATGGTAGCAAATGCATCTGGTTTTTAGGGAACAGCAGAAGAATTCTTGGGTCTATCCCCTATTGTGTTAGGTGCCAAGTGAAGTAAGGCGGCATTTCCATTAGAAGAGTATCTATATGGGGTTGTTCATAAAATTATCTCGATTTCCTTCCCTGAACGTGTAGTTTTTGAGTATATAGAATCCCAGTCTGGTTGTCACCTCTCTTGGTTAGTCTGTGACAAAAATAGTATCCTTACTAAATTTCTCACTGCTAGAATAGTTAGACTGGTTCTATTATCTGCAAACTAGAATCCTATAAGAATAAACATCAATGAAAATATGTCATAATAAGCAGCTTAAGGTATATTTTGAGATAGGAAATGAGTATGGTGTTCTGAATACCAAGCATCCTGGTTTAATATTAAAATGTCATTTACAAAACATCTTCCCTACTCCCCAAGTTACTACCCCCACTATTTAGAGTCAAAGTCAAAAGCCATATGATCCAACTGAATAAGAAAAACACCCAAAGCCTCTGCAAGACCTATACCATTTTTAGTAAAGTCTAAGAGATTTTCACTATATCAAGATTCAAAGGGAAAACAAAAATGGGTTTCCCGTTCCCAGGGTTCTTCTTGTATAAGCGGTTAGGACAGTAAGAGTTAGTAGATTATTATAAAAGGCGTGTTAAAAATTTCAGTATAGGGGACATGACAACAATTTTCCCAAGCCATTTTCAATCTCTGGTTATAGAATAGGGGAATTAAGCCATGTAATTTCTTTATGCAAGGAATATATAAACTCTTGACTCTTCTAGCTTCAAATGGAGAGCTGAAGTGGAAGAGGGAATCAGACAGGCAATCTTCTGAGAAGCAGAAGAATATGAGCCAGGGGTTCCTTCCATAGTGGCCTGAACTCTGCTTAGAGTTTCTCTCTAGCTGGGGTTGAGGTATCAGATGGATGTGAACTGGTATTAGGAGTAAAGACTCATACACCTGGGGGTGCCCTCTGGTGCAAAGAAGCAGAGTGCAATGAGACCAGAATATTCCAAGAGAAGAGCATTGAATAAAGGCTGTAGAATCTGGTTATTGGTTTGCATGTTTTGCAGTGAGTTTTGTGCATTGTTCATCTTCAATTGTATCACTTCTTTTTCTGTGGTCTGGGTTTTCATTGAATTACTTAAACACATACTGTTCTTCCTGATCCAGCCTTTCTATCTCTGGAAAAAAGAAACATCATGATGTTGAAACAGATTGATTTGTAGCATTATAGGCTTTACTGAGATTGTTAAATATCTATGGGAATGCTTATTGACTTTGTGTCACCATATAAAAAAGAGAGTATCATATTGTTATCTTATAGAAAAGTGGATGATCTTTCCCCATAAGAACATGTTTACTCAGATGTTTTAATTTAGTTTGCTTTCTGGAGCAGATTGCAGTAATTCTGCAGTGAGAAGGTTTTTCTACTGTAGGAAGTATCGTGCTTTGACATAAATAATGGTGCTACCTATTCTATCTAATGGGCAGTTAGGAAGTTTTATAGAAGTTAGAGCTGATGGTACCATTGCTATCATATTCATTTTATTAATAATCCCTTCAAATATCCCTTGAGAGTTCACTCTATATTCTTTTTTTTCTTGAATTACACATATGGAGTGAAAAAAACACAAGCTTTCAAGGTATAAAAAGGGAAAAGTGAGACTAGAAGTTTAAAGTGGTGGTTGGGAATTGTAAGCGGAAAAAAAAAGTAAGAAGGAGAAAAATCAATACTATCACAGGAAGAGAAAGTATCAGTGATATGAGCAATGCTGTCTATTCACTAGAAAGAAAACAAGAAGTCTAATGCGGATTTAGGGAAGAAATATTTTAGGGTTGCTAGGGAAAGGGTCCAAGGAGAAAAATGTACTAAGAGAACATTGTGGCAAGTCTCTTGTAACCTCATACCTGAGAAACAGATCAAGGGACACACATAAAATGTGGGGTTCCTGTGAGTTGCTATATGCATACCTACATTTATATGTATATTTATGTGTGTGCATATATATGTGTATGTGTGTGTACATATGGAAATATATATATATGCAGAAATGTAGTGAATTATGATTTTAAGTAAGTACTTTATTCAAAGAGAAAAAAACACAGGAATATAATTAAAAGAAGAAATATCCTTGTCAACAGTTTTAAAGCTACAGACATTGGTGATAAAACATGTGAATGGTAGGAAGAGAGCATGGTGGATATAAACACCTGCCTGTGACCAACATTTAAACCATGAAGAGATTTTTAGGTGGGGGAGAAGTGAGTAGTTTTTTTTTAATTAATTCTAGAAAAAGCCATAAAATTCTGTCACTTTGTACTTAAAGTTTGTGGGCTAAGATTATCCATCATAATGAATGCTTATCCTATCAGAAACTCTGGGGACATGTTCAACAAATGAAACAATTTTAACATAAAGGGAATATGAAAGAAATAAGAAACCTAGTAAATAAATGAGATTGGGGTCACTAGCAGGTTTATGGTTCTCAAGGATTTTTCTGCCCACAAGTTAGAATTGTTTAAGTTTGAGAGCCATTTTTTAACTACGAAGAATAATGGAAATTGAGAGATATATAAAATTGCTCACAAGAAACTTGATCCACAATTGTCAAACCATTTTGTTTGTATAACTCTTGGACTGGAAAAGGGAATGGGGACTTATAACTGAAGGATAAAGTTATACTTTAAATTAGGATTTTTTCACATCAATTTTTACACTTTTTGATTATTTTACTTTCTAAGGATCTGGAACACTTCAAAACAATAGATACATGGAGATATTTATCCTCGAATTTGGAATGTAGTAAAATTTTTTACACTCATTTTAGTTAAAACATTTATTAAGTAAATGAAATAGCAATAGTAAAATATTTATTGAAAATAACATTATTTTATATTACATAAAAAGAAATCAAGGATTGTTTCAAGAAAGAGTTTATGTCACAGATGTCTTCAAGTTTGTTGTCAGAGATCCAGGCTTCTGGTGAGTAGGAAAGGCCAGAGTATTTAAGTTTATTGCCAATGTTACCTCTGGCATATGGTTAGAATTTTACCATTTTTATAAGTATAAAGACATTCTCATACTACTGTCCTACTTCAGTTAAAATGGCATCACTCCACAGAGTATCTTTTTTTTTTTTAAGATTTCATTTATTTATTTATTTGAGAGAGTGGGAGAGACAGAAAGTGTGAGTGGGGGAGGGGCTGAGGGAGAGAATCTCAAGCAGACTCCCCGCTGAGCATGGAGCTGATGGGGGCCTGGATCCCTGGACCCTGAGATCATGAGCCAAAATCAAGAACTGGATGGTTAACTGACTGTCCTACCCAGGTGCCGTCCCAGAGTGCCTTTCCATAATTGCCCACCTTCAGCTTCAAGTTAGTTTCTGACTCCATCATGAGACACTGCATATTTGTAAGATCATCTTAAATTTTATATAAAAGTAGTTAGCAATTATTAGTTATCTTATATTTCTTTAAGGTTGTAAAGGAAATGAATATTAATAAGAATTCCTTGGTGAAAAGGAAAACAGAATTCTGTATTGGAAGAGAGTAAGCTAAGTATATATAACCAATGATTTTTCACTTTTAAGGAAAAACTCTCCAATCTCAGTTTTTAAGTGTAGTTATGTGAAAATAAACTTTTTTGAGATTTGTCTCTTCTTTTTTTTTATTATGTTATGTTAATCACCATACATCATTAGTTTTTGATGTAGTGTTCCATGATTCATTGTTTGCATATAACACCCAGTGCTCCATGCAGAACATGCCCTCTTTAATACCCATCACCAGGCTAACCCATCCACCCAACCCCCCGAAACCTCAGTTTGTTTTTCAGAGTCCATAGTCTCTCATGGTTCATCTCCCCCTCCGATTTTCCCCCTTTCATTCTTCCTCTACTGCTATCTTCTTCCTCTTTCTTTTTTTTTTTAAACAATGTATTATTTGCTTCAGAGGTACAGATCCGTGATTCAACAGTCTTTCACACTTCACAGCACTCACCATAGCACATACGCTCCCCAATGTCTATCACCCAACCACCCCATCCCTCCCACCCCCCACCACTCCAGCAACCCTCAGTTTGTTTCCTGAGATTAAGAATTCCTCATATCAGTGAGGTCATATGATACATATCTTTCTCTGATTGACTTATTTCACTCAGAATAATACCCTGCAGTTCCATCCATGTCACTGCAAATGGCAATATTTCATTCTTTTTGATGGCTGCATAATATTCCATTGTATATATATTTATACCACATCTTCTTTATCCATTCATCTATCAACGGACATCTTGGCTCTTTCCACAGGTTGGCTATTGTGGACATTGCTGCTATAAACATCGGGGTGCACATACCCCTTCAGATCCCTACATTTGTATCCTTGGGGTAAATAACCAGTAGTGCAATTGCTAGATCATATGGCAGCTCTATTTTCAAATTTTTGAAGAACCTCCATACTGTTTTCCAGAGTGGCTGCACCAGCTTGCATTCCCACCAACAGTGTAGGAGCGTTACCCTTTCTCTGCATTCTCGCCAACATCTGGCATTTCCAGATTTGTTAATTTTAGCCATTCTGACTGGTGTGAGGTGGTATCTCATTGAGGTTTTGATTTGGATTTCCCTGATGCCGAGCGATGTTGAGCACTTTTTCATGTGTCTATTGTCCATTTGGATGTCTTCTTTGGAAAAACGTCTGTTCATGTCTTCTGTCCACTTCTTGATTGGATCATTTGTTCTTTGGCTGATGAGTTTCATAAAGTTCTTTATAGATTTTGGATACTAGCCCTTTATCTGACATGTCATTTGCAAATATCTTCTCCCATTCTGTCGGTTGTCTTTTGGTTTTGTTGAATGGTTCTTTTGCTTTTTTGCAAAAGCTTTTTATCTTGTAGGTCCCAATAGTTCATTTTTGCCCTTGCTTCCCTTGCATTTGGTGATGTTTCTAGGAAGAAGTTGCTGTGGCTGAGGTCGAAGAGGTTGCTGCCTGTGTTCTCCTTTAGGATTTTGATGGATTCCTGTCTCACATTTAGGTCTTTCAGCCATTTTGAGTCTATTTTTGTGTGTGGTGCAAGGAAATAGTCCATTTTCATTCTTCTGCATGTGACTGTCCAACAC
>NC_138375.1:14980387-14996385 GCF_054177405.1 Leptonychotes weddellii | reverse complement strand
TTAGTTAGGTTGATTCATGTTAAGGGGAAATTTGACAATTTTTCAGTCCCAAATGGAACTCAAGGCTCCAAAAATTTCATGAGGTTCTTTGACAGGTTAAAATCTTCACTGTCATATTTGTAAGTTTCCTACCTTGTTCTGACCTCAAATAATCTTCATTTCTGGTTTTGAACTACCTTCAAGGGGATAGTATTTAATCCAGTAGGGAGATTATCATCTGCCACGTACCAAATAACATTTAGTCCCATTCCAAATGGCTAGAACTTGGAATCAAAAATGTGAGCAGAGCTCACTCTATCACCACTGATGTCTTTAATGTTTAGAAACATAAGGAACCTCAAATGGGTAAGTCAAATGCCATTTTTTCCACCATCAATTGTTTTTATTGGTATGTATTTGATCAAGGTCATCAGCCCTGATATTGAGGTTATGCTCAGATGAATATAGCTTTAAAATTTTGCTGAATGATTTGATGGTTTAGTTTCTGTCAGAAGCGACTCTGGAGCTGATTCATACTGGTGATCCTAAATGTTCATAGTTGACAACTGATGCTGTGTCATATTTAATTGTGCCCCTAGTATGTCAGGTTGAGCATAATTGTAACCATTGACAGGTATTTTTTTCCTCTTTTTTTTCAGCCACCCTATTATTTTGTATTATTTCAAAATGTGATGAGTATGTTGTGATAAATATATCAAAAACATTGGACTTGCTCAGTACTTCATGACATCATGTATGACACGATGAATAAATCCTAAAACCATGGCTGGTGCATAGTAGTGTTCAGTAATAAATAGCTATGATGATGATTACATGGCCTTTACTGAGTTTGTGTTGACATGTAATTATGATTCCCAAGTTTTTCAAGATGATTCAAAACAATGTAAGCTAATAGTAAAGCTTTAGTGAAATCAGATACAATTTGGGGTAGAAATAGACATTAATGTAATTAGTTCAGAGATCAAAATTTAGACACTAAACATTTAAGCAGTTTGTTGGTTTTATTAAACAAATAAGTATTTTGACAGTTTATCCATAAAAAAAGTTAATTCAGTTCTTCCACTTTTGAGTTAAGGAAACTGAGGCTTAAATAGGTTAAGAAACTTGTCTGCACTCACTCTAATTGGAAGGGACAGAGTCAGGTCTCCAATCAGGAGATTTGCAAGCTAAACTTAGTCTTCCTTCCACAACAAATTGCTTTATCATTGTGTTTATTATTTTCTAGAAAGTGTGTGTGCGGTGATGGTGGTAGGGAGTAATATACATTACATAATTTTTTTAACTATATTACCTATCACAAATCTTTTATTTAACCATGAACAGAGTAAAATTCTTTCCTAGGATTTTTGTTTTAAATGTACTTCTACCTCTTTCCCAAATGTTCAAAAAGCCCTAACCATCAACTTCCATTATTGTCAAATATAAAAAAAAAAAAAATTTCTCATTGCTTTATTATGGAAAACATAGTGTCATAAGATGATTCCTAGTTTTGACATATAAAGCTCTTTTTAAGTTTTTGCAAGAAACATTATCAATGGCATTTTAGAGCTGTAAGCTAACATAAATTCTACATAAGTATACAGTAATCTCATGGCTGAGATAATAAAACAAAGCAGCACAGGGGTTCAAAAAAAGGATCCCATTTTCTCTTTAGTTTCATGACTACAGTTTATTTCAAATGAGGACAGATTAGGAAAATTTAGTTTCCATAAACTTTTCTCAGATGTCTGTGCCTGAGAACTTTGATTATACGATCTTGGCAATGTAGATATGTATTCATTGAGTCCTAGAATGAGATCACCACAGTGCAAAGATCAAAAATTCCACACCAGAAGTGATTATCAATTTCACATAATATGCAATTTTAAATTAGCTAACTTGTAGTATTGTTTTCTTCTCTGCTTCCACCAAGAAGCCGAGGAGCTGATTTGAGATTCATTTATATTCAGTAAACGAAATAAAATCTCTTTCTGCCACTACTCCCATCCTCAAAGAGTAGAAGAATGTGGCAGAGATTAATGATCATGATTAACTCTCTACAGGTTGTGGTTTCATGCCCCAGTGATTATTCTGTCGTTACTCCGCGAGAGACACTATGAGATCCACATATGCTTTCATCCACAAAGCCAGACGAGACCAAAGGGTCAAGCTACTTAGTAGCTTGATATTCCCTCATTCTGGCAAGTGTACTCCTGGCAAAAAACATTGCAATTACATAATTAAAGTGTTATCATGGATATATTAGGTTATGCAGTCGAGTCTGTTATGAAGAGTAAGAGACTGAAATCAAGAGATGAAAGCACTATTTCCTTTTAAAGAATAAAGCATATCTACATGATGAATACATTGGACAACTAGCTTTGATCAATATAATTAGTAGTTTTAAAATCAGCTCTCACCCTCCCCATTCTCGTTTTAGATCATTCTGCTTTGTGAATTGTGGATTTTGAATTTCTGTCCATTTCTTGCATTCACATCTTTTTGTTTTATGTTTTAGAACAACAGGACATTTAATTTATCAGTATCTCTACAATTTTCTTTCTGTTGGCAAAGTCCTAATTCTTTAAGTTAACCAATGAGAAAAGGTGCATTTTATATTACAAGATAGAATGTTCGCCACATTAAATTTTCTAAAACACAAAAAGAAGATTAATTTCTATTTTCTGTTGGGAAATACCTATAAATTTAAAATAAGTCTGTTCCTAAGCTTTTCCAAATTCCACAAATGGATTTATACTAAATATTACTTCATATTCCTTAGATGTTGGGATATGGTGGGGCCAGGGTGCCATAGCCTTTCAAATGCATAGGCAAATGTAGTCAGATTTTGATGCTACAGAGAACAACCTTAAAAATATTTCACAAGGGAGGAACTTTGAACAAAATTTCCTCTGTACTTTCATTCTTCAAAATTTTTTTTTTCTCTAAAACCTTTTCTATAAACTGAGAAGAGGGCATTGGTTGTATTTTTTAACTGTTGGCTTTGGTGCCAGTTTAATTCTGGATGTTCAGTATTTGATTTATAAGGCATTTAATTTTTCATGACTTATAGCTGTGATATCTTTTACACGCTAAGACCTTAACCCTCCATGTTTCACCAATGAGTTTTCTATTTCCTCCAATTTTCCTTTATAGTGTGTTTTTATAAAATCATATCTTACAGGAACATCTATTTTGTCATATTTTTAAATGTGCCATATTACTACTAATTCATATGGGACAGTATGGTTTTATTGTATGTGTAAAATTTAAATACTCAATAGAATTCAATACTTTTCCAATTAAGAAAAAAGTTTTTTAAAAGAATATTAACATTGTATAAGAATTAATAACGGGGGCGCCTGGGTGGCTCAGTCGTTAAGCGTCTGCCTTCGGCTCAGGTCATGATCCCAGGGTCCTGGGATCAAGCCCCGCATCAGGCTCCCTGCTCAGCGGGAAGCCTGCTTCTCCCTCTCCCACTCCTCCTGTTTGTGTTCCCTCTCTCACTGTGTTTCTCTCTGTCAAATAAATAAAATCTTTAAAAAAAAAAAAGAATAACGTAGTTATGGAAATCTACTTCTGTTCTATAACCATTATTATATTGTAATCATAAATATTTTGTTGCAATTTAATATAAATGCATACATGTCTGGGAACATAAATAAGATACTATTTAACTCCCTTTTACCTTATTTTTAAATTTCTTAGTAATAAAGAAAAGACAGGAGACGAGACCCAGGATGGTACAATTCTGCATGTGAATCAAAAGGGAGATGTTATTCTAAGGGAGATGTTACATTCAGATTTTCAGTGAAAAGTCAAACTGAAATTCACTGGGAGGTTTCAGAATCTGAATATTTGGAGTTCATTTAATGGTATAATTCCTAAATTATTCAAAATGCTATGATTTAGTTACAAATATAATCTAAAGTATCATTCCATAGGGCTTTGCAATTCAAAATGGGCATAAGGTAAATGATGGGAAAGACCTTGCATACTGCTACTATCTGATCTCAGAAATGGGGCCACTGAGGGGCTGATATTAAAAGTAGAAAGCAGGGGCACCTGGATGGCTCAGTTGGTTGAGCCATCAAATCTTGATTTTGGCTCAGGTCAAGGTCTCAGTGTCCTGGGATCAAGCCCTGCTTTGGGTTCATCGCTCTGCGGGTAGTCTGCTTGGGATTCTTTCTCTTTCTCTCCCTCAGCCCCTCACCCTCCCCAAATAAATAAATAAATCTTTTAAAAAATAAATAAAAATAAATAAAAAATAAAACAAACATTGATTGTAAAATGGAACATTTTTCAGTGTTCACATTTGCTACAAGGGCGTGATTCCATACTTATCAATGGCTATTATTATATAATTAAACATTTACTAGTAGCTGCCCAGTAGAATTATATGTGCATATACATCTATGCACATGTAAATACAGATAACTATCTATGCACACATATCCATATACTCTAACACAAATCAGAAAAATATAGTTAAAGAAGGCATTCAAAAGTCTAGGAACGTTAAAGAAAACATATCTGATAACTGGGCTAGTTACTGGACAAGGGCAAGCCTCTTGGGAATGCTAGTTGAGTTATAAAGTAAAGTATCTAGAGTATCCTTTCAATTCTATTTAAACCTCTGCCTGTTGAAGAGAGAATTGAGATGAGAGTGGGCACCCCATTTCTATTAATTGCCCTTATTTTTCTGACCCAGAGTCAGGTATGGGTTAATCTCATGTAGTTTCTTCTCTTTTCTCCACCATTTATTTATCCTCAACATAAATTTTAATTTATTAGCAATTCAAAAGTTGACCATACCTGTAGTGTCCACATCCATAGTAAGGTGGCACATGGCTGGATCAATTGGGGAAGATGGAATATGAACATTCCATAGCTAGTCATATGCAAAGGTCCAGGACGCAATATAGGCAGGCCAGTTGGTGGGTCCTTAGCTAAATGATCAACAGGAAAACACCTAGACATTCAAATGCACTGTGTGAGGTGGTGAGATGGAAAATGAAACATCACATCCTCTTGTTCACCTCTGAGAATTTGCAGGTATGACACAAAAGAAAAAAGAAATTAGACATTTCTGAGCAAAACTGTACTTATAAATTTACACTGTTATGGTTCACTCTAAGATTGTAAGAGAAAGAGAAATCTACAAGATGAACTAAAACCTGGCGCAAAGCATGTCCTGAAAGACCAATATTGTCAAAGGACTAGAGGGGGGATGGCAAGCGCCTCCCCCCCCGGCCCCATGTAGATGTTACTTGCAGATTTAGACCCATTTAGACCACCCAAGGCTCCAACTGGCTGTTTTTATACAGGAGAAAGCTTTCCTATCTTCATGCCCTTCCCCAATATCTTCTATAGCTCTAACAATCGGAAAGATCATATTCATTTGAAGCAGAATAAAGCTGGAACCACTAGAGACTCCCCCTTGAGTTTCCTGAACTGTAATTTATAACAATCCAAGTTACTCTCTTACCACTTTGAAGTTCTGCCCTGTCAAAACTTCCTGTAAGTTGAAAGCCTTCTTTGAAACATGTTATATATAGTAATAACTTGCAGTGTCATAGGCTAACCCCGTTTTACCAAGCTCCTCCTTGAACTCCCATTATACCATTTCCTGCCTGCTTAGAAGCAGCACTCTGGAATCCCAGCACTAATTCCCGGGTGCTACTCCGAACCACACAATCAGAAGCATTAGGAAAGTTTAGTCTTGCCAAAACACTTCTCTCACTGCTTCTTTTAGCTGTTTCCTTGTTAGTATTCACTGAATTCTGAACTCCCTGGGGAACAATGGCTATGTTCATTCAATATTCAATAAATAGATAGAAGGATCTTTCTGTCAATAGTGAGATATGAAGGAGAGCAGGAGACTGGTGGTATGGGGTTCATTCTGAGACTTGTTTGACTGCCTATAGTTGTAGTTCTTCTTTCACAGAGGAAAAGAAAAGGTGGAGATTTGTCAAATAGTTTATCATTGAAAATATGATTTAACTGTTGATTTTTTGGTTGTTTTTTGGTAATTAGATTTATTTGTTCTTTTTCCTCATTGAAATGAAAACTTGAGAGAAATTGGTAATATTTTATCCAGGAATAGTGTAATATTCTAAAAAACTATTTCAACGTTATTGTGTGTTTTAATGAAAAGGAAACCATGCATATTAAACTGATGCTCATTTAAAGAAAGTCAGATATGTATTACTTTACCAACTTATAAAATGATAGAAGAAAATAAATCTATATAGTGTTCATGGTCTCTGCACAAAAAAAAAATAAATAACAATTGATTCTTTAAACAAAGCAGCAAAAACCGTGAAGAGTCTGAGCTATAACTGAAACTTATATAGATATTTAGGTTTTTAAATACTAATTTACTTGGCTATACTTAACTCTAATTCCCTTCTATTCCAAAGGTGATTTATAATACTGGACATTTTTAGTATCAGGCAGGAAGTTTTTATTTATTTATTATTTACATTGTTTATTCTGATTAGATTGGGTATTGATAATTCTTTAAGATTTGCCAGTATTTCTAATATACAAGCAGGGCAAAAATTTGTGTTAGAAGTAAGGCGGTCTCTTTGTGAAGGATAGACACAAAACCACATCTCTATAATAAATTGATGGTTAGCTTTATTCCTCTAATTATGAATGATATCTGTGACAATCCCTCCATGTTTCAGTGCTTAGGGAAAATGTGCAAATGAATGAATTATATCCTCCATCAAGAATATTAATATTTGGCAATCCAAAATCCATCCTGAACATGAAGTGTGTCCATTTTGATAGAGGACAGTTATGTTCTCTTTAAAATACAGCCTATTAATCTATAAAAGGAAGGTGGTTCTCCTGGAAAAGCATGTGTTATCAAAAATCTTCCTATTAATAAAAATGTTTCACTACTAGAAAAATACGTGTGTGTCTAGGGATTAGATACTAGATAACTTCAAACTCATGCATATTTTTGTCCTGAAAGAGTTTCAATTAAAAAGGATTTTCCAAGCTACAAATACATAGTTTAAAACCTAAACATCACTCTGAAAATCCAATATTTGAGCAAATATTGCCTTTATTCAAAACTGTGATGGGTTTTTATTTTATCTTACCAGTATTGCAAGTCTTTGACATATTCAGTATTGACATCCTCACCACCTATTTTTATTAAAACAGCAGAATGCCATTCAAACTCGGAGCTATTTTTGCCCAAGCATCATTTTTTCCCCCTCTAAA
The DNA here is from genome assembly GCF_054177405.1 of Leptonychotes weddellii. Lineage (NCBI taxonomy): Eukaryota > Metazoa > Chordata > Mammalia > Carnivora > Phocidae > Leptonychotes > Leptonychotes weddellii. Next base: position 14,989,167 of record NC_138375.1, on the reverse strand, counting down.
TTGAAACTCTCCCAATCCTTTAAGATTTTATAATCAATAAAAGATTGGGCTAATATAAATCACTTTTCCAACTAACCAACTGGTTATTACACTATAGAAAATGTAGTATGGCTATTTTTATAGGAAAAATTTCTTTAATCAGCAAAAATGGAAGGACTTCCAGTTTTATTCATGAAGAATAACTGCTACAAAAATTGTCTTCATGCATTAAAAAAATACTAGAAAAGTTGACAAAACATATGAAACAGTGGTTTTAAACATTGCACAATAAACAGCACAAGACTGAGAAAAGGGAACCAAATGAGGTGGGGTATTTTCCGGGATACAGTGTAGGAAATGGAGGGCAAAATATAGTTCATTCTTCTGGCTGAGTTTAAAGAGACAAAAATTAGAATTTGGAGAAATACAGAAGGCCAAAATTCATGGGACAGACTTCTGGAAGAAGACACTACACAGACCTCCAAAAAGATTCACTTTCAACTGAGAGGAAATGCCTGAAGGGTAAAGAAACCACTAGAATGAGTAGGCAAACCATTCACCAGAGCTGGCAAGTTTATGATATCAGCAGTCAGTGGGAGAGGGCTTAGTTATAGGGAGCACTGCAGAAACATTTCTCACAAAGGCAGACTAATGCCCTCCTTCCCACAAAAGTCTAATCTTCACACACCCTAATCCCTGGTGTTGAGTATGTGACATACAAAAGGACATTATAGGTAGAATTAAGATTACAGACTTTAAAATAGGGAGATCAGCCTGGATTATCCAAGTGGACTATATGTAATCACATGGGTTTTTAAAAAGTAGAAGAGGAAGGCAGTTTGGCCAGGAGAGATTCTAAGCATGAGAGGTTTTGACCTGCCATTATTGGCTTTGAAAATGAAGCAAAGGGGCCAAAGCATGAGTCAAGGAATAAAGTTGACTTCTTAAAAGCTAGAAACAATCTTTAGTCAGCAGTCAATAAGTGACCAGAAACTCAGTCCTACACCCTCAAGGAATTGAATTCTGCCAACAAAACGAAGGGATAAGAAAATGATTTCTCTCTGGTCTATTTGTTGAGATTTAGTATTATATCCCAGTGGTTGTTATTGAAGATAGTTTTCTTAGTCCATTTATTTTGGGGCAGTATATTTTTAACAATTTTGCACCTCCCAGTAAAAAAGATAGAGTGAGAACATGAAATCTTATCGGGGAGTTCTGACTGTTCAAAGGTAGGCTTTAGCTACAGCAAAGTGCAAGGCTCAAGAACAAAATAATAAAAAATGTTAATGTGTATCTACAGTAAAGTAATACAAAGAGCTCAGCATATTAATTATGTGCTAAAATTGCTATTTGGGTTTTATTAATATATTTTTAGAAGAAAAAGGAAAAGAAGCATATCATGTAATAATTAAGGTCCATGAGATATGGCATAAGGTTAAAAAATGTGTGGCTACTTTGTTCCGTAAAGAAAGAACTATAGCCAATTTTAATAAAACTCTTTTTTTTTTTTTTAAAGATTTTATTTATTTATTTGACAGAGAGAGTCACAGCGAGAGCAGGAACACAAGCAGGGGGAGTGGGAGAGGGAGATAATTTTAATAAAACTCCTAAAGGTTAGACTACTTCTCTTTATTCCTTCTTTCGTTCCCCTTCCCTCCCTTCCCTTTCTTCCTTTTTTATTTTTTTCCCTCTATTAAAGGGGAGTAAAAATTTATTCTAATGCTCTATAGTAAATGAAGAAGTTACTGACAATAATGGTGCTGAAGGTGAGCAGGTGGAGTACAAAGAGAATAAAACTTTAATTAAGGGCAGATCTGTTTAGATCAAAGTCATCATGGCTGTTTGAACAACTTAGTTTTCAGTTATGAAAAAAACTCTGGATTTTTAAAAAGAAATAGTAAAAAAATCACCTTTATCTATTCACAAATGATTTAAATATTGCTCTCATGAATATTGACAATGGTGTTTGTATGCTCTCCATGTGTTTTGTACTTCCACTTTAGAGTATAGATAAATATATACACTCTCAATTTCAAAAATATGTATTATTTGATTATATTTTAATGATTCTCTTTATGTAATATCAGGGTACCTATCAAGCTATATTTGACCAAATAATATTTTTAAACTAAAGAAACCCTCTTATACTGCAACCCTCTTATACTTATATATATACTAAAGGATAACCATGTCATGCATAAGCTAATATCAACTCAAAGTAGTTCAGATTACAAAGTCTTAAAAATTATTTTTCATTATATTTACTAATTACAAGGCTATGTGCTGTAATTTTGGCAACCAATGGGGAATGAATTGATTGATAAAATATCTTAACCTCTAAATTATTTCATATATTCAAGACGCTTTTCTTTATAAAAGTGTTGAAACATTAATAAGGAGTTAAAATGACATGTATGTGCATCACATGGGTAATGCCATTACAAGTTAAACCATGTTTAGGACCTCAAAACTTTCTTTTATTATATATGGAAATCTGTGGTATTTTAAGGCAAAATATGGGCACTTTAAATCTTTCTACAGATATTGGTAACATCAGCAATATAAACTTCTGATTAATATAAAATTCTGATGAAGCACTATTTATTGTGTCAATTCTTACAAGGATAGTGCCTTGGGAAAATTTTATAGAATAACAATGAAAATCAGATGAGGTCATTATATAAAATAAAATGGCATACCTATTTAGATGAAGAAAATAAGATATTTATATCAACTTTTGTAAAGTTAAAAGGATAATAAATAAAATATCCAAGTAAATGGGATACATTTACTTTGTGAATATCATGAAAATGCCAATAATGTTGATGATGCGTTTATAACCATAAATAGGGGGTGATACATTTATTTAGACTTTATTTCAGTGTAGCATATATTTTACTCCCTCTACTCATTTGATTTTTAAATCTAAAATGAGAAAATTTTATGCTATGTATTTACTTAAATAAAATTAATGCTCAGCTTACTTGACTACTTAAATGAGATAAAAACAAAACATCTTTTGTGTGCCCACTGCTTGCTCTGGATAAGCCGCACAGTTTTCAGATGTAGTGAGAGAGGTTTTTTTTTTTTTCTTCCTTCCTCTGAAGAGTGCATTAGTTTGCTAGAGCTGTTGTGGTCCATACGCTGGGTGGCTTAAACAAAGAAGTATATTGGCTCACATTTTGGAAGATAGAAGTCCAAGGTTAAGACATTGGCAGGGCTGGTTCCTTCTAAGGGCTGTGAGAGAATCTGTTCCATGCTTCTCTCCTAGCTTTAGTGGTTTGCTGGTAATCTTATGAGATCCTGGCTTGTAGAAGCATCACAGTGATCTTCCCATGGATTTCTCCCTCTGTGCCCGTCTCTTTCCAAACTTTCCCTTTATACAAGGACATTTGTCCTATTGGATTGGGCCCAACCTAATGACTTCATTGAACTTGATTACCTCTACAAGCACCTTATCTCTAAATAAGGTTACATTCTGAAATGCTTAGGTTAGCACTTCTACATATGAATTTGGAAAGAACCAATTTAACTCACAAGAGGGAGTTTCAAGTCTCTGATAGAAAATATTATTTGTAAAAAACATTAAAGTACTACAAAATTGTATAAGACTCTACACAATATAGAACAAATTGAATAATATTAATGAGATAATTCATTGTTAAGTAAGCAGAGAATTATTGTAAAAATTATTAGAAGACTTTCTAGAAGTCTTGAGATTTTTAATTGTTGAAGGATTTAATGGTAATGAATTATCAAAAAAAGGTACTGGTAGAAAAAAAGACTTAGAAATATCATGGGCATGGTGCGCCTGGGTGGCTCAGTTGGTTAAGCTCTGACTCTTGATTTCAGCCCAGGGTCCTGAGATGGAGCCTCTCTCTGTCTCGGAGCTGGGTGTTGTGACTGCTTAAGAATTTCTGTCTTGCTCTGCCCCTTCCCCAATTCTCATGCGAGCTCACCCTCTCTTTCTCTGTCCCTAAAAAAAAAAAAAATATATATATATATATATATATATATATATACAGGCATATTAAAGCATTCTTAGGTAAGAAATAATAAGAAATGAGATTAAAAAAAAGTGAGATAAAAAAATGCAGATTATCTTGGTTGGGCCTATGACCATACTTGTCTTCAAAAATAATGTTGCAGGTTATAGAACTAGAGGAAGATTGGTTAATGGCAGCCATGAGTTTGGGAGTTTTGATTTAAATACTGTAATATAAGAAGACTCTTGAGTTGAAGAGCAATATGATAAAAATGTTTGTGGAAAATTACCGAGCATTAGGTATAGAAAAAAAAGAAACAGAAAAGTTAAGCAACTGTAGCAATGAAAACAGGTGTTAGTGACTGCTTTCCTGTGCCCAAAGGACTGAATAGCTCTAGATACAAAGTCAATAATTTAGAATAAGGTGGACTTAAAATCTGAAACCTAAAGAGGGGATGGAGGATGGTGGGTATTTGTATGTGTATATAAACACACCACACACACACACACACACACACACACCCAAACCACCAAACCAAACACACAAGTATTGAATACTATACAGAAATCACACTACTTTAGGTAGAACATTTATTCTCTTTTCTTTTCTAAGTTCATTATTGGTGAGTGAGTGAGAAGTAGTACTCAGATCCTTTGCCCTTTTTTCCCCATTAAACTTCCAATAGAATTTTATAAGTACAAAGGTATATTTGAGCAAGAGAGTTTTATAATTTATACCTAGAAAATATCTGAATTATAACATTTTAAACTGACAAATGTTGCCTTTTCCTATTCTTACTGTCTAACAAGGGATGCCCTGGCTTTACTTTAAATTCAAAGAATGATAAAGTCTGAGTTTGAAAACTTCTGAGTTATAAAATATTGCCTATATTTGAGAGGATGAATGGACACCTAAGATCCTACCTCAGTATGTACTTGTGGGTGTGTAGTGGAGGTGTGTATATAATAATTGGGGTATAGATTTACCTCATCGCTTACCTTAGATGATAAATACAATTATTTTACCTTTTGCTGATCTAGTTTTCTTCAAAAAATCTACTTGTTAATTAGTTCGACAATAACTTCATTAAAATGACCAATCCAATTTAAGATTGTAAGATAAAAACTAATTTAAATAGTCTTCTTTGGTTACAATATAGATAAGAAACTCTATCTCCTAAGGTTGCAGGCTGTCCAGCCTCAGTGAGCTCCTTCCCTCTTTCCATTGTTCTTTCTGTGAATTGCAGGAGGGTAGAGGGAGAGGCATACTTATGGGTGGTCATTGGGAACGTTGGGGGTCCTGGAGCATGATGTCATCTGCCCCCTCTAGTCTCCAGGGTGTCCCTGTTCTGCCTACAGATCTTTGTGGCTAAATATTGCAGCTAGTGTAAGTCCCCTATGGACAGATCCATAGGATTCTAACCTGAATTGAACTCCCCTCAGCAGCTGCTGACATTGTAGACCCCTAGAGGTTTGGCTCTGGTGACCATCAGACTTGTAACATCGTGGGGATTCACTTAGCAGCATTCCCTAAAAATACATCTCACTCCTATGGTGAATCTGTCTGGCAAGTTTCCCAGCCATAGATAATTTTAGGTCTTACTGGGATTCCTCCCAGAACAGAGTGTCTTTATGATATTACATCTAGGAGTTAAAACCATCAAGTTTCTGTCTGACCGTCTATGTCATTAGTTTTGTTGCTTCTCACTTTTCTGCCTTCAAATTCCCAAATGGAGAACAGGTTCATGAGACACTACCAACCCTTGGGATCTCTTCAATCATCTAATGAACATGGCCTTCTTTCCAAGCAAGAGCATAGAGAAGAAAAATGCACTCTTAGTCCTGGCAATATTATTGTCTTCTCTTTCCCTTTTTTTCTTCTTCCCATCATTCTCAGGGCCTCCTTTTGACTCGCAACAGCAGGCCATTTATGATTAATATGGATCTCTATGTTCCACATGAAGAAAACACAGAGGCTTTAGACCTTCAGGTCTGGTGGTTGAAAGCCCAGGAATGATAATGGGATCCCCTTTTCCAACAGTACTTGTTTCTCACATCTTGCTGTTAAATCCTACTTTTCATCTGTGAAAAGTTGAGTTTTATCAGCTTTTTACTCTTGGGAGCTTTTCCCTAAAACTCCAAGTCACCACTAATCCCAGCCATCTAAGGCACAGAGGATAGTTCCATGCTTTGGAAGAGTGAAAGCAAATTCATTTAAAAATTTTTACAGGAGCGCTTGGGTGGTTTAGTCAGTTAAGCATCTGCTTTTGGCTCGGGTCATGATCCCAGGGTTCTGGGATCGAGCCCCACATGGGGGTCCCTGCTCAGCGGGGAGCCTGCTTCTCCCTCTCCTTCTGCCCCTCACCCTGCTCGTGCTCACTCAAGTAAATAAATAAAATCTTCATATTTTTTTTGCATATCTACGTATAATACTGTATATACAAAGTTAAAACTTACCAAAACATGTGGTAGGCAAAAGTAACATTGTGTAAAATTCTGGATCACTACCTAGATTAGTAAAACCCATATTTTTCTTGGTAGCATAACCGGTCACAAAATATACAGATGTCAAGTTAGAGAGCATAAATTACGTCCAGTTGATCATACATTTAACTAAAGAGGCAGTTATTTCTTTCCATACTCCAAGAAAACTGGATTTTAGCCAGTCTTTTTTTTTTTTTTTGAGAAATGAGTTATACAAAGGAGCCAACTGACAGTTCTAGAGTGATCAACATACACACAAAACCACAATACATACATGTTCTATAAACATTAATGTAGTTATAATTATGGTTATGAATATTTAGTTTTTATTACAATAATCCTTCCTTTCTTTATAATATCAGTTTGGGAATTTTTAGGCTTACAAATGAAGCTTCTTCTCTTCATTTGCAGAAATCAATTTTGCATGCACTTAAAACCTGTAATCAATTGCTTGATACCAGTTTATTTTTAAAGGTCTAATGTTCTGAAAAATTATTTAATATTCAGGTACTGTAGCATGATGACAGTGTATAAGAAGATGATAAAAAGAGGAATGACTGAAGACTTAGGCAATCCTGGACTTGTTCACTTAATAACTATCTTACCGAATGTGATATTTAACTTACTGAACCTTTTGTTCATTTTCTCATCTATTAAATGGGTATTTGTGTATTTGCCCTAAAGGACTATTTTATTTATTTATTTATTTATTTATTTTTATTTATTTATTTGAGAGAGAGAGAATGAGAGACAGAGAGCATGAGAGGGAGGAGGGTCAGAGGGAGAAGCAGACTCCCTGCCGAGCAGGGAGCCCGATGCGGGACTCAATCCCGGGACTCCAGGATCATGACCTGAGCCGAAGGCAGTCGCTTAACCAACTGAGCCACCCAGGCGCCCCAAGGACTATTTTAATATTAACTGTAACACATGTAAGATTCCTAGCACACTGTCTCCCTCAGTGTAGCCATTTAACACATGAGAGCAAAATTACTATTAATGAAGCCGTTCTACTTTCTCAAGAGCAAATACATAAAAATGATTTGTCAAAGTTCAAAGACAGAAAGACATTCAAATATTCTAGCTGTGAAAATTGATAGCCACTCATAAGTAATTTTAAATTATTATTTCAAATGTGATTTTTTTAAGTTAGGGAAAAATATTTGAGAAATGCAATTTAAATTTTTTTAAATATAGAAAGCTACTTTTTTAAAAAAGATTTTATTTATTTATTTGACAGAGAGAGACAGAGAGAGAGGGGACACAAGCAGGAGCAGAGGGAGAGGGAGAAGCAGGCTTCCCCCCCCGAGCAGGGAGCCCGATGCGGGGCTTGATCCCAGGACCCTGGGATCGTGACCTGAGCCAAAGGCAGACGCTTATCAACTGAGCCACCCAGGAGCCCCTAGAAAGCTAATTTTTAATAAATACAGGACTATTAATCAAAATTTCAAAGTGAATTGTAAGATGTGCTGATAGACACCAAGTTCTTGAAAGCTGACCCCTCTCTCCATCTCTCTGTGTTACTCATCTCCTCCCCAAATCTGTCCACCCAATTTAACAGTGACTTCCTGAAGCAATCACTCTATAAAATGCTATTTTTTTACTTATCTCATGCAGCTTCATATTTTGCTTTTAATTTTAAAAAAACAGGTCAGTGAAATGGCTTATTTAAAGAAAAAAAATATTTCTCAGTTCAACAGTTACCCCAGATAAATAAAAGAAAAAAGAAATGTAAGATAATCTTTGATGCTATCTCTATCAGTTGAATGAAATGAATCTGTGGTGGTGAAGGAAGATATTAATACTTCTATTTTTATTTTTATCTAACAAAAATAGAGAAATAGTGCTTAATTTGTCTAGATTACCATTCGTACCCTCCTGGCTTTTGTGGTTCCTATGGTCACACTTCCTGAATGGCTCTCCAGGGTTCCAAAAGGAGGGGAGACTCCACAGAGGGTGCTTGGCAGAGGCCTCTCTCTCATTCATTCTCCATTAACATAGTGGAATAGTAGAATTTCTGTATCCTATCGTATGTGGATTTATGATGATTTCTCCAGATGGAGTTTTAGCTTATGTAAATGTTATAAAATTAATAGCAACTTCAAGATTCTTGCAAAGGCACTTTAGAATAAAAATAATAATACTAATAAAAAAATAAAGAAAATTGTCCTTCTGTTACAAGATTTTCATCAGTTACACCAGAATGTTTTTAAAAATCTAATAAGAACTCAGCTGCTTAAATAAATAAACATACCCATCTATATATTATATGTGTATATAAATATATATTATATATGCACACATATACATATATATAATTATTTTTAAGATTTTA
>NC_138375.1:14876271-14980287 GCF_054177405.1 Leptonychotes weddellii | reverse complement strand
TTTTAAAGATTTTATTTATTTATTTGAGACAGAGAGAATGAGAGAGACAGAGAGCACATGAGAGGGGGGAGGGTCAGAGGGAGAAGCAGGCTCCCTGCCGAGCAGGGAGCCCGATGCAGGACTCGATCCAGGGACTCCAGGATCATGACCTGAGCCGAAGGCAGTCGCTTAACCAACTGAGCCACCCAGGCGCCCCATACATATAATTTGAAATGGGAATTTATATCCATTATCAACTTCAAGTATATACTGTCTTTTGAAATATTAATGATAATATTATATATATTTTATTGATAAAGAATAGCTGTAAGTACACTAGAGATAAATATGAAAGAAATATATTCTCTAAGATTAGAAACCAAATCAGTTGATTAAACAATCATTGATTTTAATAAAAAATATGAGTTAGGGGCACCTGTGTGGCTTGGTCAGTTAAGCATCAGACCCTTAGTTTCAGCTCAGGTCATGATCTCTGGGTCCTTCGGATCGAGCTCTGCATTGGGCTCTGCACTCAGCCTGAAGTCTGCTTGGGTTTCTCTCTCTCTCCCTCTCTCTCTCTCTACCCCTCCCTGCTCTCAAATAAATAAATCTTTTAAAATATATATATATATAAGTTAAAAAGGTACATGTATGGGGACACCTCAAGATGGTGGCATGAGAAGATTCTGAACTAGCCACCTCCCACAGACACACCAAATCTACAGTTACATATAGAACAAGTCTCTCTGAAGAAGATATGAAAACTAGCTGAACATCTCCTTCACAACAAAGAACAAAAAAGGCCACATCAACACCGGTAAGAGAGGTAAAGATGTAGTATTACCCAAAACCCCACCCTTGGCACAGCAACTCACAAGCAGAAGGGATTTCACAAATATGGAGCATATCCTTGAGGAGTGAAGACACCCCAAACCTTAGGACCTGTACCAAAGAGGTAAGGGGTTCAACAGCAGACTAGACAAAGCAAAAGAAATCATCAGTGTCCTGGAAGATAGGGCAGTGGAACTCACCCAAACAGAGCAGCAAAAAGAAAAAAATAAAGAGGTGAAGATGGGACCTATAGGACAACATCAAGCAGAAAAATATTTGCATAAAAGGGTCCCAGAAAACAAAAAGAAGAAAGGAACAGCAAACATATTTGAAGAAAAAATGGCTGAGAAGTTCACTAACCTGGGAAAGGAAAAAGACATCTGAGTCCAGAAAGCTCAGTGTTCCAAAAAGAAAAAAAAAAAATCTAAAAAGATGCACACCAAGACATATTATAATTGAAATGTTAAAATTTAAATGTAAACAGAATCATAAAAGCAGCAAGAGAAAAACAACTTGTTATGTATGATAGAGTCCCCATAATACTATTCAGACTTTTCCAGCAGAAACTTTATTGACGAGAGAGTGGCATGATACGTTGAAAGTGCTGAAAGCATAAACTTCCAATCAAGAATATTCTACTGGGCAATGTTATCATTCAGAATTGAAGGAGAAATAGTTTCTCAGGCAAGCAAAAACTAAAGGTGTTCACCACCACTAAACAGACCTTACAAGAAATGTTAAAGAGACTTCTTTAAGCCAAAAAGGAAGGGCATTAATTAGTAACAAGAAAATGTATAAAAAGTAAAATCTCACCAGTAAAAGTAAATCTACAGTAAAGATAATGAAGTAATCACTTATAGAGATAGCACTTATAGAGATACCAAAGTAGTAAACTTATCATAACTACAACAATTAGTTAAGGGATACAAAATAAAAAGATGTAAAATGTTATACTGAAAACATGAATTGTGGAGTGGAGGAGTAAAATGGTGGTGTTTTAGAATGTGTTCAAAGTTAACTGGTTATCAACTGAAAATGGACCGGTATATATAGAGACTGTTACATGTAAGCATCATGGTAACCACAAAGCACAAACTTATAGTAAATTAAACTAGAGATAATGGGAATGGAATCCAAACATAAAAAAAGGCATCAGACTGCAGGGGAAGAGAGCAAGAGGAGAAGAAAGGAACAGAGAGGAACTAGAAAGCAATTAGAAAACAACACAAGGCAATAGATACATGCCTATTTATAATTACTTTAAATGTAAATAGACTAAACTCTCTAATCAAAAGACATAGTGTGGCTGAATTAATGAAAAAAAGAGAAAAAGAGCCACTTATATGCTGCCTAGAAGAGACTCACCTGAGATATAAGGACACACACAGACTGGAAGTGAAGGGATAGAAAAAAAATGTGTCCTGCAAATGGAAACAAAAAGAAAGCTGGAGTAGGTATACTTACATCAGACAAAGTAGACTTTAGAACAAATACTATAATAAAACACAAAGCTGGGCATACATAATGATAAAAGGGCAAATTCTACAGGAAGATATAACATTTGTAAATATATATGCACTTAACATGGGCGCCTGGGTGGCTCAGTTGGTTAAGCGACTGCCTTCGGCTCAGGTCATGATCCTGGAGTTCTGGGATCGAGTCCCGCATTGGGCTCCCCGCTCAGCAGGGAGTCTGCTTCTCCCTCTGACCTTCCTCCCTCTCATGCTCTCTGTCTCTCATTCTCTCTCTCTCAAATAAATAAATAAAATCTTAAAAAATATATATATATATATGCACTTAACATAAGAGTACCTAAATATATAAAACAACTATTAACAAACATGAATACAATAACATTAGGGGATTTAATACCCCACTTACATCAATGGATAGATCACCCAGATAGAAAGTCAATAAGGAAACAAAGGCCTTAAACAACATATTAAACCATATGAACTTAATAGATATATACAGAACAGTCCTCCAAAAGCAGCAGAATACACATTGTTCTGAGTACACATGAAACATTCTCTAGTGGTAGATCATATATTAGGCCACAAAACAAGTCACAAATTTAAAAGACTGAAATCATATCAAACATCTTTTCAGACCACAATTGTACAAAACAGAAAATCAATTACAAAAAAAAAATAGAAAATTCACAAATATGTAGAAATTAAACAATATACTACTGAGAAGCCAACGAGTTAATGAAGAAATCAAATGGGGGGAAAATACCTTAAGAATTTTCAGCAACATACATTGCCAGAACAATTAAGCAAGAAAAAGAAATAAAAAGTATGCAAATTGGAAAGGAGGAATAAAACTGTCACTCTTTGCAGATGACAAGATATTATATATAGAAAACCCTGAAGTCTTCCCAAAACAAAACAAAACCCCTGTTAGAACTAATAAGCAAAGTTGCAGGATTTAAAAGCAATTACAGAAATATGTTGCACTAATAACAGTGTAGCAGAAACAGAAATTAAGAAAACAATTGTATCAAAAAGAATAAAATACTTAGGAATAATTTTTTTTAAGATTTTATTTATTGATTTGAGAGAATGAGAGAGAGAGAGAGCACATGAAAGGGGAGAGGGTCAGAGGGAGAAGCAGACTCCCTGCTGAGCATGGAGCCCGATGTGGGACTTGAACCTGGGACTCCAGGATCATGACCTGAGCCGAAGGCAGTCGCTTAACCAACTGAGCCACCCAGGCGCCCTTTTTTTTTTTTTTTTTAAGATTTTATTTATTTATTTGAGAGAATGAGAGAGAGAGAGAGCACATGAAAGGGGGGAGGGAAATACTTAGGAATTAATTTGGCCAAGGATGTGAAAGACCTGTATACTGAAAACTATAAGATATTGATGAAAGATATTGAAGAAGAAATAAATGGAAAGTTATTCCATGCTCATGGATTTAAAGAAATAATATTTTGTTAGAATATCCATATTATCCAAAGCAATCTATAGATTCAATGCAATCCTAATCAAAATTTCAATGGCATTCCTCACAGAAATAAATAATACTAAAGTTTGTATGGAACCACAAAAGATCATGAATAGCCAAATCAACCTTTTTTTTTTTTTTAAGCCAAATCAATCTTGAGAAGGAAAACAAAGCTGGAGGCATCACACTTTCTGATTTCAATGATGTTACAAAACTATAATATTCAAAAGAGTATAGAATTGGCATAAAAAGACACATAGATCAATGGACAAGAATAGAGAGCCCAGAGATAACTCACACATATGGTGAATTAATATATGATGAAGGAGGCAAAAATATTCAGTGGGAAAAGAATATTTTTCAGTAAATGATGTTGGGAAAACTGGACAGCTACAATCAAAAGAGTGAATATGGACTGCTATCTTATCCCATATACAAAATTTTACTCAAAATAGATCAAGGACTTGAATATGAGACCAGAAACTGTAAAACTCCTAGAGAAAACATAGATAGTAGTATCATTGACATTGCTCTGGGTGATATTTTTTTTGAATCAGACTCCATAGGCAATGACAACAGAAGCAAAAATAAACAAATGGGGCTACTTCAAAGTAAAAAGCTTTTGCACAATGAAAAACATCATTAACAAAATAAAAAGGCAACTTACTGAATGGGAGAAGATATTTGCAGATCACATTTCCAATAAGGGGTTAACATCCAAAATAGGTTAAAAAAATAACTCGTTCAACTCAATAACAACAACCAGCCATCCAATTTAAAAAATGGGCAGAGAATCTAAATAGACATTTTCCAAAGAAAACATACAGATGGCCAACAGGCACAGGACAACATTGCTAATCATCAGGAAAATGCAAATCAAAACCACAATGAGATGTCACCTCACACCTGTCAGGATGGCTGTTATCAAAAAGGCAAGAAATATTAAATGTTAGTGAGAATGTGCAGAAAAGGGAACCCTCTTGTACCTTCAGTGGGAATGTAAATGGGTGTAGCCACTATGGAAAACAGTATAGATATTCCCTAAACTAATAATGGTTGGAACTGGAGGGGATTATGCTAAGTGAAATAAGTCAAGCAGAGAAAAGACAATTATCATATGGTTTTACTCATATGTGGAACATAAGGAATAGCTTGGAGGACCATAGGGTAAGGGAGGGGAAACTGGATGGGAAGAAATTAAAGAGGGAGAAAAACCATGAGAGCCTCTGGACTCTGGGAAACAAACTGAGGATTACAGAAGAGAAGGGGAGGATGGAGTAACTGGGAGATGGGTATTAAGGAGGGGACATGTGGTGATGAGCACTGGGTGTTATATGCAACTAATGAATCATTGAACACTACATCAAAAACTAATAATGTACTCTATATTTTGGTTAACTGAACATAATAAGAAAAACAAACAAAAACTAATGATGTACTGTATGTTGGCTAACTGAACATAATAAAAAAAAAGAAAAAAAAACTAATAATAGAACTACCACATGATCCAGAAATTCCACTTCTGAATATTTATCCAAAATAAATGAAAACACTACTTTATAAAGTTATTTGCACCTCTATGTCCATACTAGTATTACTAATAGCCAAGGTAAAGAAAAAACTGAAGTGTCTATTGATAGATGAACAGATAAAGAAGACATGGTAAATATTTACAATGGAATACTACTCAACCATAAAAAGAGAATTAAATCTTGCCATTTGTGACAACATGGATGGACCTAGAAGACATTACAGTAAGTGAAGTAAAAAAGTGAAATAGAAGAAGACAAATAGGGTATGGTTTAACTTGTGTGGAATCTAAAAAAACAAATGAACAAACAGCAAAACTAAACTTACTGGTATAGAAAACAGATGGGAGAGGGGTCAGAGGGTGGGCAAAACAGAAGCAGGTAGAAGTCATAGGGCATAATGTACAGCATGGTGACTATAGTCAACAATATTGTATTGCATATTATGTAACAATACATGGAAATGGGGAAGCAGGACTTATTGTGGGGAACATTTCACAATATATACAAATATTGAATCATTACATTGTACACCTGAAACTAATACATTATGTCAATTATACCTTAGTTTTAAAAGAATGACATTTATTAAATAGTACTTTTAGTAAAAAGTGGTAATTGTTCAGCCTATGAATATGTACCTGAATCTGGGAGAACTATCTGAAACCTGTTTATTATGTGGGGAACGGAATTTGAAATGAGCTATATCTTTTCTTAAACAAGGTTTTTTAAAACTATACCAAAGAACCAAATTTGCAAACTACTACTATTGCGCTTTTGTGAGGTTAAAAATAATTTTCTCTGAGCCTGAGTAACATTGTTTACAATCAGATTTTTTCAGATGCTTTGGATAGATAAGTAAAGCTCATTTTATATAGGTGGAATACAGTAATAATTTATAAAATTTCAATACAAAGGTGAATTCCTAACTAAAACTATATAAATTTACCACAATTTAGCCTGTCCATACATACCAATGTTTTTTCTTTCTCTCCCTTTTTCCTTTTCTCCCTCTCTCCCTGTCTTTTTCATGTGCAGGCAAACACACTTAAAAAAAAAAAAGAATAGAAATATTCAGCATTTAAGGATTATAATGCCTGCCTATGTTTTCATTGTGGCATTTTAAGATAAATTATTTGATATAAATTAATTTCCCTGTTTAGATTATATTGAATGGTAAGCTGTGGTTCAATTTATCACTATAATAATTGTGATGTTAAGGACCCAAACATGGATATAGCTAAACTCAGAACTGCAGAGGGTCAGCACACAGCCAGTTCCCAGAGGGAAAGAAATGCCCAAGAACATGCTTATTTCTCAGCCAGCATTCTTCATGATTTATAGACCGATTGAAATGTCAATTCAGCTGATGACAAAGAATAAGAAGACATTTGCAAAGGGAATGCATGAGCAAATCTGCTTTCAGCAAACATTTTCCCCTAAAATTAGTAAAAATTATAGTTTTCAGCAATGTACCACTTGAAAAGTGATCGAAGTGAGATTGCAAGACTGTGACTCTGTCTTGCACCAAGATGCATCACATTAAATAACTGTGCAGAGAAATGAACTTCAGTATATTAAATTGAGGAATTTTGAAAATGTTCTTAGTTAAATTCTTACATCTCGTGGTTTCATGTCTAGCATGAAAACAAGGCAAATTGCTACTTCAAAGAAGGTAAAACATAAGAAATTGGATTCACTGGTTGCATATTAATCACTATTGAGTTAGAAGTCGTACTCAACAGAATTATTGATATGACTGTGAGTGCTTTCATTTTTATTCCTCAACATGCTTTACACAAGAGTTACAAGTGTGTGCACATAAATTAGAAATAAGATTCTTTTAGATCATGAATCATGTCTGTAATGAAAAACACTTCATGAAAGGTTTGAGTCTTATCCTAGAACATCTGTTCAGGAAGGGATTTTTTTTAACATTAATTTATCGGTCCTGAAAGGTTCTGGAAATGGAGAATAAGATACTCTCTTGCCTTTAGGGGAGGATATAACATTTCAGATTCATCTTATGTTGCCTCACATTAATATTATTCAACTTTCAAATGAAAAGAAACTCCATCTGGTTCCCTTTGGATAATCCATATATTATCTTCACTTT
Source organism: Leptonychotes weddellii (assembly GCF_054177405.1). NCBI lineage: Eukaryota > Metazoa > Chordata > Mammalia > Carnivora > Phocidae > Leptonychotes > Leptonychotes weddellii. The sequence continues at coordinate 14,972,883 of NC_138375.1, read as the reverse complement.
CATGAATATGTAAAGGCATCATTGCCTAAGAAATATATTCAGAAGCAGTGAACAATAATTACAGACATTGCATATAACCCCCAGTTTAACCAGTCCTTACCTTTTTCACTTACATATCATATCAACCTCAATTTATTGAGTACCTTTAATAGTAATTGCTGGGGCGCCTGGGTGGCTCAGTTGTTAAGCGTCTGCCTTCGGCTCAGGTCATTATCCCAGGGTCCTGGGATCGAGCCCCGCATCGGGCTCCCTGCTCGGCGGGAAGCCCGCTTCTCCATCTCCCACTCCCCCTGCTTGTGTTCCCTCTTTCACTGTGTCTCTCTCTGTCAAATAAATAAATAAAATCTTTAAAAAAATAAAATAGTAATTGCTGAGCAGACTAAAAAGGAGCCTAAGAACTGGTTATTGATGGCAAATGGCTTACATGCTTTATTAGTTTGCTAAGGCTGCTGTAACAAACTACTATAGATTGGCTAGTTTAAGCCACAAAAATTTATTTGCTCATGGTTCTGGAGGGTGGAAGTCCACGATCCGGTTGTTGACAGCTTTGGTTCCTCCTAAGGCCTCTCTCCTTGGCTTGCAGATGGCTGCCTTCTCCTTGTTTCCTCCCATACTTATCCCTCAGTCTGTGCATGTTTCTGGTGTCCCGTTCTGTATCAAAATGTCCTCCTCTTGTAAGAACATGAGTCATATTGGATTAGGGCCCACTCTGAAGACCTCATTTAACTTAATCACCTCCTTAAAGATCTTGTCTCCAAATATGGTTACTTGCTGAAGTACTGGGGAATTAGAACTCCACCATGTGAATTTTGAGGGGACACAGTTCATCCTGTAAGACATCTTAATTGTTCATAGGAGGAGTCAACCTCACTGAGTATAGTTGTTTATTCAAAGAGGTTTCTTTCCAGGTTTCATTAATTTGGTTCATTGTCAAAAATTAAATTTTATTAAAATTAAAAGAAGTGAGCATGGTGTTTCTGTAACTTATGCAAATTCTTGTCTACCCTTGATAACGCAAGGACCTTGTTCCATAAATCATCTCCTCTCTCAGGTTTCCTGGGTGTTTTTCCAACCAGATTGTTAACCTCTTAGCTCCTACTTTTAGAGAATTGGAATATTTACATTTTGTACATATAATACCTTACAGGTATGGGTTATACTTTAAATATTTTTATAGCCTCGGGGCGCCTGGGTGGCTCAGTCGTTAAGCGTCTGCCTTCGGCTCAGGTCATGATCCCAGGGTCCTGGGATCGAGCCCCGCATCGGGCTCCCTGCTCAGCAGGAAGCCTGCTTCTCCCTCTCCCACTCCCCCTGCTTGTGTTCCCTCTCTCGCTGTATCTCTCTCTGTCAAATAAATAAAATCTTTAAAAAAAAATATTTTTATAGCCTCAGCATGCATACAAAGTTAGTAAAATAAAGGAGACCATCATTTCTTGAATATTTACCGATATCCAGGCCCCCAGATTTAAATTTTTTGCCTGCTTTGCACTTCAAATCACTTGCTAATAATTATTGGTCAAGGGAATCAAGTGATGTTTTAACTGAAAATCATGTCATTTTATCTGGAATATTAATATACTTACTAAAATGTTCATTAAGTAAATTTATTCCATGGATGCTAACATCTGCTTTTAGGAACAAAATTAATTGGTAGATGCTGTTTGATTATTCACTGTACCCTTTTTATATCTTATGTCATCATGACCTCTTACAGAAAGGAAATTACATATAAGCAAATAATTTTCAAAGTTCTATGCTTTCTATAATCATGACTTAAATTAGCAGTTGCATAATAAACTATTATTAGTAAATAGAAACATAGAATATAATGCTAGTTAATTCAGTTGGTTGTATTCTAATCCCTAATCATGCATCAATCATCAAAGAGTAAATATTAATCATAATGAAGGTTGGTTAGACATCATTCCTAGAATTACAGAAAAATATATATAATTTTCCTTTCTCACAATCAAAGAATATAAAATGTGCTTTAAAATTCATATATTTTTGTTAAATTCCTACTCTTTACAAGATTGGCTGCTAAGCATTGTATTATGGTAGTTGATGAAATTTGTAGAGAAAGGATAATTAATCATGCTCAAATTGTTTTCATTATTTGAAAATAAATTCCTCAGCACCTTTTGGAATAAGTGCAATTGCAAATTATGTTTCCTGTATTTACAGATTTAAGAAATCTATGGAAAACTGAAAATAAAGCAAAATAATGCATCAATATATATGAATTATTATAAATATTTATACAAACCATAGTCCTATATATTCCATATCAGTTATCTGATTTCATAACAAGCTAATGTGAAACCAAAAAAAAAAATATGATGTAGAAAAAATTTATAACATTTACTTCTTTTTTAATATAAAGTCTCTCCACTTTGGTTTATTTCTCCACTCTGCTGCCTTGTTTGCCCAGGTACCACCAATAAATCCATGGTGTCTCATCACTTTCTATTCCCCAACGAATGACAACTGCCAATTTGAAAAGTGGTCCCAAGTTACTTTTATGAAAATAATTTTCCTTAGTATCTCTCTCCTGCCCTGTTTATGATTTTGTTTATGTTCCCTCAGAACCCTGTGCATTGTTCACAATAAATTATCTCACTGCATATATTTTCCATTTCATTCTTAGCCGCATTTTATATTTGTGTTTTATAAGGTTATAAGATCTTCCCAATCTACTTTTTCAGCACACCATGGTTTTTCCAAGCCTGTTGTACTCCTGTGCATATAGGAAATCATTAAAGAAATGAATTAATGTGTTAATGAAAAGTTGCCAACAGTGAATTTCTCCACAGCTAATCCCACTTTTCATTATTCTACAAAATGAAAGAATTCCAAGTTATAATAGAGCTGCCATTATGAGTATTGCAAGCCTCTTAAAATTATCACTCACTGTTAAATATGTAATTTTATGGTGATATTAATACTGATATCCCATATGTTGAAAATTTTGAAAATAATAACTGAGTTCTGTTGAGCCTGTTACGTTAAAGGCCTCAGTGACAAATTAACTAAAATGAACATGCCAGTCATTAAAGTGGCTCAGTGGCTATCAATCTGGATTTTAATATGTTTAATTACATTAATGCCAGCCAATTAGTCAAGTGGCTTAGCTTCATCTATTTCCTGGCTCTGCTGATGTTAGAATTGTAAATGTTTATATATGAGAAACTGAGAAGTCTGGCAACAACCGTCAAAGGAAAACATGGAACGATCATTGGTTTGTAAGGAAGAGTTTTCATGTATTTTGGGGAAACTGCTAACTTCGGTGCTAAGGAAGTAAATTAGTAGTCATTCTCTAAACTATATATGAAAAGAAGTGCAAAATTAGACATTATTTAATACACTGCTGGCCAACATTTCCTAGATGCATCTGATTAGCTAAAAAACCCTAGTGTGAGAGGTTAGATTTGTTTAGAGTAAAAAAGCTGTAAAATGGGCGTTGTTGGGTCTTATTCAACAGAATAAAACATATCAGTAGCAGATGATCACGAGTGTCTGGGTGGGATTTAAATCGTAAGTTTCTATAAGAAAGAAGAATGGAAATGGAATCTTGGAAAACAAACTACCTTGTGGACAGATGACCCAGGGAAGTGTTAAGCAGGCTTGCTTAGTATAAGACTGTATTCCTTGAATATTTCTTCCCAGTAGCTTATGAGAAGAAGTGTCATGACTCTGGTTTTCTTTTTCTTTTTCTTTCTCTTTATTTTTTTTTTTAATTGGTTACTGGTTCCTTTCCCTTTTCTTCCCCTGTCAAACATTGCCACTGGGTAGATTTAGATTCTAGGTCAGACTGAATACAATTGCACAGTTGACTGACTCATTCATTCATTCACATTTTTCAACAAGTATCTGTTCATTTCATCTTTGGCTCATGCTACTGTTCATTCAACAAGCACTTATTGGGTATGTATCTATGCCACATAATATGTTAGACCCAAAGATTTCCTACCTTTCCCTTGCTGTTTCTTTTCCCTATTTATGTTGGTATTTTCTTAGTTGTTGTTATTTTTTTTTTCTCACTCCCCACCATGAATATTATTGTTTAATTATCATGTAGTCATCTTTAAGAGAATTGCTCAGGAGAAAATGTACATGAAGCATGAGATAGTGCAGGAAGAGAATGTCCAGCTAATCCCAAATCACCAGTGAAAAACCTTACAATGTATGAAATAGCCAGAGAATTTTAATGACTAAGACACCTGAAAACACAACTGAAACAATAAGAATCTTTTATTCTTTTCACTTGTCCTGTTAAAGTTCCCTGATGTTCACTAATTCTGTATTTTTTTGAACAATGTATCAACCTACTGGCTCAGTTACAAGTCTAAGGATGTTATATGGTGGAGCCTAAGAGATCATGCAATACACTTGTGCTAATCATGTACACACACACATTGGATTTATGTTCATGGAGTCAGCACTTAGATATATCACTTACATCCAAAATAATCCTTGTCAACCATCAACAAAACAAAGGCATAAGATCCTGCTGTCTAAACTTCACACTGAACACAAGGGATAAGATTTTGACTTTTTAAAAATTATAATGACTGTGCATAATGTTGGTGTTACAACAATAAAAGAAAAAAAAAACCTAGCAAGCTGATCCAAGATACTGATAGTTTCTCCATGCTGATTGATTATAATAAGAGTTCTGTTACTCTGTGTGTGATTCTGATTCAGGGCATGTCATTTACCCATGTCGGGCTCAGTTTGCTTATGTCAGTCATCCTGTTAAGAAATATTTAGGAAAACACTAGTCAGCATTATGGAAAATTATGAGAATACACAGGTTAAACATTTTGGAAATGAAGAGGATAAGATATATTGAAAAGTAGCTAGAAAATACATTGGAGTGAGAGAAGAATTTTAAGATTAAAGAGGCTTGGACATGTCTATATACATACGAAAAGAAAACAATAAAAGGGAATAATTTAAACTGCACAATTTCCCATTCTACCCACCTTTTAATATTGAAAAAAAGTTTTATTTTACCATTAGTGAAAATGCATCCTAAAGCATTATAAAAATATCTATATAAATACTATATAAATACCATGATAAATTTTATCATTATTATCATCATGATGAATGCCTCCAATATATATTTGTGTATTAAATGGCTAAGTTTAAATTATTTTTTTCTAAAGATTTTATTTATTTGAGAGAGAGTGAGAGGAAGCACAAGCAGGGAGAGCAGCAGAGGGAGAGGGAGAAGCAGACTCCCCGCTGAGCAGGGAACTCAGACATGGGGCTCCATCCCAGGACCCTGAGATCATGACCTGAGTCAAAGGCAGACATTTAACCCATTGAGCCACTGAGGCACCCCTTAAAGTATTTTCTGATTGAATTCTAAATAAACTTTTGAATTCCTTTTTTTTCTTTTTTTTTTTTTTGCTACAGAAATATTTATTAGGGGTTGAAAATGGTCAGGCCAATTAGTTGTACAAATTTTTAGGAGTTATAGAGCATCGAAATTAACTTTGCAAATTCTTCTACATGTCTAAAAGGGGAAAAAGGATTTGTGTGCTATCTAGTGGATGTTTATTGTGATAGTCATGAATTTTAGGCCAAAGAAACATAAAAAATATTTTGTTTATACATGCATAAACAGTACTTTTGAGACCTTTATTTGATCAATTTGGACATTTCTGCCTACTTGCAGGATACATTTTCATTGTAATAGTAATACAATTTCTTAAATACCTCTGCATATGTGTATGGTTTATCATTCCTATAGTTGATCTGATGTGGAATTTAGACATTGGTCAAAACTTTGTTCTACAATTGTTCCCATGGGAAAATATAAATGGGTTTATGAAATAATTTATTGAGATGATTTCTAGAATGACATTTCCACAGAAAGTGTAACTTCCTTATAATCATAATTAAGAAACTGTTTATTTATTTATTTATTTTCTTGGGATTTCCTATGTATTCCTTTGTTGTGACTTAAGCTTCTCATGCTTCCTTAGACCACACATGAAATAAAACAGAAGATCTTTACAGCCTCCAGACTCCTCACATTTAAACTTTTTTTTTTTTAAGATTTATTTGTCAGAGAGAGAGAGAGCACAAGCAGAGGGAGTGGGAGAGGGAGAAGCAGGCTCCCCGCAGAGCAGGGAGCCCGATGAGGGACTCGATCCAAGGACCCCGGGATCATGACCTGAGCCGAAGGCAGACGCTTAACGACTGAGCCACCCAGGCGTCCCAACTCCTCACATTTAACAAGCACTGTGGAATCTCTAGGTTTTCTCCATTTTATTGGTATTTTTTGAGTTTTCTTCTTAATGTCTAAGATATTTTTTGCTATCTATGGCATTCATTTTTTTATTAAGTCTATAAAACATTTAAGGAAATCTACATGGAATTATTGTACATAATGCAAGAAAGACAATGGAGAAACTGATAGAGAGGTTCAGCATGTCATAGGTTTGGAAACAAAGATCCTTTTTGACTAGAAGAGCACATATAGAAATAGTCTAGGCCAAGGCTCCTTAGAGGAGAAGCATCTAAGCTGTGTCACATTTTAAGCTTTTTAGAACACCTTTTTTTGCAAGTTATAGGAAGATGGAAGAAAAGACTATAAAGATTAATGAAAATAGAACATGGTTTACTTTCAAATAACTTGCAGCCATATGGAATATGTCACATAAATGCATGGTTATAAAATCAGTTATATATTATTTAACATGCAAAAGAAAAACCACAGGTCAAATTCTATCATGAATGTAGATACAAAAATCCTAAATAAAATGTGGATAACTGTAAGGCAACAACAAATTGAGGTTATTCTGAGCATGAAACATTTCATTATTTTAAGAAATCTAAATCATCAAAATAATTAAAAATAGATTCATAAAAATAATGGATAATTTCCTTAATATATAAAAATTCTTAACACTATAGAAAGATGATGATTGGTATCCAATAAGAAATATAAACAAACTTGCCAACAAACAAAAAGTCTAAAGCGAAAAAAAAACTGTAGGAATGAGCACATTTAATAGTTACATGATAAATGTATCCTCTTTAAATCAACAATGAGATGTGGAGGGGCAGCTGGGTGGTTCAGTGGGTTAAGCATCTGCCTTCAGCTCGGGTCATGATCCCAAGGTCCTGGGATCAAGCCCTGCATCGGGCTCCCTGCTGGGCAGGAAGCCTGCTTCTCCCTCTCCCTCTGCCTGCCACTCTCCCTGCTTGTGTTCGCTCTCTCTCTGTCAAATAAATAAATAAAATCTTTAAAAGAGCAAGAATGAAATATGGACTCCACAGTCATCACTTACGTTCAATGTTATATGAGAAACTTTAGTTAGAGCAGACAAACTGAGTAAGTTTAAGAGGAATGAGTATAAGAAAATTAAATATATATACATATATATATACACACACATATATTTGCAGATGGCATGATTATATTTAATAAAAATTTTTAGCAAGCTTGGAAATTATAAAGTGAATACAATTCTATTCATCATTTGTAGGAGTGACACCACTTTTAAACTCCATCAAAGGTACTCATTTGCCTTTCTTCCAATAGTTTAGGTAACAGAATATTTTGTCAAACATTTTTCCCCCCAAGCAATGTAGGTTTAAAAAAAATTGTCTTTTCAGGGAGTATTTATTAACATTCCCTTTATTATGAGAAATGTTGACTCTTTTTGCTATTTATTTATTTATTTATTTTTAAGTAGGCTCTTCACCCAATGTGGAGCCCTTCACAGGGCTTGAACTCACAACCCTGAAATCAAGACCTGAGCTGAGATCAACAGTAGGACACTTAACTGACTGAGGTACCCAGGGACCCCAATGTTGACTCTCTTTGTTATCTTATGTACAGTTTACATTTATTTTCTTCGAACTATCTGGCTATACATTTGTCCATTTATGGGTTGTTAGTATTTTCTCTACTTGTAGAAGCTCTTTCTATCTAATGTATGTTAACTCTTGGCTGCAGTATAAATATAATATAACATGAAAGTATTTTATCCTTGTTTCTCATTTATTACCATTTGATTATTATATTTTCCATGCAAACCCCATTTAATGAAACTACATGGTTTAATCTTTTAATCTGGATTATGAGTTATACCTGAAATTCAACTCCATCTACTCTACCTCTCCTTTAAATTTAGAATTCACTTCATTTGAAATTTATCCTGGTGTATGGTGTTAGGGAAGATTCAGTTTTTAACTTTTTCCATGTGGCTATCCTATTAATCCCAGTGCCACTTATTTATATATATATTTTTAGTCCAACTAATTTGAGATATTTTAAAATGACATACTAAATTGCCTTATGTACTTGTTTATATTTTTATATTTTCTATTTTGTTCTGCTGGATTATCTGTCTATGCTCACAATATATTACACTTTTTATTTTTTTATTTTTATTTTTTTCATATTACACTTTTCAAATATCTTCCATGGCTAGTCATCACCTTCCCATGACTTCTCTTTTTCAAATTTCCTGGCTATTTCTGCTTATCTAACCTTCCAGAGAAGAAGAAATTTATGGTCAACTTCTATAGCTCCAGGTAATAAATTTAATAGTGTTTTTATTGAAATACACTCAATTTATAAATTAACTTAGGGAGAACTGCTACTGTTATGATCTTGAGTCTTCTTATAGAAGAACATGGCATGATCTGCTGCTGTGCAAGAGAAAATTTTGTGCAAAAGTTGAAATTAATAAAGTTTATTGGAATCAGATTTCCCATCACTGTGAATGTGAATAAGAGATTTCAAACAATTAGGAACACTTAGTGGGAATGTGTGACTTTTTCTTTTTTGGCAGTTAACTTCTTATGACTCAGGCAGAGATAGAATAATGCAATAACTGAGACAGTAATTATGAAAATTCATATACTACATTTTAGCTTATACATAATTTATTCAGAATGACCTTCTGTAATTGTCAAAGTAATTTGATTTTACTGACAAAGGAACTGGGACTTATAGAAAATAACTTATTTTCCCTAGGATCACTGTTGGAGTAGTTATATAAAACTAGCTTTTTATACATATAAATGTCATTCTCTTGCCAGAGGATCATGCTAATCAATTAATTTTGAATTTTAAAGTCCCTCTCACCTAAGTATTATTTCCCAAAATGTGTACATAGAGCCTTATTTTCTTATATGGTTAATAACTGTCCTTCAATTAAAATAAAGTCAACCATAGTCAACATATTTGAGACATGCTAGTTTAATTACTGTAGGACTTCCCAAAGCATATAATATAATAATATAATTTAATAGAAAAATTTCCCCAGATAAAATAAATGCAGGCCTATTCATAAAACTACATAAAGTTTAGGTATCAAATTTAGAGAAATACCCCACATACCAAACTTACTAGCATGTGTTGAATTTCTGAGCCTTGCATTCTCAAATGGTAGGGTATTCTAGGAAAAGTTTTATTATCCTCACAGAGATGGGTATATGTGTAAATGGACTACATAAAAATAATAAATGCAATTTGTTGAAGAATTTTACAGAATATTGTGATCCCCTCTGTCTCTCTCCAGGTGCCCCACTGTTTTACTAATCCTAATGATACTCACTATAGTGACACTATTTTATTTAATGCTTTTTTCCTAATATGTTGAAAGTATTTAAACATTAGGCCAGAGAAGTTTTCCTAATAAATAATAAGGTACCATACTATGGTCAAATGTGGTAACAGAAATTACTACATGTCTAGCTATTGTCTAAAAAGATATATAAAATGTTTAAGTTGACTAATAATTTAAAATTATATAGTTGACTAAAATTATCTAAATGAGTATGCTCAAAAAATGCCTTTATGAAAAAATAAACTGCAATAAACATGAAATACAGGGTGAATAAGCCACTTTTCCTTTTCAAATAATGATATATTTCTCAGTTGGAGTTTGAAAGTACAGTAATAAAAAAACATGTTCTTTAAAAATGAACTAAATCTAGAATATGGAATTCTCATACTTTTCTACCAAAACCATCCATTTTTTTTTTTCAGCTTCCATTTTTGTCATTATCTTTTTTCACTATGGTGATATCTTCTAAGCTTTTTACAACTTAGTCTTTCCTCTTTATAGAGGTAATCTACTTCTCTAAATCCAAATATTGTCTCATAAAACTATATCTTTATTCAAAAGTTCTTTTAATGAATTTCAGATCATAATATTAAATTACTTCTTGTAAGTCTCCATTAAAAGAAGAGAGTTAAAATGGCTTAATCCATTCAATAGAGATAGAGCTTCTATGTGGCAATTACTCTTTTAAGCCCTGAGGATATACACATTTTCCTTAATGTTTTGATTGTCTGTTGTATAACCAACTACCACAAGATGTAGTTAACTACACTTAACAAAGGCATGTTTGTTTATGATTTTGCAATTTGGTTGTAACTCTTTTAGAAGGGTGCCTGGCTGGCTCAGTCATTAGAGCATTTGACTTGTAGTCTCAGGTTGTTAGTTCAAGCCCCACGTTGGGCATGGAGCCTACTTAAAAAAATAATAATAATAACAATAAATATGTAACCCTTCAGACAGCTCACCTCTGTTCTTTGTGTTGTCCTCTGTGGCTGGCTCAACACTGGGTTGGAGGATCCACTCCCAAGATGTTTCTTTCACATGGCAAAGCTGTTGCTGGCTGATGGCTGGAGCTCAGCGAGAACTGTGGTGGGGGCTCAGTTTTTCTCAGTCTGTGAGACTCTGCAAAGCTGCCTGTGCTTCCTTAGATCATGGCATGACACTGTGTCACTTCAGTTGTACTCTGTTATAAAGCAGTCACAAGCGCAACCAGATTCAAGGTAGGGGGAAAACAAAAAAACAACCAACCAACCAACCAAACAAAACTCCTGATGGAAGAAGTAACAACAATGATGTGATATCTTTATTTTGTGATGTGTGGAGAAGATAGGGATCTGGCAAATAATTATAAAGAGATTCAGGTAAATAATTATAGATAATGATAAGTAAATCCCCACATATTTTCAGATTTCTGTAGATGAAGAACATTAGTATATTTCAGAATGTAAAATAGGGTCACCTATTATTTTTAAAGATATGAAAAGATACTTCTGAGGAAATGTGTTTTAATATAAGAAATGAAAATTAGTAGTGCATTATCCATTGCTGTGTGACAATATTACCAGAAACTTAGCAGCTTGCAACAACAAACATTCAGTAGCTCACAGTTTCCCTAGGTCAAGAATCTGGGCATAGTCTCCCTGGGTCCTCTAATTGAGGGTCTCACAAGGCAACAGTCAAGGTGTCAGCCAGGCCTGAGTTCTCATCTGGAGGTTCAACAAAGTAGGGTAGGATCTGCATCCCCAGTCACATGGTTGGCAGGATTCAGTTTCTTGTGGTTGTAAGCATTAAGGGCTTCATTTTCTTGTGGTCTGTCAGCTGGAGGCTGCCTTCAACTCCTAGAGGCCATCTGCTGTTCCCTGCCGGCATGGGGTTCCCCTACAGAGCCATTTGCATCCTCAGGTCGGGAAGCTAGTAAAACACTCCAGCATGATGGGGCACAGTTAGGCGTCTGCCTTCAGCTTGGGTGATGATCCCAGGGCCCTAGGATCGAGCCCTGAATCCGGCTCCCTGCTCAGCGGGGAGCCTGCTTCTCCCTCTCCTCCCCACTTGTGTTTTCTCTCACTATCTCTGTCTCTGTCTCTCTCTCTCTGAAAAACAAACAAACAAACAAAAAAACACTCCAGCAAGATGAACACTAAGATCTTGTGTAACTTAATCACATATTTATGGATACACGATCACATATTTCCCACCACCTTTTTTTTTTTTTTTTATACTATATGTTAGAATCAAGTCACTGTTCCCACACACACTCAGCATGAGGGCTTCCACAAGGGAATGCATATCACCTAGTAGGGATCATGGGGCTCACCGTAAGGGTATGTCCATAACATGTAGGATTTAACTGCGAATCCAGGAGCTCAACAAGCTCTTAAACTTGGTGACTCTATTTTGCTGGAGCCAAAACAAAATAAAACCATAGCATCATTTTTTCTCCTTTCTCTCCATTTTCACTCTCCTTTAGTCAATTGCCACATCCTCTTGATTATTTCTATAAATCATAGATTTCATTTTAAAGGCCAACAGAAGCCAGGCAGGGGACATATGTGAGTGTGGTGGCTTAAGTGTTAAGTATTAGAGTACAGGGAATGACAGGGTCTTGTAATGGGAGAGTATACTCCTACTGTGGAGAAAGATACAATCTATCTGCAGATCCAATGACTACTTCCATCAGAAGTAGGGGCTTGGTATCGCCAGACAACATATTGTTCAAAAGAGAAGCAGGACTTCTTTATTTTCATGGGAAATTTTGAAATGTTTGTGAAACAATGTGCAGGAAATGCATCTCCAAGCCAGATCTGTGCTATGGTCCACCAGTTTGTGACCTTAGATTTAAAATATGTCTCAAACCTATACTTTCATTATTTCTTTATATGTTGTCTTCATGAAATATGCGTGTGTATGAAAAAAATTACCAATTTTAAAGATTTTTATTTACATGAGAGAAAGAGAGAGCATGTGCAAGATAGTACAAGTTAGAGGGGTTAGCAGAGGGAGAAGCAGAAGCAGACTCCCCATTGATCAGGGAGCCCTATGAGGGGCTTGATATAGGGCTCAATCCCAGGACTCTGAGATCATGACCTGAGATGCTTAATGGACTGAGCCACAAAGACACCCCCCAAAATTACCAATTTTAAATCAGTTGTAATATAGCTGATATAGTGGTGAAGACTACTCCAAATGGGTGAAAATGTGTTAGTAACATTATATGTGGAAATTTAAAATATGTAATATTTGAAATTATGAAATATTTGTTATTAAATATGACATGATATATTAGAAAAATAGTGTCACAAAAAGAGATTGACCTTTGATGAGACATACATCATCTCAATCTGATACATAGACAATATTAAGTTGGAAAATATAGTGATCTCTAGTTTTCATGAAGTTTCCTCACAGAAATCTCTCTAGTATTTCTTCAACCTGCCCTAACAGCACTTCCAAAAACAAGTCTAATTACATCACTTTTCTGTTTAGAATCTTTATATTACCTTCTCTAACAAATATTTTCTCCTTATTATACTATTGTTACTACAGGTAACTTGTCTTCTAGGCAATCTGATATTTCCTTCATATTCTAGATTTATATTTTTGCTGGTGCCTTTGCTTAAAATCCCCTTACCTGTCCATTTTTTCTACCTGTCAAAGTCTCTATTTTTTTAACCAATTGATTAAAAAATTATTTCACAGTAAGTGTACTTTTAATCGCCTTTATGTATTTCACCCATCCTGCCACCTACCTCCCCTCTGGCAACCACCAGGTTGTTCTTTGTCTTTGAGTCTGTTTTTCAATTATCTCTTTTTTTCTTTGTTCATTTGTTTTATTTCTTAAATCCCACATTCGAGTGAAATCAGATGGTATTTGTCTTTCTCTGACTTATTTCACTCAGCAGTATACCCTATAGATCCATCCTTGTTGTTGAAAAATGACAAGATCTCATTTCTTTTTTATGGCTGTGTAATATCCCATTGTATTTATATACCACATCTTTATCCATTCATCTCTCTCTCTTTTTTTTTTAAGATTTTATTTATTTATTTGACAGAGAGAGAGATAGCGAGAGCAGGAACACAAGCAGGGGGAGTGGGAGAGGGAGAAGCAGGCTTCCCGCCGAACAGGGAGCCCGATGTGGGACTCGATCCCAGGACCCTGGGATCATGACCTGAGCCGAAGGCAGACGCTTAACGACTGAGCCACCCAGGCGCCCTATCCATTCATCTCTTGAAGGACATTTGGGCTGCTTCCATATCTTGGCTATTGTAAATAGTGCTGCAATAAACATAGGGATGCCTATATCTCTTGAATTAGTGTTTTTGTTTTCTTTTGGTAAATAACTGTAGTGGAATTACTGGATCATATGCTACCTCTATTTTTAATTTTTTGCGGAAACTCCATCCTGTTTTCCACAGTGCTGCACCAATTTGCCTTCTAATTAACAGTGTATGAGTATTCCTTTTTTTCCCCACATTCTCACCAACATTTGTTATTTCTTCTCTTTTTGATTTTAGACAGTCTGACAGGTTTAAGCTTATATCTCATTGTGGTATTAATTTTCATTTCTCTGATGATTAGGGATAGTAAGCTTTTTATTTGTCTGTTGGCTCTTTGTATGTCTTTTTCAGAAAAATGTCTATTCAGGTTCTCTGCCCATTTTTTAATTGGATTATTTGGTGTTTTTGGTCTTGAGTTGTATACATTCTTTATATATTTTGGATATTAACCCTTTATCAGTTATGTCGTTTGCAAATATCTTCTTGCATTCATTAGGTTGCCTTTTTATTTTGTTAATGGTTTCCTTCACTTTACAAAAGCTTTTTATTTTGGTTTAGTCCCAATAGTTTAATTTTGCTTTTGCTTTTCTTGCCTAAGGAGAAATATGTTAAAAAAAAAAGGTTTATACAGCTAATATCAAAAAATTACTACCTGTTTTCGTGCAGGAGTTTTATGGTTTTAGATCTCACAGGTGGGTCTTTAATCTATTTTGAGTTTACTTTTGAGTATGGTGCAGGAAAATTGTTTGGTTTCATTCGTTTGCCTGTAGCTGTCCAGTTTTCCCAACACCCTTTGTTGAAGAGACTGTCTTTTCCTCACTGTAAATTTTTGCTTCCCGTGTCATAGATTAATTGACCATAAAACATGGGTTTATTTCTAGGCTTTCTATTCTGTTCCATTGATGTATTTGTCCTTTTTTTTGTGCCAGTATTATAGTGTTTTTATTACTACACCATTGTAGTAAATCTTGAAATCTGCTTTGTGATACCTCCAGCTTTGTTCTTCTTTCTCAAGTTTGATTTGGCTGCTGGGGGCCTTTTGTGGTTCCACACCAATTTTGTTATCATTTGCTCTAGTTCTGTGGAAAATGTTGTTGGTATTTTGATAGTGATTGCGTTAAATTTGTAGATTGCTTTGGGTAATAAGGAAATTTTAACAATATTGATTCTTCAAATCCCTGAGCATGGGATAGCTTTCCGTTTGCTTGTGTCATCAAAGTCTCCAACTTTTAAATTCAATTTAGCTGTTCATCTTTTCCATTAAGTTTCTTGCGTCTCCCCCAATTATTTTGATTTTTATTTCTACTAAAGCTTAATTGCACTTCAAACAATTGGCCTCATAATAATCGGTCTCATACTATGCTGTGTATTAGTGATATTGTTTCTATATTTCTGGATTGTAAGCTATATTTGAGAAAAAAAACTTTTTGAATTCATGTAGCCTTTCTCAAAGTTATTATTCTAGGTAGGTACTCAAAATATCTGTATAATTTCATTTATTTATCACAAAGTCACTTTTAGCTATGTTATTCAATATTGTATTATACACAGACACATCCAGACATGACTTTATGAAATGTGACTTAAATATTATATCCATAAAAATTTCATATGGCCGATTTTTAACTGATTAAAAAACCACAGAAATAAACAAGAAATCAAAAGGTAAAACTTTTTCTGGCACTTCCAGGAACAAATAGATTCCAGTATTTGCTTCTTGCTACTTGAGTGAACCAGTATTTTGAGGTAGGATGTCTCTTGCGTGTAAAGTGAAGTAATCATATTATACCTCCACCAATGTTACTGTTATTTCACATATTTGGAGCTCAATAAATGTAAACCTTTATTATTAATTTGAAGGTCAATGAATAATGAAATTAACATTGAAATAGATATATTAGACTTTTAACCGTTTAGTTTTGGACTTGGTTTTCACTTATATATAATATGAATGTTTTTAAATGTCATTGGTGAAAAAATATGAAAACATGATATGAAGATGTAGTTTATTACATGTTTAGGATCCTGAAGTTCCTTTGAGTTCATGAGGGTATCTATGAGATTATAGATATTATTAAATTGTGCTTTCTCATAATTCAAATTTAAATTGATATGAAAGTAATAGCTGAGAAAGCTGATAAAAACCTCTCTTTTTACTGAACTACATTAACTTTAGTTCTCTAATTGTCTTTCATTGTGTGTGTCTGAATTCCTTTTTTTTTTTTTTTTCTAAGATCAGGATAGCATTGACCTTTTTCTCATAAAAGGAGAATTTATTCTCATTAAGTTTAATTGTATAGTTAATGTTTTCATTGGGGTGCCTATTAAGCTCCTCTCTGACATTTCTAGAATCACTTAAGGTTCTGAACTTGTCATGGAAAAATGTCAACCCATCAAAATGCCCAATTCCAGTTTATATATGTACTAGCCCTGACTGAATCTCCTATTTCTTTTAGGTAGTTAGTGAAACTTGTTCCACACAGCTGCTTTGGTGATTTCTCAAGATTTTTTCAAAGATTTCTTTGCCTTAGTTTATTGTTTGCCCCACAAAGTCATGACCATATTTATCATTGAAATTCAAACACATCACAATTATTTGTTTTTTAGGTTCATACTTGAAGGAATACACATTTACAGAACAGGTTCATCCATGCTTGGGGGAAAAAAAAAAAAAGAGGTCCAAAGGAAGCAAGAATTTATAATAATTTTCCCCAGCTAATTATTTCTTGTCTCATTTCATTAATCTGTCCATTCAAACTAACTCATTGAAGAAACATGAACAATGACTCTAGATCTGCGATCCTTGACAACACTAGGTTAGGCATTAACTATGGGTAAATACGAATAAAACTTTGAGGTAGTTTTTGGTTGCTGCTAATAAACCTTGACCTCTGCCAGTGTGTTATACTTTTCCTCTTATAGGTGCAGTGTGCCAGGCATATTCACCGGAAGCATCCATCTTCTTGATTTAGGAAAAAAAGTAATCCACTGAACAATGAAACTAGCCATCCTAGGCATAGTTCATAGAAGGATTATGTGAAAAACAGAAAGCAAATCTTCATTCTTTAAACATTCTGTCTTTTTCCAGATAAGTAGTCTAACCTATAGGTACATTTAGTAATATTTGGAGTAACTTGACAGGGACATTTCTGAGCAACAATGTTAGAAAGCCTTTTCCTAAATGATATACCCTCTGTTTTCTTTTTTCTCAGTCAAGTTTATTTGACTTTCTGATTAATGGCAAATATTATTTGTTACTTAATGCTACAATTTAACCCACTTTTTATTGTTGTTCCTTGAAATAATAAGACATGTACGTGTGTCTATAAAGATACATTTTTTTAAAGAAAGTTCAACCTCATGATGGATTAACTAATTCAAGAAATATTCAAATTGGGTGTTCTTTAATCCTTCAAAAATTAGGGTCAGGTACTATTAGGCTACTCTTACTCAATCTTTAGAGGTTTATATATCCATATACATCCTTAAAGTTTTAGGTTTTGGTTACACTTGAGGATAAATTATAGAAATAGTTGATTATTTAGTTATATACAGTAAAAGCAGTATCTGTACAGTGTCATCGTTTTCCATTAATATCAAGGCAATACGAATACACATGAATATTTGCTTTTAAGAATCTCACATGTTTGTAATGGAGGAGAATATTTTGAAGTCATATTTAATTCCATAGCTAAAATGTAAAGAAACTGATTAGAGAAATAACCCAATATCCCTTAACTAGTTATTGACAGAGTTGACATTTTGCTTTTCTCTATAATGTCATACTCACATTTGAGAAAGAGTGAATAGAATTGCCCAAAGCCTTTGCAATTTTTGTGTCCTTATGTTTGGGTTATTACTCATGGGTCAATTGAGTTTAATGATATTGAATTTGGAACAGAACATCGTGTTTAAATTAAAACATTAAAAAATATAGTCTATTTCTTTTTTTAAATTTTTATTTAAATTCGAGGTAGTTAACATACCATGTAATATTAGTCTCAGGTGTGCAATATAGTGATTCAAAGCTTCCATACAACACCTGGTGCTCATCACAAGTGCTCTCCTTCATCCCCATCACCTATTTCACCCACCCATCTTAGCCTAAATCTAGCTGATGAAATATCAGATACTACTTTGGAATATCAACAGTAATATTTAAATTATACATAGTTCTACTCTGTAATTATAATTTGCCTTTATATTTTAGGCACTGATCACATGGATGACATTGGAATTATGTGTCCAAATTTCCTCTTATAACCTTCCCTGAACCAGTATTTTTGACACATCTACACAGCAGTTGGGTCTTCCACTTCATAGCAGTTGTTTCTGTATGGTCAGTTTTCCAAACTGTGATAAAATATTTGCCTAAGGAAGCTTTAAGTGCATTCACTGCATGCCTTCTGAAGGAATGGAACATGTTCAAAACTTATCAAAGCCTCATACTTGATAATGAATCACAAGTTTATGCTCTAGATCAGATGAATGCCATTATATTTTTTCCCAGGTTAAAGGTAATTTAGAGGACAGGTGAGTTGCCCATATCCCCAGGTGCCCCTGGTCCATTCACTTCTTTAATTACTGTTATAGTCAGGGATATTTGGTATATTAGAGATTAGAATTTGTTTCCTTGAAACACAGTATTTGTTAGGAGAGTGTGTATGTGAGATAGTTGAGCCATTGTTAGTCAATCATTTGCACATGGGCATCACAAAAGTTCTGTTTTCTAAAATTCCTATCATAATCTACTTAATAGATGCTGCCACATTCTTAAAAAGCCAAAGCAGTTCAATAGGGATAATGATATACAAACTGTAAATGAACAAACAGAAAACAGTTATTTAAATGTGATTTTCTGGAAAATATCATCAGCTTTTTAATTGAGAGAAGATAGCACTGTAGGAAAGACTACTTATTGGCATTTTCCAGGTTTTGATATTAAAATGTTCATTTTCTGTATAACCACAGGGATTATTTCTCAAAATTTCTGATAAAAAATATACTATGTCATATGGGTGTAAGGTCAGTAAAGTCTAGAAAATACATATCTAATCTAGCTGGGTTTGACAATGAAAACTCTACATATCCTTATAAGAGTGACATGAAGGGCAAACTTAAATTATTTCTCTCCTCAAATTTCTCACATACATCTAGGCAGCTATTAATTTGCTATATGCATAAGATACCATTCATGCATTCATTTAACAAATTGTCATTGCATTTGTTGACTACTGGGTTTTAGAAGCCTACTATAAAACTGTTGATCAGGCAAAGGTAAGTATGTTAGATCTATTGCAGTAAGGAAGAATACCATTGTGACGGTCTGAGGAGTGTTTCAAAATCAGGCATTAAGGCAGGATAGAGTTTTAGGGTCTGGAGAACTCTAATATGAATCCTTCAAGTCAGGAACAGACTGGGATTGGGTAGATGCTATAACACAATAACTGATTAGTGGGAAATTTAAAAGCCCTAGCCTTTAAATGAACAGCTGTTAAGTTTGTATAAATCGATTGTTTAGTTTGGTCACAAATGTATCTTTGAGGAGCTATTGTTTCTTGAAGCAAGCAGACAGAAAGATTATGAACAGTTTGAAATGCACTTCTAAATCAGGGATCTAGAGTATGTAATTAAACCCAGAAACCGAACTCATGTTCAGGTTAAAAGCCCCACAGATCACACATTTAAAAATATTTATACCTCCTAGTAAGTTGTATACATTTTTTACATAAAAATAAGAAAGGAGAATTTAATTTAAAACTATGCTTAATGACCATTGATTTTATCATTTTCTTATTTTGAAAGTGTCCAGGTATCCAAATTTTTTATGAACTTGATTTAATATTGATCCAAAGTCTTAAAAGTTGACTAAAGATCTAGAAATTCAATTTCAGCATAGAATTTATAATATTCAGACCATTAAACATTTTAGAAGCTATCCATTATTACAATTTTAGTCCATTAAACCTAATTTGATATTTTTGTAATAACCTGTGGAAATAAGTTAACTTACCACAGAACTGGAATAATTTAAAAATATCAATCACGAGAAGTTAAATAAAAATTTTCTATTAACTAAAATATTGTGATAACATTTACATGGTGATAAAATTAGTAAAAAAATCAGTTAATTTAAGGCGAACGTCACTCTAATCTTTCCAGAGTCATCAATTTATCAAAGATAAAACATGATTTTTTTTTAAATAAGTATCTCTATTCCTATATTAGAAATTATGGTCAAATAATCTCCAAACTTTCCCAAGATTAGGGAAACAAAGGAGATGAATAGCAGTAGGTGTGAAAAGGGACGTCAGACAGATAGGAAATTTTCATTACATACAATTAGTTATCTTCCCTATATGAGGAGGAGAGGTAACTTAGATGCTGGAAAACACATTTTGTCATGAACATTTACCAGAAAGTCGCTACAACTGGCCCCAAAATCGTTTATGGTCTTGACAATTCCATCAAGTCATAGTACTATAAAGCTAGTATTAATCTACACAGTATGGAAACAAACAAGAAAATTTCCCTACATTTAAATAAAATATTTTTAGACAGACAAGATAGAGTATTCCTCATGAGGGGCTTTTTCTTTCACTTTTTAAACATTCTTTCTTTTTTTTTTAAGATTTTATTTATTTATTTGACAGAGAGAGAGAGATAGCGAGAGCAAGAACACAAGCAGGGGGAGTGGGAGAGGGAGAAGCAGGCTCCCCGCGGAGCAGGGAGCTGGATGTGGGGCTCGATCCCAGGACCCTGGGATCATGACTTGAGCCAAAGGCAAATGCTTAACAACTGAGCCACCCAGGCACCCTTAAACATTATTTATTAAAACATTCACCTTCACTGGGGAGCTAGTAGTGTGTGAAAAATCAAAACCAAAAGTGCTCTTTCTAGTTTTCTACTATTTTAAATTTACTCAGTATTAACTGGTTCCCTGGTGATGGGTATTAAAGAGGGCATGTACTGCATGGAGCACTGGGTGTTATATGCAAAAAATGAATCATGGAACACTACATCAAAAACTAAAGATGTAATGTATGGTGATTAACATAACATAATAAAGAAAGAAAGAAAGAAAGAAAGAAAGAAAGAAAGAAAGAAAGAAAGAAAGAAAAAAAAAAGACAAGATAAAGTCAAAGCTTTCACAATGGCGGGCTTATGAAGGTCAAAGTACCCTGGGTCATTGCGTCCTCCCTGAGCCCTCCTTTATTAATTCCCCCTTGCTTACTCCATGTCAGCCTTGCTGGCCTTTATGCCTTTAATTCAAACATGAACACCTGCTTTTGCTTCGGCTGTTCCTCTTGACATTAACTTTTCCTCCAAATTTCTGAATGGTTTATGCTCTTCATTCTCACTAATGTCTTTGTTCAACCATGACCTTCTCCTGAAGTCACTCAGAAAAATCTCAGCCACTGCTCATTCACCACCACCTCCTGCAATCCCCTTCTACATTTTCTTCTTTATTTTGCTCTGTGGAACTTGTTACTTCTAACATACCAGAATATTTGCTATCGTCATTGTTTTCATCAGCCCTCCCATCTCCACCCTACCCACAAAAGAGTGAAAGCTACATAAGGTCAGTGATGTCAATTTAATTCCCTGGAGAATAGTTTCTTCATTTTTTTTTTTTTTTAAAGATTTTATTTATTTATTTATTTTGAGAGAGAGAATGAGAGACAGAGAGCATGAGAGGGTGGAGGGTCAGAGGGAGAAGCAGACTCCCTGCCGAGCAGGGAGCCCGATGCGGGACTCGATCCCGGGACTCCAGGATCATGACCTGAGCCGAAGGCAGTCCTTAACCAACTGAGCCACCCAGGCGCCCAAGAATAGTTTCTTCATTGTAGTAGGTACAAATTAACCTTTATTAAATTAATGAATCAAAGTGCACACCGCCATACAGGTTGTGTTAACATTTATATTATGTTTATAATTCATTTCTTATTACTGTAAAATTCTGCTTTGAAATAATCCCATAGATTTTCTTCATTTGTATACTTGAGAAGATTGACCATTTACCACAGTTTCATCAACTGTATACTTAAAAGGATTATATACCCTATTGTGTATTTAAAATAATTAAGTATTCTGGATTCTGGAGTTCTTTATATTTTCTCCTAAAAAAAGATGCCATGAATATTTTATCCACTCATTTTTTTTCATGTTTTAGAAAGACAATATGGTTATACCAGAAACAAAACAAAAACCGATTAATCCAATTAAAAATGGGCAGAAGAGGGGCACCTGGGTGGCTCAGTCGTTAAGCGTCTGCCTTCGGCTCAGGTCATGATCTCAGAGTCCTGGGATCGAGCCCCACATCAGGCTCCCTGCTCAGCGGGAAGCCTGCTTCTCCCTCTCCCACTCCCTCCGCTTGTGTTCCCTCTCTCACTGTGTCTGTATCTCTGTCAAATGAATAAATAAAATCTTTTAAAAAAAATAGGCAGAAGATATGAGCAAACATTTCTCCAAAGAAGACATACAGATGGCCACAGAGACATGAATACATGCTCAAGACCACTAATCATGAGGGAAATTAAAATCAAAAACACAATGAGATATCACCTCACACTTGTCAGAATGGCTGAATCAAAAACACAACAAACAAGGAGTGTTGGTGAGGATGTGGAGGAAAAAGAACCCTAATGCACTCTTGGTGGGAGTATAAACTGGTGTAGGCACTATTTACCCAAAGAATATGAAAACACTAATCTGACCTGTACTTTATTACCAAGTCCCTTTGCCTAAAATTTTCCTGTGTAAAAGTTAAGAATTGCTAAACTTATCATATCATTATATCATTTTCCTTGTTTCCTAGAAGAAATTTCAATTGGGAACTCAAGAAATTGATACATGAATAATGGTGAAAATTTTAGATAATAGTGTTTACAAAAGCCTTTTTAGGCTGATAATAAACCACAGAATATACCTAAACATCATAGAAAAAAAAAATCAGACAGGTCTTGAAATGTTAATTTTCTGTAGAATCCTAATTTGCAGAAAGTTTTGAAAAAATGAAACATCTATACCTTCAGCTTACATTATAATTGCATATATATAGTTGTGCCATGTAAACAAAGTAAATATTACCTTGAAGTCCTTTAATAATT
The DNA here is from genome assembly GCF_054177405.1 of Leptonychotes weddellii. Taxonomy (NCBI): domain Eukaryota; kingdom Metazoa; phylum Chordata; class Mammalia; order Carnivora; family Phocidae; genus Leptonychotes; species Leptonychotes weddellii. The sequence continues at coordinate 14,949,899 of NC_138375.1, read as the reverse complement.
TTGTAAGAGGATCTACTTGCTGTCCATTAAAATACCTCATAATGTTAAGACTACTTCATCACTTAACATTTCGTGGCCCCAAATTTATTCCTAGTAGAAAGGTAATCATGAGTACTCGTCCTGCACAAGGTATTGAGCTGTGTCTTTGACATGTTCTTATTTTTTACCTACATGAATTCTATGAGGTTAGAAATGTTAAATGGCCTTATGGAAATGAAAAACTGCATCATAGAGAAGAAAATAGTTGGCCCAAAGTCAGGCAGGTACTCAATCGCAGATGCAGAACTTGACCTCAAAGTCCAGGTCTTTAATCAATCACTAAGTAAACTGCAAGCACCATCTATGTACTGACCTTCTTCTTGAACTAATATTTAGATTTCTATATAGCTTGTCCATGATAGCCTTACTCCTTCCACATAGAGTTTAAGGTATTTTCATGATCATACCACCATTTTCCGTTTGTCTTTATTATTTGATTATTTACCTGAAGTGTTCCCAACTCTTTATACTAGAGCTGAATGATGAATTTGAAACAAATCTGTGCTTGCAGTTAGGTAAACTAAACCACAGCATTTTTCTGGGTCTCTCTGGAGAGTCATATAGTCTTGCTGGCCATGACTTACAAGAAAGAGGAAATAGTTTAAATTTATTACCACTGGGGTCTGTGAACATGTTATGATTTCTAGAAGTGTCGTGCCCTAAATGATAGCCATTGATTTATATCTCTTTTGATCATAAAAAAAAAAAAAAAAAAGGCCTGGGTGTATGCATATGAGGAGTCCAACTATTATCAATCAAAAGTTTTGATTTATCAGTCTTTAGCAAGAATCGATAATTATATCACTATTTAAAACTCTCTTGGGGGGTGGGGGCTGGGTGGCTTAGTTGGTTAAGAGTCTGCCTTTGGCTTAGGTCATGACCCCGGTGTCCCGGTGTCCTGGGATCAAGTACCGCATCAGGCTCCCTGCTCAATGGGAAATCTGCTTCTCCCTCTGTTCTCTGCCCCACTCATGCTCTCTCTCTCACAAATAAATAAAATCTTAAAAAAAAAAAAAATTAAAAAAAAAAGACACCTCTCTTAGATAGGTTGGAACATGTAGAAAAAGATCTTTTTAGTTTGTATATGAAAACAATATTTCACTGTTCTCCCTAGATATTTTAGGAAAGTTGAATCTCTTTGTTCAGAAGATAGCATGAATGTTAGAGTACAAACAAGGCCCATATAAGCATGAAAGAAAGTCTAAATAAAAGTTAATATTTTCAGTTTCTACAGTAACCATGGTTTATTTTGTCTTTCCTGCTTTTTTGTTAGCTACATAATTTTATATTGTTTCAAAAACAAATTGCCATGAAATTTCAATCCACAACTCTAGAACTTCAATTAAATTTGAGAAATAAAAATGTGATTTCTTTTTTTCTAATCTAAGGCAAAACTAGTAAAAATATAAGTCAAGAGAATCTGGAAAAGATATACATATATATTTTATCTTGAATTAGGGTACAATTGATATTATGGATGTATTACAAACTGTGAATTATATAAACTACTTTTTTAACAAATAGGTCATAGAATATCAGTAATCCAAACTTTTGAGCCCTTACAAAGGACTATTTTTACAGAGAAAGCATTCTGAATGATTAAACTACCCATATAAAAGATTTAAGTAGAAATCATTTCTTTAATAGTATTTGGAAGTTTTGCTAGTTTCCTTATCAAAATATTCAATACCCACTACTAGGCATATGATCATGGTCAGTTTACTAAAATCTGCCATCATATCACCTTTGAAAATAAATATATTTTAGAATCATTTGCTTTCCTTCCAAAGTGGGCAAAGAATCCTATTAGCTAAAAGGGGGAGGGAACTTGTTAATCACATCTGGGAGATACTGAGCCAGTATTCAGTAACTTGAATTTATCGTTGAAGAGGTTATGTCAAAATATGAATGTATAAACACAGTTTGTCGCTAAAATTAATATATAAAAATTAAAACCACATTTCCTTTGTTACATTATTTTGGCACAAATTTGCCATTTAATAAAATATTTTCTATGCTAAGGCATGTTTTCAGGCATCTTCCCCTTTTTCCAACATCTTATATTTCCATAAATGTAATTTTTACTTCCACTTCAAGTAATAGTTTTAATTTGTTAACAAAGCATATCAAAATACACGTGTATATAGAAAAATATATACATATATTCATACAAACACACGCTTATGGATTACTTATTATCCTATATGCCAAAAGAACAACAACAAACTATTTAAGTTTTAAGCCCAGGATAGATTGGATTTGTTTTGAGTAGTTTTGGAAAAACATACTTTAAAAAGATGGAAGAACTTATAAAAACTATATTATAGTTTTTGAAACCATCATTTGCTCCAAATGTTGAAAGCTCCCATTATGAAGTAGAATCCAAGGGATCCAAATTCCCTGCATGTCACACCATGCTGAACATGGTGAAAAACTGCCTCACCTAGTCTGTTAGAAGAAATGTCTTAAAAGGATACATGAAAGGTCTTCAAGTGCTCCTTCTTCAACCAAAGCATTTTTAACATGAATGTACTATTATAATGTACTACTATATATATACAGACCAAATTGAAATACTATGATAGACTTCAAAATTATAAGTGATACATAAGTATTTAAAGATACAGATGAAAGTATTTTCAATGACTATCAAATATTTAGAATTCCATTATTATATTTTATAGCTCTAGGATAGATCTTTTGAAATTACACTAACGTGTTAAAATTTGAAAAGGATAAAAATATCCCTTTTCTCTGAAACAAAATATATGACATTTTCAGAAGTGCAAGGTAAAAAAAGAAATGGCATCCATGGAAATGACAGGTAGGACAGCCAATCAGCCCACAAGAGATATGCCATCGCTAAAGGCAACTCCAAATTCACTGAACAGCTTGAGTAGGCTGCTACAGCATCTCATGTTCAGGTTTGACATTAGAATCTTGAATTGAGTTTTAAGAAATCTTAAGAAAACTAAGCATGTTTTATAATCTTCACACCAGCCAAAGCCAGAATATTGTTGTGTTGTCTGGAACATTGTCATGTGATTTAAAATACTCTGTAATATTTAATGAAATAGTACAGATGTGGATGTACAATTTGTAATTTTATGTTCATAAATACTTAACATAATTGAGACAGTTAAATAATGAAAATATCGTGAAATTTTCCTTAGGATATATATTTCCACCCCTTGAAATAAAATTAGCCTTGATACACTGTAGCTATATAGTGATATTAGGGTGTAGTGAACTTACAAATGCTGAAATCTGATATTTTATGAACATGTAGTTAGTTATCCTTAAAATTTAATAGCAAGTTAAAATTATTACTTGAGGGGGGAATAATAAAATCAGCTGTTTTTAATTTCTAAATAAAAGCCACGTTTATGTAAATCTAAGACATTAGGGAAAGAGGAAGATGCCTGAAGACATGCCTTTGCATAGAAAATATTTATTAAGTGGCAACTATGTTATATGTACTACTATATACTTAGATTAAAAAAGAAGTACATTTCTTATCACTCAAAAATATTATTAAAATAAATAAAATAAATGTTATTGGTCTAGTCCCATGATGCCAATATTTTTCCTTGACCAAGAGAGAATAAATTCTGAATCCCATTGCTATATGGTTTAAAATATTTATGTGAATCAGGATTTGGTGTAGGAGGGAGAAAGCTCTGGGTAAGAAAACAACATGGTTCCGTCAAATGCAATGAAGTCTCCTTCATGTTAATGAAAACATGCCTGACCCTTGTCAAGAAAAGGAGATCCAAAACCTATCAGTTCTCTTTCTATCTCTCCGTAATATCCATTCGCATTCTAATTTGATCACATCGCCATTTTCATAATCAGAAACCTGAACATTAAATCATAAAGATGAACATCATCGATTAAAGGTTTATAAAATAAGGGAAAATTAGAGTAAAATTTATATAATATAAATGTAAATATATGGACAAAATATATAATATTTAATATGTCATGTTTATATAATAAGTGAAGCATATACTATTCAATTATCTTTAACTTAGTCACAGTTTACAATACTGGAGTTTGTCTTTATAACTTACTTCTTCATCTTTCCAAACCATATTAATTTTGCTATTAGACATTACTTAAACTTTTCAGGATTTTTGACATCAGGAAATGACCCCAAATTTCTATTTTGAAGGTCAGAGTTCTTTTTAGTATTGTCTATTTTAGATTTATCTAATCTTCCATTCACATATATAATAGGACCTGAGATTTAAAGAAGACATCATAAGATCCCATGGGTTCCAGAAATGTTCTTTTCTGCACTCAATATAGTATAGCAACATACTTTCCCCTTGATAATCAGGATCGGTCAGTCAAATGAACAAACCCCTTCTTGGTAGGTTCAGTGGCAAGAGGATTCCCAAATCACCCAGTGGAACCCACAGCATCACTTCTTTTGTTTAAACTCTCTTATATGTGTTTCCGATAAAACTTAAAATACAGTAGTTTAAATATCATACTTCTACACATTCTGTGTGCTATGAAATTACTACCTCGGGCGCCTGGGTGGCTCAGTTGGTTAAGCGACTGCCTTCGGCTCAGGTCATGATCCTGGAGTCCCAGGATCGAGTCCCGCATCGGGCTCCCTGCTCGGCAGGGAGTCTGCTTCGTCCTCTGACCCTATCCCCTCTCATGTGTTCTCTCTCTCTCATTCTCTCTCTCTCAAATAAATAAATAAAATCTTAAAAAAAAAAGAAATTACTACCTCATTTCTGATATTAACAATGACATCTCTTCCCTATAAAATATTCCATTCTGTTTCCACAACTTACCTTCAAATTAATCTCTGAAAACATAGAGATGTGTTTAAAGAGCAAGCAAAGCAAAATTTTCCACCAATAGGCCTGAAAAGTAGGATAAATTCAGTATGGCTTCACATTATTTCTGTAGATAGATATAGATGGAAGAGTGAGAAAGAGATATATAGAGAAAAAAATGAGAAGTTGAATTCATTGGAAATAGAAGGCAATGAATTGGATGAATGTTATTTTGTTTATAATGACATATATGCATGTGAATGCATATATTTGTAATACGCACACAATACACACACATACACACAATTAACATATGTTGTTTTTCATAATCCTTTAAAAGATTTTGGACTCTCACATATTATATTTTTATAAACATGTTAAGTTACATTATTTATGTCATCTTACTTTGCATTACATTATGAAAAATGATTTATCATATACTTATCACTAAGGTAAAATTTAAAATGCATGATTAAAAAGTTAAATATATAATATAGGTAGATGCTTGTTTCTTGGCATTTAACATACTAGCTAACACTTAACATAGAAATTGTAAACTACAATGTATGAATACCCATTCCACAAATTGCCAGTATTTGTGGTTTTAGTAATAAATTTCAGGTCATATGTGAGTTGTGTTTGTGATTATATAAGTAAGTTTAAAAGAAGATTTATTGATTTCTTCCTTTTAAGTATGATTACAAAAAATATGAAAATATAAGCCTTAGGTCCTAACAAAAAATGAGAAAAATGTTTGAAGTCTTAAAGGTGTTTAACCTTTTTTAAAATTATATTATCTCAAATTACCAACATAGAAGAAGTTAGACTAACATGAAAAAATTTTGTCCTTCGAAAATATTAGCCATGTGTGCCCAAAGTCATAATGTGAATTTATGATGTAGTACATTTGATGAGATAATTTAGAGAATGTTAAAAGGAAGAAATGAGCAAGTACATTAGCAAGAACATCTTCTTAAATGATATAATTATTCTCTCAAAATTCTAGAGAACAGATTTCAAAGCTACTTATGCTGAGCATGTACTAGGAATGTGCTTTTGTGTCAGTTAGAAGGATGTAAAAAAAATAAAACCATGGACATTATAGTCAAAAAAATATATACAGTCCTCATGTTTTTGAATTTCCTATACTTTTAAAGATTTTCCGATAATAAGCAGTTAGATTCTTCTTATTTTCATTTTTAAAATTTCCTTAAATCTAAAAGTACTAATATCCCATTATAATAATTTGGAAGCCAAGATGCCAGATAGCTCTTGGCATTTCCTAATAACTTAGGTAGAGTTAATTGGCTTTGAGATATAACAAAGACTGGATGTAATATTTCAAAACCCATAATTATTTTCTACATGTTGGGAATACTAAAATTAGAAATTGGGTTGTATGGTACATAAGATATGTGATATATACATTTTATCAATTAGCTAGGATGTTCTTAGTCATTATTTGATTTGGTTAATTTTATACAGAAATTGTGAACTTTTGTATTTCATTCCAGAAGTAGCTGCAATTTATCAGTGAAAAGCAAAAAAAAATAGAAAGTTATGTGGGACATAATAAATCTAGCTATTTAAAACCACGTCAATAATTGAGTCTATCAGTGAGGTTTGTAACTGAAATTCCTTTCTGTAGGGGAAGATGGAATAAATCCTCAAATAGATAAAAATCAAGAACTGGTATATTTTTAATTAAATAGAAATAATAAAAATGTGCTTAGCTTTTAATTAAAATGTATTTGAATATTAAAATATGCAAATTTAAATGTTTAATGAGTATCTACTATGTCAGTACTCTTTGACACCCAATCTCTTTGATCTTGGCTTTATGTCTATGTGATGTTCTGTTGGCCTTTATTCTTGGTTCCACGCAACATCAAGTCTATATTCCTGTCCATATTGAGGTTTAAGTCACATGCAGTATCATATTTAGGAACAACTGGCCTCCTTTTCATTAGAAATGAGTTAATTCTTTGGATGACTAGAAACCATTTCACGCATGTCATCTTGAATGGAAAGCCCACAGGATAAAAAGTTTCACTAACTCAAGCCACCAGTCAACCTTAAAACACAGGTATAGTAGTAGTGACAGAATGAGAAGAGAGGTGTCAGGAGAGAAAAAATAACAGACAGAGAAATTAACAACTAGAGTCACAAAGTGCCTGAGGCTTGAAATAAAGAAGAGAATGAGACAGACTAGATACTGTTAACAAGGGAGTGAAAACACACATTTCCTTCCTCCTACCCCTATTAGCTTCCAGTGTATTGTTGCCATGTGTCAGAATCACACCTTAGCAACAGTCTCCCATGTGACATCTGTCCATCATGTGATCATTTCCAAGATTTACCTTTTGCCATTTTTTCCTAATAGGGGAAATAGCTAAGTAAGAAAGAGTAAATACATTTTCCTTACCATTCTCACTGAATATCGTTCCCGAGAGTTCTAACTACATCCTCCCTCCTTCTATAAAACAATCCACTAGACATTGTGGGGGGAAAACTACTATAACATCCCTAAAACCTATAATCCAATAAAATTAAAAACACAACCAAAACAAACTCAAGGAATGTTCAATCATCAGTTAGTACACTAAAATATTTGAAAACCTCTGTGAATAGAATTTCAAAAACAAATTCTTAAGAAATAGAAAATATGAACAAAATGATAACTCTGCAATATAACTTAAAATTGCTAAAGAATTTCCCTGCAAACAATTGTCTGGTGATAGGATTAATTAAAGTTATTTTAGTTAAAAAAATTGCAATCTATAGAAGCTTTTAGAACAGAGAAAAGTTACAGAACTTTATAATTTATGTAATGTTATTGTTTTAACATCATATGAAACTTTAACAGGGAGCAAAAATGTTTTAAAAATATTCTGAAAATGTGTAGTATAGATGCAGAAATCCTATTTAAAATAATAGAATGTCAAGCATTTTTTAAAAATAATATAAAAGTACATTCAATAGGCTTAATAACTGGGATTCTTTCAGTGGAAATCAAGAAATCCAATTCAATTGGCTTAAGCAAAACTGGATAATGTAATTGAGAAATTGACCTCTAAAATTAGCTCCATTACTGAAACTGAGTTGTTCAAAAACATCTTTAAAATCTGACTCTGTCCAACTTTATATTCTGTTTTCCTTTATGTTGGTTTTCTATTCGGGCAGTTTTTTCATGTGGTGACAATGATGGCTGACATCAGTCTAAGAATTATTTTCTGTTAAGTTAATAACTTCGGTGAACATAATTCACCAACAACATCTGTAGGAGGGGGACTACTTGGCCTGACCTGATGATATGTGGAAATCTCAACCAATCATTGTAGGCAGCCAACTGCATAACTTCTTAAGGCCAGTCATGGATAGCAACATCCTTACTTCTAGAAACAGGGCTTGAGGTTTGGAGTATACTTAAATCCCATGGATTTAAAGTAGGTCAAGAATTTCTCCCCAAAGCAAATTTAGAATTCTGTTACTAGAAGGTAGCTGAGATCAATAGTTGGTACTTCTCATGGTGTTCTTCTAAGGAGTTCTCCTGAGAAACATGTCATTTAGTTTTGCAGACAGCTGGAATCACTGTGACAACTTGCATGACTCCAGACACATCTAAATTTCCTCTTCATGGTCAGTCTTCAACAATTCCAATAGTTATATAAGCCTCTAATACATATTATTAAATATATTTTTCCTTGAAATACCCAGTTGCATGTTCTTTTTCCCTGACTTAAACCCTGACTAAAGTAATAGACAAAAATAAGAGATATCATCTGGGTATACATACAAGATATTATTATTACATACATTTACATTTATTTACATTATTATATTTATTTACATTATTATCCACCTAGATTATTCAACTGAAAAGCTTTTAGAAGTTATGATTACTACAAATAAATGCCACACATACCCTTCAAAATCAACAGTTTCCCCATGTGTCAACACTAACCACTTGAAATTACATTACCAAAAAAAAAAAAAACTACCAAAATATAAGTGTCCATGAATATATCTTATACAAAGTTGATCATGTCGCTTCTGGGCTTAAAGCCTATCAATGACTCATTAATTTGTCATTAACACTGAAACCCTTAACTTGACCTATAATGCCTGGAATAATGTAGTTTCTATCTTCTTCTCCAAGGTCTTCTCATTCATTGACTCTCTAATATCTTCACTCCCCCTCCAGGTAACGACTCTCTGGGTGTAGAAGTATGTCTACCCTGTTCACAGCTGTATGTACTACCATGGCCAAGGTCTGGAACATCACAGAAACTCAATAAATGCTAGTTGAAACATTGATGAAAAATGCATGCATTTTTATACAATAAAAAACTAAAATCTAATACAGAAACAAGTTATTCTTTTTTTAAAAAAAGATTTTATTTATTTATTTGTCAGAGAGAGAGAGAGCGTGAGCAGGGGGTAGGAGCAAGGGGAGAGGGAGAATCAGGCTCCGCATTGAGCAGGGAGCCTGATGTGGGACTCCATACTAGGACCCTGGAATCATGACCTGAGCTGAAGGCAGACCCTTAACTGACTGAGCCACCCAGGCGCCTGGAAACATGTTATTCTTTTGTATGAAAAATTACATTTTGTATGAAAAATTACATCAGGTCAGTCCAATTAGTCCCCCTCTTTTGTATGAATTATTTTATACATTTAATTCAAATATCAGAATTTTAATAGATTTTGTTTTGATTTGGCCACAGGATGGATTAATCCTCAAGTTCTTCCTAATAGGCAAACATAAGAGATGTTCACTATAACAGGGGAAGACTAGAAACATATATATATATATATATATACACACACATATATATATGCATACTATATATATTATATGCATGAACATATATTCATAAAAAAGGAAAAATATGATGACTTATCTTGCTTGTTATTCAAATGTATGAGGAAGTTCTGCTGTAAGAACAAACAAGAGTATATAAATGAAAAGAAAATTTCAAGAAATACACAAGTGTATAAATGATTGAGTTTTAATTAGAGGTTACTTTGTTGCAAAGAAAAGAATCTACAATGTTAAGTGAAAAAGCAGAATTTATTGGAATGACAAAAGGATACCTCTCCTGAGATTAAGAATTCCTCATATCAGTGAGATCATATGATACATGTCTTTCTCTGATTGGCTTATTTCGCTCAACATAATACCCTCCAGTTCCATCCACATCTGTGAATTGTGTAAGACTGTTGAATCACAGACCTGTACCTCTGAAACAAATAATACATTATATGTTAAAAAAAAAAGAAGAAGGTAGTAGGAAGGGTAAAATGAGGGGTTGGAAATCGGAGGGGGAGACAAACCATGAGAGACTATGGATTCTGAGAAACAAACTGAGGGTTCTAGAGCGGAGTGGGGTGAGGGGATGTGTTAGCCTGGTGATGGGTATTAAAGAGGACACATATTGAATGGAGCACTGGGTGTTATACTCAAACAATGAATCATGGAACACTACATCAAAAACTAAAGATGTAATGTATGGTGTTTAACATAACATAATAAAATTAAAAATTTAAAAAAAAAAAAAAAGGATACCTCTCAGCACATATTGCCTACCCTGCCCTCAATAAAATATCCAGGCAAATATCCTGGACATCCACCAGGGCTGACAGCAGCTGATTTCCCTGATTTACTTTCTCTCCTTAAGACATAGACCCATCACTACTTCTTTTTAGTCATTTATTTTATTATATAATTTCTCACTCTGTTTTGGGGTTAATGTAGAGCACGAAATCAGCCATAATACCTGGCTTGCTAAAATGTAACACAGAGGCCGCTGGGGGTGAGGGAGGGTTTTGGAGAAGGGCGTAGGCCTTTGGAATGCCGAGGCCCCTGTCACCACTCTGCCATTGGAATGCCACAGGGAGTTACCTTCCCAGAAGCTCTCTTAGCCCAAACAGCCACCCTGTGTTCTAAGAGATGTATGCACTGTCCTTTAGGCTATGTTTAGGGGAACTTGTAGAACACGCAGTTTAGCGTATTGTATCTTTCCCATAAGCAGATCCTCCTAGTTCCAGTAAGACCCCTTGTCACACATCACGTGCTTGAGAAACAGTGATAAGGATTTGTGATTATCCTGAAGGACCAATAAAAGCAGGAGCAAAGAAGAGCAAAGGTTGTTTGTCTCTGAGCGTTGACCGCTTGACTTCTCCTTTCTTTCACAGCAAAGTTTGGAGTACAGGGATTGCTTTCATTCGTTGGTACAGAGATTGCTGGCCATTCCCGGCAACTCAATAGGTCAACTTTTTCATGTGGAAAATGGTGTCTTCAGTCCTATGGTTTTGACCTGGTTTTCCTTTGGTGGCCAACATTAAATAAGTTGACTACAGTCTCTTAGAGCCAATTCCAAAGTTCTAAGAATGAGAACTGATTGACATAGCCAGGTGCGGGGTCCTTCTTAGCAAGCAAAGACAACTAAATCTCTGAGAATTAAGTAATCAAGAGAGAGTGATGACTTAGAAGAAGTGATTGGAATTCTTAGTGGACTAAAATCTACAATAATAAGCAAAATTTATTAATGATTGGAGCTGAAAGAATTACTTAAATGCACTTAGAAATAAAATATTAAATTCTGGCCTAACACTTCAAAGGTAAATAAATTTCAGTTGGATTAAAGAAGTAAACGTAAAATCATAAGAAGGCTAGGATAAAATATAATAATCTTTCTAAACACTAAAATAAGATGTCACAAAGATCTGGCTACATAAACATTACATTCTCTAGTTCACCAAACAACATAGTTGATAATGAAAGCACAGATAATGCTTTCACATACTTGGAGAAAAAAAAAAAAGATTCACAAATTATGTGACAAGCAAAAAGATGATATTCTTACTATTAAAGAGCATTGACAAATCAATAGGGCAAAGTTTGAGGCAGATAAGAGAAAAAAAAAAATGAACAGCTCATTAAAAAGGAACTAAAGAACACAGATGACTTGTATTCTTATAAACAATGTCCCCTTTCACTGTTAATCTGAAACAAGTTTATCTGATATTCAGATGCTATTATCAAAATTATGAAGCACAAACAAAACCAACTGCAACAAAAATAAATAATAATACCTGGTTTTGGAAACTTAGACACTAAGAAATATGCTGTTGTTGAAATTGATAATTGATATATTTTCGGAGACATAGGAATTTTTTTAGAAAGTCATAGAAACAGGTATGGACTGATGAAACAATGTTAATGCTATAAATTTATTCTAAGAACATGATAAACATAAGTGAAGTAAACAAAGTTATTAGTACAATAAAAATTATTAATCACAACATTAGGGGAAAAATGTCAAATGTGATTAGTGGAGTTGTCGCACATCCATACAATGGAATGAGATTAAAAAATATCTGAAGGGAAAAATCTAATCAGTTTTAAAAGGTGAGATACATAAATAAGTATAAAAGTTCTAACATAAAATAGTAAGCATTATCACAATATTATAAATTATACAGAGTAAAACATAAATTTGAAAACACATTGGAATGTCAACATTTTGACTTATTGAGCATGAGTGAATTTTATTTTCTGTTATTTTCTTTATTTCTTTGTTTTTCAATAAATATCTTCAATACAGTTGTATTAAGAAGTATCACAAAAAAAAAATAAGAGTATGAAGATCCTGTGGCATTAGATAGTCATCCGTTTGAATTTCATTTTTCTAACTCATCATAATCATAATGTTGAGTTACTTAATGCCTTAATGCTTTTTTTATTGTAAAACTATAATACTTATGTTACTCCTAACTTTTGTATGGATTATTCTGTGTATTAAATGAGCTAATATGCTGATTATAATGCCTATAATACAGCAAGTGTTTACACATGATATTACTAATTTAAAAAACAATATATACATTGATTAAAAATATACTTCAAAAGATGGTGCAAATAATAAAAAGTAAAGAGCAGGTTTTAAAAACTTGGTTATCTATAATGCATATATATTTATGCATATATTTATGCAGTCAAAAAGATCCCACATTATGTAGCAAAATAGTACTGAAAATTGATATGCTTTAATAATAATGAAATAACATAAGGCATCATAATGAAGTAAAGCATAGTACAATGGTGGAATTTCAGGTGTAACTTTTCTAAGGGCATATACCCACCCTCTCTTTGTTCCTGGTGATTTTCATGACACCTGACCATCATTTGTAAGTTGAATCTACGATCATATTTACTTACATCCCTCCTTCTTAAATTAATATACTTCATTTTTAGAGCAGTTTTAGGTTCACAGAAGAACAGTATGGAAGGTTTAGAGGCTTCCCATATGCTTTCTGTCTCCACATATGTATAACCTTTCTCACTGTGGACATCCCACACCAGACTAGTGCATTTGTCACAATCGATGAACCTACACTGGCACATCATTACTACCCAAAGTCCATAGTTTAGATTAATCTTCTTTATTTTTTTTAATCAAGAAACTTCAGAAACAATTCAAAAGCAACATATCATTAGAAAAAGTAGGGACTGTAAATGGAATAGAAATAATATTAAAATTTGCCTAAACATTAATCATCCACTATTAGGAAACTTTATAAACTCAGACTAATGAAGTGCACCTCATTAAAATTTAACATTCATGATGGTTGCATTGATTACTGTCATTATTACTTAGGTATAGTATAATAACACATATCAACTTTTTTTTTTAAAGATTTTATTTATTTATGTGACAGAGAGAGAGACAGCGAGAGAGGGAACACAAGCAGGGGGAGTGGGAGAGGGAGAAGCAGGCTTCCTGCTGAGTAGGGAGCCCGATGCAGGGCTCGATCCCAGGACCCTGGGATCATGACCTGAGCCGAAGGCAGACGCTTAATGGCTGAGCCACCCAGGCGCCCCTCTCAACTTTTCTTTTTAAGATAAAAAATCTTATATAAACTAGAATACATCAGAAAACTATTGAATAATGAAGATGAGTTGTTCTCCTCATAGTTGCAGTGGCTAGGATAGTATCTAATACATAAACTCCAATTAATTTAAGGATTTTTTATTGTGCCTTGCACTGTTCTAGGAACTCAAGAAAGTACAGAAATTAACAGAAAAAAAAAACCACCTCCTTACTTTTAATGAAATTATTCTCAGAAGTGGGAGTCAATAAGTGTAATATAATATATAAAAAAGTAATAAGTTCTAAGGACAAAAATATAGCAGGGCAGGTGTTTGGGAGTCCTGGGAGAGAGATGGAATTCTCCACAGTTTGGGCAAGAGGCTTCACTGTGAAGGTGAGGTTTGAGTAAAGATTTGAAGAAGGTGAGGGATTAAATTTTGGAAATCTTGAGGAAGAGAAACCAAATTAGAGAAATTATTGACCTGTAAAGGAGATCAGAGTTAGCAAGTTTGAAAGGAATTAGATCTGAGAGGTCATAAAGCTACCAATTCTTTGTGATGGTTGTAAGTACACTTTCCTTTTACTTTGAGTGAAATGGGAAACCAGTGAAGGTTGTGAATAGAAAAGTAATCTCATCGATGTGTATATACTAAAAGTATTACCATGATTTGCAGTGAGCACCCTTGAAATGTGGCGTGGATGGGAACAGGGAGACCAGGTAAGCAGTTACTGCTATAATTCAAGTTAGGTTTGATGGTTGCTTGGACCACTCTGGTATAGATGGCAGTGAAAAGAGGTGAGGAAGGACTGATCAAACGGAGAGTAGTTTTTATGAAGTGAGTTTACAGGAAGAGATCAACAGTGTCCAAGATACTTAAGTTCTGAGAACTGGCCTTGCCTTTCTCAGTAGAGAACACTGATGACTTCACCAAAAATAGCTTCCGTGGAGTGGAAGAAGAGAATGCCCACCTATAGTGCATTTAAGAGAGATGGGGAAAAGCAGAGTTGCAAAGATATAAAGAAGTCTTAAAATAATTTAAGCTGTAATTGGGAAACTGAGAACAGTAAGGGAGCTGGAAGGAGGGGGTTGGCCAAGAGAGATGATATTTTTAGGATAGAATAAATAAGAGCATGATAGGAATAATGTAGTAGGGACAGGAAATTGATGGCATTGGAGATAGAATACAGAATTGCTGGAGTGGTGTTCTTGAGAAGGAAAAAGACAGATTTCCTGCTTAGAGTTTTGTAGGACATACTGCATAGAGGTACTGAGTCCAGGGAGCGAATGGGGCTGGTAATGTAGCTCATGCTTACCAGCACTTGTACCCCAATAAAAGACTGAGTCCATCAAAAGAAGAGACTTTTTCTTTGGCCAATAATATTATTTAGAGACCAAGACCCTGGTGAGAGGGCATGGTAACCAATACATAAGTGGAGGGGGTGGCCTTTGATGTACTAACAGGAGTGAAGGCAGAGTATGAAGGTATACATATTAACAGATACATAGATGTAAGGG
Source organism: Leptonychotes weddellii (assembly GCF_054177405.1). Classification (NCBI taxonomy): domain Eukaryota; kingdom Metazoa; phylum Chordata; class Mammalia; order Carnivora; family Phocidae; genus Leptonychotes; species Leptonychotes weddellii. Next base: position 14,934,672 of record NC_138375.1, on the reverse strand, counting down.
CAAGTGACTGGACTTCATTTCTCAGTGAATTCAGAGGCAAATTCATTAGCTAAATGTGACTATGAGGAAAGAGATAGATGTTTGAAGACTATAGAAAAGGTTCAGAATAGTCATTTGAGAGTTGGGAGAGAAAGAAACAGAAAAATAAATTCCCTTAGTGTTTAGAGAAGATAGAGAGAAAATGTAAAATGAGATCAGGCAGAATGGTTTTATGATTTTCTCCAGTTATGTCAGTGCTCAGATTCAGGACTGGATTAATAAAGAGTTATTTAATTAGAGTTAGAATAGAGGCAAGTTGTGTGACAAAATTGAAAAGTGTTATAGTTGAGAGTATATGCAAGGGAGTCATTAAAACAACTGACCATGGAATTTCAACTTGGTTCTGATGTAAGAGAAAAATATAAGGTTGATGAGGGAAAGTGAAAATATTGAAGGATCAATAAATATACATCCCGGTGGCATTGATGGCTTATCAGAGTGGGGTTGCGTGAGGCAGAGTCCAAGCAAGAAGTCAGAAAGTGGAGCTGATAGAGTGTGATGCACGAAATGGAGATTATGGAGGAGGTGTTATTACAGGTAATGACAAGGTCTGGGTCATGACTGGAACTGAGTGGCTCGGGAATGGGCAAGGCAAGTTCACAGTAGTTTGAGAAACTAGGAAGCCAAAGTCTGGTTAGGATTTCTGCTCACTCTGAGAACTCATCAAAAATTCTGAGAGGCAAAGTGATAGTGAAGTGGGAGCTAAAGCCATCAAGAATTAGGGAGGGGCGGGGGACACCAGAGTATCAGAAGATGATGCATTAATGCGATATCCTGAAGGTTAGTATCTTATAACATGGGATCTAGGAAAAGCAATGAGGAACAAGGAGGATACAAATCCCACCCTGCTTTCAGGCTCAGTGATGAGAAAAGTACACAAGAAACAAACAAGCAAACAAAAAAAACAAAAATCCTCTACCACTTGGGAACCCTGCAGGGAGAGATCCAACAATCCATTAGAGCAAAATTGTAAAGGGCGCTTTCAGAAGAAAGGCTGAAAAAGAGGGATTTTTGAGGGTAGACTTTACTTCTGTAAAGGTGTATCTAATTGGAGCAACCTCAAGGGAATTGGGAAAGGAGGAGGTGAATAGAAGAGTCTTCTAATCTTTACTTTATTTATTTATTTATTTATTTATTTATTTATTTTTAAGATTTTATTTATTTATTTGACAGAGAGAGAATGAGAGAGAGAGAGAGCATGGGGGGGATGGTCAGAGGGAGAAGCAGACTCCCCGCCGAGCAGGGAGCCCGATGTGGGACTCGATCCCAGGACTCCAGGATCATGACCTGAGCCGAAGGCAGTCGCTTAACCAACTGAGCCACCCAGGCGCCCCTAATCTTTACTTTAATTAAATGCTTTATTTCTGAAATAATCCCTTTACTTTATTTTTTTTAATTTAATGTCTTTTAAATGTCAATACACACAAAAATGAATAGAATAAATGAGTTTTCTCAGAAACATACAGCAGAGTAGCAATGCCTGTGACCTGTGATAATGTGGATTATTCACAATGTACAATTCAGACCTGGTATCATGCAAGGTCCCTTGAATCTTTTTGATCACTCTACATTCCTTTTATTATCTTTTCCTTTCTTTTGGTGGTAAAAAATCATTATTGTCTGCTTCCTGCTGCCAAACTGTAGTCACTAATACTGTTACATACTGTGTTATAAAGAGGATAGAAAATGGTAGTGCTGAGCTGACTTTTGCAAAGAAATAAGTAGTATTGGGGAACAATAATGTCTTCTTTGTGTTGATTTCTATCATTTGCCGATTCTTTTTTTTTAATGTTTTTTTTTTTATTTATTTACCTGAGAGAGAGAGACAGAGACAGCTAGAGAGAGAAACGAGCTGGGAGGAGAGGGAGAAGACGGCTCCCCGCCGATGTGGGGCTCGATCCCAGAACCCTGGGACCATGACCTGAGCCGAAGGCAGACGCTTAACCGACTGAGCCACCCAGGTGCCCCTAACATTTGCCGATTCTTTGTCTAGGATTTCAGTACAAGTTTCAATACATCTTGATTAGCATATTTTAGATATACCCCCTTTGATTTTATCATCCTGACATGTATCTTTTTACCAGTTTTAGTGTATTTCGCTATAAGCCCCACATAATACCATTTAACAACTGTTTTGCTATATAGGAATAGTAAATTCAATACTCTCCAAGTTGTGTCTTACCTCCCTTTGACACAGTCAGTTTAAAGAACCATTATCTCGTGAATCAAAATGTGACAAAGGTTTTAAATTATATTCATGAAAGTGTTAAAATATTTTACTGGAGAGAAAATTGACCAGTTACCACTGGGGAATAGAGTAAAAGCTTTCTAGAGAAAATAGAGAGACAATTGAAAATATGTAGACTTTTATCACATGAGAATGACTCTAAAAGAGTAGAAGATAGCAAAACACGAGATGGAGGTGCAGACAGTGCCAGGTAATTGGCATCCTTTTTTCTTTCTGTTTGTATTTATTTGTTTCTAAAATTGAAATATATTTCACCTATGACATTGTATAAATTTAAGGCATATAACCTGTTAATTTGATTACTTTATATATTGTAACATAATTGCCATTGTAGTGGTAATTAGCACCTCCACAATGTTACATAATTATCCTTTCTTTTTAGTAGTTGGAATAATTAAATTGTAGTCTCTTCACAAGTTTACTGTAATACGCTATTGTCATCTATAGTCTACATTCTGGTGTACATTAGATCTCTAGGGCTTATTTGCTGTTCATTCCAAGTTTGTACCTTTAACATCTGTTTTATCTCCCAACTCCTATCTCCTGGTGGTCACCATTTTACTCTCTGTTTTTATGAGTTGGGCTTTTTTAGATTCCACATATAAATGGTGTCATACAGTACTTGTCTTTCTTTCTCTGACTTATCTCACTTAGCATAATATGCTCAAGGTCCATGCATGTTGTCACAAATGGCAGGGTGTTCTTCTTTCTCATGGCGGGAAATAATATTCTATTTACAGATGTGTGTGACTCTTCTTTATCCATTCATCTGCTGATGGGTACTTAGGTTGTTTCCTTATCTCGGCTATTGTGAATAATGCTGCAGTAAACATAGGATCCTGTATATCTCTTTGATGTCCTCTTTTCATTTCCTTTGGGTATACATGTACAAGTGGAATTGCTAGATTATATGGTAGATCTATTTTTAACCTTTTGAGAAAACTCCAAACGGTTTTCCATAGTAGTTGAACCAACTTACCTTCTACCATCTGTGTACAATGTTTCCTTTTTTCCACATTCTCACCAATACTTGCTATCTCTTTTCTTCTTCAGCATTACCATTCTAACAGGTGTGAGATGTTAATTCATCATGGTTTTGATTTACATTTTGCTGATGATTAGGAATATCAAGCATCTTTTCACATACCTATTGGCCATTTGGATGTCTTCTCTAGAAAAATGTCTATTTAGTTCTTCCATCTATGCTTTAATCAGATTGTTTTTGTTGTTGTTGTTGTTGTTGTTGTTATTGAGTTATCTTAAGGCTTTAGATATTTTGGATATAGATACCTTATCCCATATATGGTTTGCAAAAATGTTCTCCCATTCTGTAGCTTGTCTTTTTTAATTGTTTCTTTTGCTGTGAAGAAGCTTTTAAATTTAATGTATTTGCATCTTTATATGTCAATAAGAGCAATGTACTTTGATCTTATTTTCAATGAGGAATATTCTAAAATTGAAAAGGGAATATTATCACCAAAGGATGTAAAATTAAATAAAGAAGAATACTAGAACGTTTAGCTACCACCCCACCTCATGACAAGCTTCTAACATTCTCTGTTTTAGTAAATCATACTAACTGTGGACAGTTACTCAAGCCAGAAATCATTCCACATTCTTTCTTTCCCCCTGTCATTTTCATCCATTCTACCACCTTATTATAAAATCATTGATTTATTTATGCATTCATTTATTCATTCAATAAGTCAGTATGCTAGCCAATGTTCTTCCTATAGTGGTGAAAAGACCTTCCATGCCACTCAATGCCAACTTATTCTCCTAAATATTTCTAAAGAGTTTCCACTTCTTTCTATCCTGATGCCATAGCCACGCCACACATTTTTCTCACCTGAACAACTGCCATAATCTCTTGGCAACTTATTTTCCTATAGCAACTCTTCCTGCTATCTGCTTTATAGCCAAATCCTAAAAGTTTAATTCCTAAATCCTTAACTTAGCTTCTCAGAACTTCTAAAATCTAGGTGGAGGGATCACATTTGAATATGAAGAGGAGTCTTCTCAAATTTGTATGGAAAAAGTACTGTTTTTATCATGCATAGACCTAATTTTTTATGATTACTATTTTAGTTTTTAAGTGAAGCAGGCTTTTTTTTTTTTTTTTTTTTTTTTTTTTTGCCATTTTGACCTTTAAGTATCATAGTAGGTGATAAATACTGATATGTTAGAGAAAAGGTTGGCTCTGGAAGTGGAGGTAGACAATGTTGGCAACCACCACAACATTATGCACAAAAGACAGAGTGACTCATATAGTCACTGAATCAAATAATTGTTAGTTAGACTAATTTGATTTGTATGTATTTTGATGAACAACATCCATTTTTAAAAATATTTTTGAGTCCTGGAGTACTTGGGTGATTCAGTCGATTAAGAGTCCTACTCTCGTTTTCGGCTCAGGTCATGATCTTGGGGTCATAAGGTTGAGCCCTGGGTTAGGCTGTACACTCATCATGGAGTCAGCTTGGGATTCTCTCTCCCTCTGTGTCTGCCTCTCCCCCCCACTTGCCCTCTCTCTCTCTTTCTGTAAATAAATAAATAAATCTTTAAAAAAATCTATTTTTGAGTCCATTAGACATTGCCAGGCTATCTTTAATTCTGACATTATCCATTTTATCCATTTCATAGCATTCTTCTTCTTCTTCTTTTTTTTTTTGCCTCAAGGCAAAATTACCTTTATTCACCAAACATAATTTCAGAACATTTATTAAGATATTTACTGATCATTTTATGAGCGTTGGAAAGTAAAACACATTCCTCTTCCCAATTTACCATTACGATTTTAGATTTACTACAATAATAAGCCTGTTTTTGTTATCTGAGGACAGGCATGATGAAGGAGCTGAGCAAAGATGTGCATTTCCCTAAAAGACTAAAACTCCATGCCCCACATAAGGAAAATATCTCTATTAAGATTAGAGTCACTGATGATGCATTGCTCCTTGTAGTGAAAAGACAGCTTGTAACAAGCAGATTGCCTGTGCATAGTAAGGACTAGAAAAAAAGTAAAATGTGACTGTTACTCTTTCTCCACTATGAGCTTAATAGAAAGATAATTTCAGGGCGCCTGGGTGGCTCAGTTGGTTAAGCGACTGCCTTTGGCTCAGGTCATGATCCTGGAGTCCCAGGATCGAGTCCCGCATCAGGCTCCCTGCTCAGCAGGGAGTCTGCTTCTCCCTCTGACCCTCCTCCCTCTCATGCTCTCTGTCTCTCATTGTCTCTCTCACAAATAAATAAAATCTTAAAAAAAAAAAAGAAAGATAATTTCAGTGATTGGAGGAACAGTGAAATTCTGAAATGTACTGTAATTATTAATCCTTACTCTGTATGTATTTATTTAAAACTACGTAAAATTATTTGTTGGCTATAAACATGATCTGAAATGTAATTTTATGATACCTAATAAATAATTTATATAGCAAGAGAGAACTCATATTCAAATAGCACTGCAAGTCTGCAAGATTTTATTGATTTCCTGATAAAGAACTTCCCAATTTCATATAACAAAATCATGCACTGCACATTGTATTCTTGTATTATAAGTCATAGCCTAATAAATCAATTTACTTCTAGTAATTACCTGGAAATGATCTCCCTATTCCTGACATTAATTAGTCATTGGAAATGAAAATGGCAGGAAAACCAATAGTGCCTAATGTAGAAGATTTTTAAATGTTTATAGATTTCTAAGCATGATTAGAAATTGGGAAAGAAGCCTCCCCTTCAGGATGATCAATACAGGCACATATTAGAAACCAGAAAAACAGACTTCTCAAGGGCAGTGATTAAACACCCTGCAAATGTGATCGAAACTACTGCTTTCTTATATCCTTATTAGCAGGTGTGGAACCACAATTACAGAGTTAAAATTAGAAGTGCATAATAAAATCATAAATCTACTGATCTGCATAGTTTGTCACCTTAATTAATAGTTGATATTTTAAATTATTCTTTCAAGCTTTAATTCCTTGAGTACATAGTATTCTGCATTTTATTGTGTTTTTTTTTTCTTTTTAAAGATTTATTTATTAGAGAGAGAGAGCTTGAGTGTGGGGGAAGGGGCAGAGGGAGAAGAAAATCCCAAGCAGACTCCATGCTGAGCAAGGAGACTGATGCGGGGCTCAATGTGGGGCTCGTTCCCATGACCCTGAGATCATGACCTGAGCCGAAACCAAGAGTTGGACACCCAACCAACTGTGCCACTGAGGCACCCTGGCCTTTGATTATATTGTAGGGAGTAGTAAAGATGGTATTTAAAATTACATTAATTCAAAATTCAAATTAAAATATGATTCAAAACATTCAAAAGCTTATAATTGTTCCTCAGAAAAATAATTATGATCAGAATATCAACATACGTTTATTCAGATTGCATAAACATGACAATATCCATAATTTGGCATGTTGGTCAGAAGGACAATATTAACATTTTATTAAAATATGTTTAAAGAAAGAGCCTTTCACAACATCTCATTTAATTATAAGAGTCTATAAAAGTATTTCTAGAAATCACACTAATCAGTAATATGATTTATTTATTGCTTTACATATTTTAATTTATTTTTTAAATTTAATTTAATTTTATTATGTTATGTTAGTCACCATACAATACATCTTAGTTTTTGATGTAGTGATCCACGATTCATTGTTTTCGTATAACACCCAGTACTCCATGCACTATGTACCCTCCTTAATAACCATCCCCGGGCTAACCCATCCCCCTAACCCCCTTCCCTCTAAAACCCTCTGTTTCTTTACATATTTTAGATGGATACAAACATAAAATTTTAAAAATGTAACTTGGGAATCATTTACTTTTTAAAATTTCAGTTTAATTTCTTTAAGAACAGAGGTCTGTGATTATACAATATTGTGGAATAAAATATTTTTGTATTATTCATATTTGCAGTCTTCTACAAGGAAAAGAAAAAGGAAGACAAGACTTAATTTTTGGAGGTGGTGGTGGTGATGGTTTGCAAATGTCATTCTTAATGTTGGTGATACTGTGATGATCAACAGCTGTTGCTACTTCCTACTGAGTTCTTATTGCAATCCTGTCCGATCTCCAGAAGGTATTAATCGTCCCTTTGTTTTATGTGCAGCGTTCTCTTTATTGATTCCTCCCTTTGTGCCTAAAAGAATTATCATGAACTTATCCCTGTAAAATGTGATACCACATTTACATTATCTGGGTAGTTCATGCCACCGTATCATTCACACACTTTGGAAAGCATAGTTGCATTCAATGCCTCTCTTCCTTTTGGTCTATTCTCTCCTTGCCATGACATATCTAGGATTGCACTATTCTTTGACCACTCTACTGTCCCCGTTCGCAAATGTTCACCAATACCTAACTAACTGACAAACCTAGCAGTGTCTTCTCTCACCTCACTCACATTCTTGATAGTATTTGACACCCGACTTTTTGTGTCTCTGAGTTTTACTAACTTTAATTCTTGATTTTTCTGCCTTTTGTTTTAATCTCCTTAAAGGTTTTACTTGTTTATCCTACAATTCAAGATAGTTATTTTCCAAGGTTTTCTTTTTAGCACTCCCCTTGTCTCCATCTGCTCACTCTCCCCTGTCATTCCCAATCATTCATCCCATTTCAGCAATCACACCAATGTAGACATTCTTCAGATATGTCCCCTCTGGCCTGGGAAAGAGCAACCTCATTGTTGTCTATCAGAATTTGGTACTTGGATGCATCACAAACATTTCCATTCCAAGATATTCTTGTCATCATCTTCATACATGTCTATTTGCTCTCTGAATGACTGAGTTTACATTATGTCTTTTTCATGTTTCACTTTTCCATTCTCTTCTCAATTTACATTTCCAGTTATTTACATTTCCATTTATTTATATTGAATTCCAGCCTTTCACAAGTCAGATTTTTTGTTCTTCCTCCTGTCAGAGAGCAGAGAATGTTACCTCCTCTAGAGAAAATAGAGGAGGCATGTAGGTCTGTGAGTAATATGACTTTGGATATAGTTAGTCCAGAAATGTATTACAGGTATTTATTACTTTCAAGAAACTATGTTTCATGGTGCTGTGGAAGGTAACAATGAAAATGAAAACAAAGGTATATTTACTGAAGAACAGGAAGTACAGAACCACTGCTCAGGAGAGGGGAAATGCCTCTCTCGTGCAAACTTATCCCATGGATCAACTGGATTTCCTATTGTGCTCGCTTCGGCAGCACATATACAACTGGATTTCCTATCTTATTTTTTCCAAGAAGAATTTGTCAGTCACCTTCCAGTGACTGTCTTGCCTGAGAAACATATGTATGGGGACGCCTGGGTGGCTCAGTCGTTAAGCGTCTGCCTTCGGCTCAGGTCATGATCCCAGGGTCCTGGGATCAAGTCCCGCATTGGGCTCCTTGCTCCGTGGGGAGGCTGCTTCTCCCTCTCCCACTCCCTCTGCTTGTGCTCTCTCTCTCTCTCTCTGGCAAATAAAATATTAAAAAAAAAAGAAAAAGAAAAACATATGTATGAATGTGACAAGGTCCCTGTTATCAAGTTCTTTGTTTATTTGTTTATCATTGCAAGTGTGTACTCAAATGTACACGCTTATTTTTAGGGAATTGAATTTTCTGAAAAAATCAATAGTAAGGAATAATGTGGAATCCTTCAAATGTCACACACACACACATTTATGTGAATACAGACATCATTCTGAAAGTAAAAAATCACAAGACTTCACCTCTTTTTAAATGTTATACATAATAGAAAATAATATTTACATTAATATTTTGGGGAGAAGTGCATTATAATGTTTATTAACAATTGTGAGAGCAAGCTATTAGTATTTAATTTTTTATTCCCAAATACTGAAGAGGGATTTCTTGTACAAATCAAAATTAAATATTTCCAAAAATATAATCTCTTTGAAATAGAAGCTTAGCTGGATGGAAAGTAATAATCATGTCACTCAATCAAATTCCAAATATTCATATTCAGTTTCTGAAAGGAATTTATAACCTTTTATAAAATAATAATAGAAGCCACAACTCATTAAGCACATACTACACATACTTACTTTATTTAGTTTCTTAAAAAAAAAAAAACTTAAAACTATTATAGGGTATGCTAGCATATAAAACATTAATATTTTTTTTCCCTTAGAACCTCAATTTCAAGATATTTACTTTGCATTTCTAACAATTTTCAAGTAATTTTCTCAGGTAACCAGGATGGGAAGGTGAGTATTTATTTTCTTTCTCTCATTCACTGTTCTATCCCATCAGAAGTCGTATATTCCTTTTGCAAAATGTCCTGTGTTCCCCGCTCATTTCCCATTGTGACTGTATTAAGCAAGGTCTACATTTCCTAAAATTTCTTAACATTCTGGCTCAGTCTTTTGTTCCCTCTTGAATTTACATTGCCTCTAAATTAATCATCTCAAGGCACTTCTTAGAGTAAACTGGTGATACTTGGATACCCCTTGAATAAAAGGGCAGGGACAGCAGTTCAAAGAAGAACACACCACAACCCCCTTGATGTTTAAACAAGTACACATTCAGCCCCTACTCCATCATTTGAAACAGAGTGGCATAGTAATCAAAGACAGCTGTCTATCCACACTGGCTGACTTCAGGTACAATTTTTGTCATTATCTACAGGTGTAGCCCTGGGTGAGTTGTTTAGTTTCTTTGTGTCTATTTTCTCATCTGTAAAATGTGGATACTATCTGTACCAACCTCTTCAGGTTTGAGGAACATTCAATGAGTGGAAACCTGTCAAGTTTTGAGAATAGTGCTTGGCACATAGAAAACACTCCATAAATATCATCTATCATTTTATATCATTTGAAATTGTCTCCTTTGCAAGTCAAAATTGTTGAATATCAGCAATTGTATGTGGCTAAAGCTGAAATTTTTCTGTCTTCTATTTAACATGGTACATTGCTTTCCTTCTACCCTGCAAGCCAAAACTTTAAAGTATTATTTTGTAAAATAAGAACATGCAACATTATTTCAGTAGCTTGACTTTTTGATCTGTTTTGCTTTCAGATCCAACTTTAGAACCAGATGTCACTGTTTCATTTTCCAAGACTGAAATTTGCTTGTACTTAAAAGTAGACCTGTTCTTAGTCTCTTATAACAGTAATATTATTTTAAATGCTTTAAACATTACAAATGTATTTTAGTTTACATAATGTTAGAACATGTAAACATAATTCTGTACAACTCTTCTAAATGTCAAGACATACCAATTTTGCAAATGTCAACCAGACACTCATGAAAACTCAGTTCTCTCATGAAGGATCCTCCTGTAATTCATAATGAAATTTACGGCCTTTCCCCTTACTGTCTTCTCTGATTGAGAAAATCTTAACCACTGCATTCTTCATTAGACATTTAATTTGGTATTACAGAGCCACTATCTGCAAATATATGTATTATAATGGTAAAATAATATGGTATTTATGCCATTTTTATATGTGCTTAAAATATCTCCTTAAATATCAATATGTTTCTAGCCTCTTAAATAATTCCAGAAATGATAGATACATGATTATTAAACTTCTACATATGCCATTTTTTCCTCTTGAGAGAATTATTGAATTTCAGATTTTTTCTGCTCATTTTATTTCTCTGGGGCTTTATATTTGTGCTCACATAAACTGTGATAGCCTATAACAAAATATTTTGGTCAAACTATAGGAGCCTACTCTATTTTTGTAGAGGAGTATTTGTCCCCATCTGCCATGGAGTGTTTATTCTTGAAAGTTGTAATTTGGTACTTATGTTAAGATACTCTTTTTGGGGAAAAAAAAAAGATATTCTTTTTGGTTGCTTGCTGGCTTATTTCTGGGCCCATGATGCCCTAATGTGATTGGGACTTCTGTGCTAAAGAGCAGTCACATAAAGCCTTCACTATTCCTTAAAGTCAGCTCCTCTGAGGGTGATTATCTTTATGGAGATCTACAGTTTTCCTGATGTAAATTTTATGTAGATCTAATATCCAATATTTTTCATCAGGCCATTTCTTTTATACCTCCAAAATTTTCTGACACATTAGTCTAAACTTATCCAAATATCAGATTCTGGTATCAGAAAGAGGAAAACCTAAGCATGTCTACATGGATGAAGTAGTACAGTAAAACAAAATTATAGAGTTTGAATGGCTGCTTTTCCTTGGTAACTTCTAGTTTATACATTTTCCATTTGCTCTTTCCATCAGAGCCTGTTCCATGTTGATGACATCAATGGGAACTCGTGCCCTTTTGTTTCAATTTGGGTTTGGCCAAACAGGAGGTCTAAAAAATCAGAAGGAGGAAGAGAATGAGGCTGACATATTTGTGACCTGGGTTCTCACTCAGCCAGGTCATGACAGCTGGCTCTGTCCTATCACAAAGGGTCACTGTTCCTCTCACAGCGGTCATCTCTCTATCCAGATCTCTTTTCTGGGCTCCCGTAACTATTTCCCCTCATTCTTTCAAGCAACAAGGTGAAAACAAACCTACTATCAGTTTCAGGGTACTAGCTGGAGGTAACTCTTCCCACCCATTTGTAAATAGTTCTTGTATTAAACTTTCCTCAAATTCTCCTGATTTGAGTATGCTATCTGATTTTTCCTGCCAAGACTCTTACTAATGTACTTCAGTGAATGAGCTAGTTATTTCTCATAATCTATGGCCAAAATTTTAATAGTCCAGTAGAAATATCATTTATACTAATTAACCAAAATATGAGGGTTACTGTTGGATTTTTATAATTAGAGATTCATATATTCTTGAGATTATATTTCAGGCCCTAATAAATGCTGAGGTGTATTACTTGCTATACAAACATTCTGAATATTGGGCATTTGTAAGCCTTTGCTATGATGTTTTGGGCTAGAACAGAAATGCTGATTTGCAAATATCATAGTACTACCAGGTTGCTTGAAAGATCTAAAGACATCAAAATTCCTCCCATATTTTTTTTAATAGTATATCAAATTGCAGTCTCTTACCTCTTTGAAAATTACCATTTGGAAGGATTTCTAAAAGCATAGCCACCTGGAAATAGGAGAAAATCATGTTGCCCTTATCTGAAGAAAAATCTAGTAGAATCATACATATATTGCATAACAATAATTATATATATATTCCCTCCCCCAAAAATTGAACTTATCTCTAGCAAGAGGGGACCTAATGTTCTTTTGCTGGCATTTAATGAGACTAACTTGTATTACAATTGCAGATTGATATGTCTGTGGTATTGATGAGGGATCATCAAGTGCAATGGTCAAGAAAGAATTCTTGAGATGTTTTACAGTGCAAAAAGATGTTTTTATTATAGCACAGGGACAAGACCTATGGGCAGAAAATGCTGATTGTGATTGTGAGGAGTGACTGATTACAGAGGATTTTCTATCTTATGGAGGTGAAGGGGATGTTAGGGCTCTAGGAAATTAAGTCTCTAGGTCTTGGAGGTCGACTATTATTAAGCTTGTGTTTTTTTGTAAATCATTAAGACAGTTACAAACTATAGTGGGGCTTCATGTCCTACGTGACTGCAATATTTATCAGTTGACCATTTGTTTTTCCCCTGCCTTGGTTCTTAGGCAATTACTAGTGCCTAAGAAATGCTATATATACATTAGGCCTTTTGCTCTCTCATCAGTATGACCCTACTGTATACTCGTATACTCTTTCCAGACATTAAAAAAAAATCAGGACTGTGTTTTCTTTATCTTGCATCTGAAGGCCTTGTGCAGTATGTGAAACATAGTAGGGCTGAATGCACAATCACTAACTGAAAATATTAATCTAACTGTGAGTCTCACTGACTTAGTCTGGCAGTTTTGATGATGGCATATCTCTTTATATAAACTTAACCAGTATACTGCATTTAATTATATAAGATATATAATATTTAAAAATGTATTAGACACAGGAGCATCTGGCTGGCTCAGTTGGTTAAGCATTTGACTCTTGATTTTGGCTCAGGTCATGATCTCAGCATGGTGACGTTGAGCCCCTCGGGTTGTCTGGTGGTGTCTCTGCACTGGGCATGGTACCTGCTTAAGGTTCTTTCTCTCCCTCTCCCTCTGCCCCTCCCCCCTCTAAAAATGCATTAGAAATAACTATCTATTTAACTTTAGTGTTCAAAAGATATACATTTGTGAATTAAAGTTCAATGAAAATATTAAAGCATAGCTCTAAATTTGACCATTTAATAATTCAAATTTATATCATAACAGTAGAAGAATGATAGACTCAGGTTTTGTAAGGACTGCAGCTAACATAATTTGGTGGTGGTGTGGGGTATTGTAGGATACCAGGTAAAATAAAGGAAGCCCAGTTACACTTGAATTTCAGATAACAACTTTTTTTCATGATAAGTATATCCCAAATATTTTTTCACTTACACTAAAAATTAGAAATCAATAGTGTAAGGACATTTGCAAAACTCACAAATTAGTACTTAAATAACCAGTGTTCATAGAAAAAAACACAAGGTGAACTAGGAAATATTTCAAGATGAATGAAGAAAAAAGCACAACTTAGGAGGTAAGCTAGAACAGTTCCTAGAGGGAGATATACAGATGCAAACACTTACTGTAAGTAGAAAAATCCAAACAAATATCCCAGTATAACACCTTAAGAAACCATAGAATGAAGAAATGTTAAAGTGCATAATCTCGGGCCCCATTCTGAACCTACAAAATTGTCATTTCAACAAAATCGCCAGGTAATTCACATGCAAATTAGAGTTTGAGAAACACTAACAGATTGTGAAAAAACAGTCATTCTTCTGTAATGCCAGTGGTTGGGCACATTTTAAAAGACAATTTCAAAGTATTCACAGAATTCATAAATTCTCATGCATTTTTTATGCAAATAATATACTTCTAAGTATTTATCCTCTAGTTATATTGTTCATCTATGAAATAATATATTCCATAAGAGCATAATGAAATAAAAAATACTACAAACAAATGAAGTATCCTAATCTGGGACAGTGGTTGAACAAATTATGGTATGTCCAAACAATGGAAAATTGTGTATTTTCTTTTGAAAATTAGGTGGCATTTGTAAAATAAAAGACAAAAGATAAGTATCAACAAAGATGTGGAGAAATAGGGAGGCTTGTACACTGTTGGTGGGAAGGCAAATTAGTGCCGTTTCTGTGAAAAAATGGTATGGAGGTTCTTCAAAAAAAAATTAAAAATAGAACTATCATATTATCTAGCAATCTCTTCTGGGTATATATCCAAAGAATTAAAATCAGGATCCCAAAAAGATATCTGTGTTTATTGCAGTGTTATCCTATAGTCAAGACATGGGAGTAAATTGAATGTCCATGGATAGATGAATGAATAAAGAAAACGAGGTATTTACATGCAATGGAATATTATTCAGCCTCTTAAAAGAATGAAATTGTACTATTCGTGACAACAATTTGGAGGGCATGATGCTAAGACACTGAAGAACAAATACTAGGTGATCTCACTGATACAAAGAATCTAAAGTAGTTCAATTCAGAGAAGCAGGAAGTAGAATAATGGTTACCAGAGACTGGAGAGAGTGGAAAACAGAAAAGTGTTGGTCAAAGAGTACAAAGTTTCAGTTGTACAAGATGAATAAGTCCTAGACATCTACTGTGCAGCATGGATCCTATAGTTAACAGTGCTTTATTGTACACTTAAAAATTTGCTAAGAGGGTAGATCTTATGTTAAGTGTTCTTATCACCAAATAATTAATAAAAAAATAAGAAGGTGGGAAGAAATTTTTGGAGGTGGTAGATGTGTTTATGGCATTGATTTTAATGATGCTTTTGATGCAGGTATGCTGGGTCCAAGGACCAGAGGAGCATTTCATAGGACCAGCCGGGAGCGTGCTTGGCTTCAGGAAGGATAGAAATCAAATGTGAGTCAGGAGGAAGTAAAAACAGAGTTTATTGAATAAATTAAGTGACAGGATATAGCAGACAGAGTGTCCAAGAGACTCAGAAAGGAAAGGAGCATCATCATTGCTTGAGGTTAGGGGTTTATATTGGAAAGAAGTCCAAGGTACATGTTCCTTCAGAAATCCAGGGTAAGATCCAATCAAAGGCAAGTGTTAGGGGAGTGGCAGGTGGTATTGCATAAATTACTGAAGGTAGGGGTTATTGATGCCAGTGTCAACCAAGGTTTGTTTGCAGCTAATGTCCTGAAACATGTTTGGGATCTGGCTTTTCCTAGAAATTTTCAGGTGTTTGGGGGCCTAGGAGAAACTCAGAGAATGATGAACTTTCTTGCTTCCCCCGTGGAGTAGTAAGATTGCTTCTTTGGTTTATTCAGATGCAAAATATAGAACAGGAGTATGGGTGGCCCAGCAGAAAAACAGCAGAGATGGAGCCTTTTTTGAAAACTGGAGTCCCTTCAGCTTTCCTATCTCAGTTTTAGGAGTGTATACTTCTCTCCAAACTCATCCAGTTGTATACATTAAATATTTACAGCTTTTGTTTGTCAACCACAGTTCATTAAATTAAGTAAAAAACAAACAAAAAATGAACATTTGGAAAGATCTCAAATGTGTTTTTTTTAAATGGAAAGAGGCAAGTTACAGTATAGTATAGATGACTGGTTCCCAAATTTCACTGCACATTAAAATTACCTAAAGAGCTTCGAGGGGCGCCTGGGTGGCTCAGTCGTTAAGCATCTGCCTTCGGCTCAGGTCATAATCCCAGGGTTCTGGGATCGGGCTCCGCATCTTCTCCCCCTGTCTACCATTCTGCCTATTTGTGCTCTCTCTCTGTCAAATAAATAAATAAAATCTTTAAAAAAAAAAAAAAAAGAGCTTCGAAAATCCCAATATCCTAGTTACTCCCAAGATCAGTTATGCTGGAATCTATGAGAATGGCATCAGGGCATCAATGTGTATGCTCTAAATCTAGAATAGATTCAGATCATCAAAATGATGATTGTAACATACAGACAAGTTTGGGAACCATTGAGATAGATATAGGTATTTGGTTTTGTATGTGTTGATTCTCTCCAGAAGAACAGGAATTCCTAACATGTCTTCAGCAAAAAGAACTGCCATCTCCCTCCCTCCAACCCACACTCAGATAAAATGCTTTGGGATTTTGTACTCTGTAAATAACTATATATGCATATAGTATGGCTTTGTGATGCATGTCTATTTTTCTATTTTTTTTTTTTTGGATGAAGTGAGTATATAGCTGAAGGAAAAATAAGATTAAGTTGTTTCTGGAAGTTCTAAGCAGAAAAAATAGAAATTTCCTCTTACTAAATATTTTTATGCATATAATGTAGGAAGTTAAGCAAAATGTTTGCAATTACATATGACTTACTAGGTAGTTTTTATGCTTTTCTTAAAGTTATTGTGTATTCTTCAGCTACCTTACAGTTAATGTATATGTCTATACAAAGAAAAGTAAATCCATTTAAAGAGATTTCTTCTTAAAAAAGCAGCACTATTGGGGTGCCTGGGTGGCTCAGTTGGTTAAGCGACTGCCTTCAGCTCAGGTCATGATCCTGGAGTCCCGGGATCGAGTCCCGCATCGGGCTCCCTGCTCAGCAGGGAGTCTGCTTCTCCCTCTGACCCTCCCCCCTCTCCTGCTCTCTCTCATTCTCTCTCTCAAATAAAAAAAAAAAAAAAATCTTTAAAAAAAAAAAGCAGCACTATTAAGAAACATCTCATTTTAAAAGTCTTTTCTTCCTCAGCCTGGACAAGAATAACCAGGCCTAATAAGGTCATGTTGAAAGGTAAATTCTTGCTAATGTGGATAGGAAGCACTGTGACTGAAGGTGGTTTCCAGGTCTTCATAGAGCTATCAAGTGGGAATATTTTGTTTTTAGGTTTTATACCACAAAATAGAAGTTACTATCTAAAGCCATTAAGTGGTGAGTCTAAGTGGTTCTGTTTGTATTGAGAATAAGAATTTGGATTTCTATGAATAGCCTGGATTTGTCTTTATGCATAAAGCAGTTCGATTGACTTATATGACTTCAGTCTATACTTTCAGGTCAAAACGTATCAGGTTACATGTTTACAAGGAACCAAGGAACTTGGAATGTGCATTTAGTAAATATTGAAGATTATGCAAACAATTACATGTATTCACATGTATGCATAGCTTCCTTGCATTTCAATGTTATCTTTTCACTATAAGATGTTACCAAAGTTTGGTGAAGGAGGCTACTAGTTTCCTAGTTCAAATTGATGGCATGTTATTTATAGCTATCATTAAAATTCACTTTGTCTTTGTAACCAAATATAAGAAAGCTGCTGGCTTTAGAAATATAATCCAAAAAGCAATTTATCAAAACCAAGGTTACCAGTCATATAATCACCAAAGAATAAATTGCTTAGCTTTTAAAGGGTAAATCATATAGCTGACCAGTTTTCTTACATACATGATCGCAGAAATAATCTGTGTAGGGAATGAAGCAAAGAAGAAAGGAAAGGATCTGTTTAGAATGGAGAATTAATTTATAACTGTATTTTGATGGTTTAAAAAAGAAAACTATTGCTGTACAGAAAGATATTTATAATGATAACACTTAAATGTTTAATTTTTATATTTGTCAGATGTGAAAAAATCACATATATTTGAAATCTATTAGAAACAAAAATAGAGTTTATTTTATAAAATAGATTCATTTCAATGGATGTAATTATAAAAGTCCCACTACTCCTTCTGAATTCCTGATTCATGCTTAAGGCATGTCTCAAGTGAGGCTACCATGTACCTTCTTAATCTCTGTCTCTTCTCATTCCATTCTGCATTGTTTTGCTAATTGCTCTCTAAATATTCCTCATATCCCTCTCCATGTTGTCCTGCGTAATAATTCCCTAGTTTAGACCCTTATTCATCATCTCTTCCTTCTATTGCAATAGTTTCTTAATTTGTCTCCCTGTCTTTGTCTTGCTCCCCTTAAATCCATCACCATATTGAAGTCAAAGTCATTGTTCCAACATGTAAATCTGACCATGCCCCTTCCTTACTTACAACTTCAGTGATTTTTCAACTAAGTCCAACTCTCTAACAAGGTGTAGGTGGCCATAGGTAACCCCCTCCTGCTACTCTAAGTGATAAGTCCACTAGCTTTTCCTCAATTATTGAATTATGGTAATCAGTATGTATTTGACCTACTATGTGCCAGTCATTGTTCTTAATGCTGGAAGTAGAGGAGAATGTTTTTGTTTTTTTTTTTCCTTGCTTACAGTTTTATTCAAGTTCTCAACTTTGCCTAATATTAGGAGAGGCAATCTACAAAGGGCCATCAGTGTCCCTGCTTGTTCTTCTTGGTTATAATGTAACAAGAATGACTAGATCTGACCACTCTTTTTTTTTTTTTTTTTAAAGATTTTATTTATTTATTTGAGAGAGAGAGAATGAGAGAGAGCACATGAGAGGGGGAGGGTCAGAGGGAGAAGCAGACTCCCTGCCGAGCAGGGAGCCCGATGCGGGACTCGATCCAGGGACTCCAGGATCATGACCTGAGCCGAAGGCAGCTGCTTAACCAACTGAGCCACCCAGGCGCCCCTGACCACTCTTTACTTGAGACAGTTACCCAGCTGTGTTTGCAGCAAGCAAAACTCAAGGGTGATGTAACTTCTTCCCCTGGACAAAAATAATTCTTGCTTCTGCTTGTTATAAAAACACTGAACAGTAACACAATCCAGTGGATGTACAGTTATGAACTGAATGATTGTGTCCCATCAAGTTTATACAGGCATACCTGGGAGATATTGTGGATTCAGTTTCAGACCACCATAATGAAGAGAATATTGCAATAAAGAAAGTCAAATGAATTTTTTATTTTCTCAGTACATATAAAAGTTATGTTTATAATATACTATAGTCTATGAAGTGTACAATAGCATTATACCTAAAAAGATGCACATACCTTGGGGTGCCTGGGTGGCTCAGTCGTTAAGCATCTGCCTCGGCTCAGGTCATGATCCCTGGGTCCTGGGATCGAGCCCCGCATCGGGCTCCCTGCTCCGCGGGGAAGCCTGCCTCTCCCTCTCCCCCTCCCCCTGCTTGTGTTCCTGCTCTCGCTGTCTCTCTCTCTGTCAAATAAATAAATAAAATCTTAAAAAAAATAAAAAAGAAACAAGTGTTGAGGGACGCCTCGGTGGCTCAGTCAGTTAAGCATCTGCCTTCAGCTCACTTAGAGGCCATTGGAGGGTTATTAATTTGTTTAATTTTAATGTTGCTATGTTTTAAGGAATAGGAAGGCCTGAGGACAGGGAGAGAGATGGAGGAAGAGCCAGTGGGTAGAACAGTCAGAACACACAAAACATTTATTAAGTTCTAACCCCCAGTGATGGTATTTGGAGGTGGAGCCTTTGGGAGGTAATTAGGTTATGTAAGGTCCTGAGAGTAAAGTGCCCTTGATGGGATTAGTGCCTTATAAGAAGAGGAGGAGGGGCGCCTGGGTGGCTCAGTCGTTAAGCGTCTGCCTTCGGCTCAGGTCATGGTCCCCGGGTCCTGGGATCGAGCCCCGCATCAGGCTCCCTGCTCGGCGGGAAGCCTGCTTCTCCCTCTCCCACTCCCGCTGCTTGTGTTCCCTCTCTCGCTCTATCTCTCTCTGTCAAATAAATAAAATCCTAAAAAAAAAAAAGAAGAGGAGGAGACACCAAGGCTTGCTTTCTCTCTGCACCAGGGAAAGGCATGTGGGCATAGTTTGAGATGGTAGCTGTCTATAAGCCAGGAAGAGAGGCCTCATCAAGAAACAAGTCTGCTGGCACTTTGATCTCGAACTTCTCAGCCCGCACAACTGTGAGAAAAGAAAAAAAAAAAAAAAAATCTTGCTTAAGCTACCAATGTAATGGCATTTTGTTACTGCAGCCCAAACTGACTGACACAAGAGTCCTCTCTCCTAGTTCCTGCATTACTCCCATGGGGAAATAGCACATACGAACAAAAAGCTTTGGTTATTGTTTTTTCCATGTGTAATAAAGTACGCTGTCATTGACCTAAAATCTACATCTGCCAACATCTATGAAACTAACAAGCTAGCTTATTAGCTACTAAGTGGGGTGAAGTCTCAGGCCCTGCAGAGTCCTTGAGAGCAAGTTTCTCTCTATTCTTAGGTCCTTTCTATGCTTGTAGAAACAGTATATAACTTGATCTTATTTCTGAAATTTATTTGACCACATAAGTCACTTTTGATATCTGCTTCTGAACTATTTTATCTAAAATGATCTTTAACAATATGAATATTATAGATCACCTATAAGATACTAAATTACTTTTGCAATCTTCAATTCATATACATATCTTTTTTGTTCCTTCTAAAAAATAATCATAAAGCAAATGGAACCTAACTCTACCTCTGCAAGAATGGTAATAAATAAATAGATAAAAATGTAAACTACTAATTTAAAACAAAGTTAAACCTATTGATAAGGAAGAAAGTAAAAGAAATTAGACGTCTTGTTGGCCACGATCTTTACCTTACTGAAGTCAAATAAAAAATAGAAGTTCTACTATGAAGTTAAATCACCCTCGACCTAAGCACATAAAAAGCTGCAATTTTAGAATACAATGGACAGATTCATTTTATTCAGGCCCAGGCAACTGCCTGAAAAAGTCTATCATTTTTATTATGTATTGTATTTTTTCTACTTCAAAAGAGCATGGCCTTGTCTATAATAGTAGTTTGAACTACTTGCACATTTTAAAAATATTCATTTTTTCTACCTTAGGTGATAACTGCTATTGGTTACTTTCATGTATCAGGCTCCTTTCTAATCATTTTAGAAACATTTTTTTCATTAAACTTTTACAGTTTATAGTAGTAGGATATAGTAGTAGGATAGGCTATTACCTCTAATATTTAAATGAGGAAATTGAGATTTGAAGAGATCATTAATTTATCCATGGAGACAGAACCCGGTAACAACAGAGCTGGGACTTGAATACAAGCAAACAGATCAGGATCAGAAGTAGAAACTGCTCAACTTAAAATTTCTTTCCTCCTTACACTGAAAAAAACAACAATAACAAAACAGGAAACAAAACCAAAAACAAGCAAAAAAGGGATTCTCTCATTGAAAAACTGATTACAAGTAAGACAAATATTAATTCTTTTCTCTTCTGTTCTAAATGGAGCGTGGAATAATCTTACAGCTTATTTTTTATATGAAAATTTTACACTTCTCTTTTTTTTTTTTAAAGATTTTATTTATTTGACAGAGAGATAGAGAGAGAACACAAGTAGGCAGAGAAGCAAGCAGAGGGAGAGGGAGAAGCAGGCTCCCCGCAGAGCAGGGAGCCCGATGCGGGACTCGATCCCAGGACTCTGGGATCATGACCTGAGCCGAAGGCAGCTGCTTAACCGACTGAGCCACCCAGGCACCCCAATTTTACACTTCTTAAATGGCAAATGAAGATGCAAAATTAAAGCAGATCTTCAATTACTTTGATAGACTTATAGCCTCCAAGTAAATCACCATCACCAGTCAATCATCTCAAAAGTGACAGAACAGAAAGGGTCATGGATCAAATTAAAATGCTCACATCGATTTCAGGCGGAAAGAAGATTAGGGTAGTTTAAGTTACTTAGGACAGGGTATGAGCAGAAAAGCAACACTACCTTGGTTCTGGGCTACAGCATGTTAATGCAGCCTGTTTCTCTCTCAATGACATCAGCCTTCCACCTTGATGCTCTGCTGATGAATAAGGAGCCCCTCAACTAACAACGCACACTTGCCTTAATGGTAAGACATAGGCAAAAGTACATTTTGCCATTGCCAGTTTCACCAAAGGGAGGGCTGACTTAGGGTCCCAAAGCTATCAGCCCAGCTGTGGCATGATTATAATTGGAATTTACCAGTTCTGTCACTTATGACTGTGTATTTCTCTTTATTTATCTTTTGTGTACTTTGTAGATTGCTATATTATTACTATACTAACTACATGTGTTTAATAAATTAGATAAATACTGCATCTGTTTCACAAGGTTCTTGCTTAGATATTTTACTAAATTAACATATCTGGTGCATTTTGACAGTTTCTTATAAACTAACTCTTTTTTATGAGTCTCATCCAACCTGTAGGTTGCCTTTTCTCTACACCAACATCTATGAGGCTTGAATATTCTAAACAATACAAAACATGCATATTATAACCCTGTTTAACATGATGAACATTTTTAACAAGAATTAATCCCATGACAATATCCATTTTGAAACTGATTTATATTTTCTTTGTATATATTTTTAAGTGCACCTGCTTTCTCAAATGCCATATCTTTCTCTAGGGTTCCAAATGATTTTTAACTATCCACACAATAAAATGTTATTACCTTTATATCTTTTTCTTTTTCTTTTTTTAAGATTTTATTTATTTATTTATTTATTTATTTATTAGAGAGGGAGCAAGAAACAGCATGAGAGGGGAGAGGGTCAGAGGGAGAAGCAGGCTCCCCACTGAGCCAGGAGCCCGCTGTGGGACTCAATCCCAGGATCCCGGGATCACGACCTGAGCCGAAGGCAGTCGCTTAACCAACTGAGCCACCCAGGAGTCCTATATCTTTTTCTTTGAAAGTACTGCAAATTGGGTATCATTAATAGGATAGAACTGATACATCTCTTTACATAGTTTTCTTAAGGAACTATTGAAAGAAGTAAATTGGAAGAACAGTAGCTCTTTTAATCGATTATGTTTTCAGGCCATATAGAATTTCATGGCTATAATCTGTTCTGTATATTATAAAATTTTAGTCTTCATTGACCCAATTTTCTGTAATATTAATTTATAATGCAAATGTTTAATTCAAAATTAGTTGAAAATAAAAGATCAAATTTAAACTTGAATTCATATATTTTATTTATATATTTTAAAGATTTATTTATTTATTTGAGAGAGAGAGAAAGAGAGCAGGGGGAGGGACAGAGAGAGGGGGAGAAGGAGAAAACCAAGCTCCCTGCTGAGTGCAGAGCCTGACTCAGGGCTACATTCCCAAGACCCTGAGATCATGACCTGAGCCAAAGTTAAGAGTCATATGCTTAACTAACTGAGCCACCCAGGTACCCCTTATTTATTTATATTTTTGATATACCTTTTAAAATATAATACACCTTATTTTTTTAAATTTTTTTCAGATTTATTGAGATGTAATTGACATATGCCATTTTGTAATTTTAAAGTGTACTACATGATGATTTGTTAAATGTATATATAGTGAAATAACTACCTAAATAAGGTTAGTTAATATATCCATCACCTAACATATTAAACTTTTTTTGTGTGGCAAGAACTTTTAAGATCTACTCTTTTAGAAACTTGCAAGTTTATAATACTGTATTATTAATTACCATCACCATGACATACATTAGATCTCCAGAAATTATTCATCTTATAAATTAATACTTCTTGGTAATGTCTGAAAAAAACCTCATAATCCTGTATTCACTCAATAAATACTAATTGATCACCTACTGTGTGCCAGGCACCATGGTATGTACTGAAGCTAGAACATTGATTTAAATAGGCACAAGCCCTACTCTCAGGTAATTTACACAGTAGTGAGAAATATAAATGTTATTAAGCAATGACAGTAAAAAATTGACTTTTGTCATATAAGTATATTGAGTGCTAGGGGAGGGCACAGCAGCTTGACAAATGCCTGACCCACATTTTCTGTGTCTGTGCACAGTGAAGGAAATCATAGGAGGTGACCACAACAGATAGAGATTGGTTCAGAACGTGTATGTGTGTGTATGAGAGTATGTAAGTGTGTGTGTGTGCATGACGGTTAATTTTCTTTTGATATGAGTTATTTTGTTTAGTTTTAGTTTTACATTGTTGGCAAATGTTATTTACATGCCTTATTTTACAATCAATTGATGGAAGGAGTTGGATTTTGTGGAAAAATGTGGATAGTACTTAAAATATAACCCCATATGAAATCATGCAATGTAAGACTTTTGTTAGAATAATATACTTTAGGGGCGCCTGGGTGGCTCAGTCGTTAAGCATCTGCCTTCAGCTCAGGTCATGATCCCAGGGTCCTGGGATGGAGCCCCGCATCGGGCTCCCTGCTCCGCAGGGAAGCCTGCCTCTCCCTCTCCCACTCCCCATGCTTGTGTTCCCTCTCTCGCTGTCTCTCTCTCTCTGTCAAATAAATAAATAAAATCTTACAAAAAAAAAGAATAATATACTTTAAAATATATATTCAAATTGCAGCAAGTTTAAAAGAAATCTCATGCATACCATTGTGTTGATTTTCAAAATTACATGTGGAAACGGAACAGGAAAAGAAATATTCTTTTTTTTTTTTTAAAGATTTTATTTGTTTGACAGAGAGATAGAGAGAGAACACAAGTAGGCAGAGGGAGAGGGAGAAGCAGGCTCCCCGCAGAGCAGGGAGCCTGATGCGGGACTCGATCCCAGGACGCTGGGATCATGACCTGAGCCGAAGGCAGCCGCTTAACCGACTGAACCACCCAGGCGCCCCGGAAAAGAAATATTCTTGACATTGTCTCAGAAAAATTTGTTTTAAATTATCAGCATTTTACCATGAGTAATTAAATGCCATATCCTAACATTTTACTCCTTGTATATAAATTTGAAATATATTTAATGAGTTTTGCTTATTTTTGCTGTAGTCTTTATGTATTTTGAGTCACCTATAAAGATAGGAATTACATTATTTTTATTCTTACTTAATCTATAAGAGTTAGCTGTATACTTATAAATATGTCTGAATACTGATATGTATAAACATATACACATATGCAGACATTTTTTCTACCTTTAGAAAAATATTTTTAGGACCACCTGGGTGACACAGTTGGTTAAGCATCTGCCTTTGGCTCAGGTCATGATCCCAGGGTCCTGGGATCTAGCCCTGCAGGCTCCCTGCTCAACAGGGAGTCTGCTTCACCCTCTCCCTCTATCCCTCTCCCCTTCTCGCACTCTTTCTCTTGCTCACTCTCTCTCACAAATGAATAGATAAAATCTTAAAAAAAAAGAAAGGTTTTTTTTTTTATATCTAGCTATTAATGACAGAATAAAGAGGCATTATATTTAAAAACATGATCTGGGAGCACCTGGGTGGCTCAGTCAGTTAAGCAACCAACTCTTGATTTCAGCTCAGGTCATGATCTCCAGGTCATGGGATCGAGACTGCCTCAGGCTCCACACTGGGTGTGGAGCCTACTTGGGATTGTCTCTGTCCCTCTGCCCCACCCCACTGCTCATATGCTCTTTGTTTCGATCTTTCTCTCTCTCTCTCTCAAAAAAAAAAAAAAAAAAAAATCTAGACCAATTATAGAACTATTAATCCACATTGAGAAAGGTATTATTATATTGAACCACAATTTAAATTTTACTTCTTTTTTTAAAGATTTTATTTATTTATTTGAAAGAGAGAGAGTGCATGAGAGAGAGCACAAGTGGAGGGGAGGGGCAGAAGGAGAAGGAGAAGCAGATACCCTGTTGAGTAGGGAGCCTTACCCAGGGCTTGATCCCAGGACCCTGAGATCATGACCTGAACCAAAGTCAGCCCCTTAGTCGATTGAGCCACCCAAGTGCCCCCACATTTTAAATTTTAAATATTTATTATTTTTCTTAAATTTCTACATAACCTATTTCAGTCCTAGGTATATATATTTAGTCATATTTTTATAAATTCATAAATAAGATATTAAACATATGATTAATATTAACTTTCTTATTCAGGATTAACAAAATACTCTTTTTTTAAAAAGATTTATTTACTTATTTGTCAAAGAGAGAGAGAATGAGAGAGAGAGAGAGCACAGGCAGGGAAAATGGCAGACAGAGGGAGAAGCAGGCTCCCCAATGAGCAAGGAACCGGATGTGGGATTTGATTCCAGGACCCTGGGATCATGACCTGAGCCAAAGGCAAACGCTTAACTGACTGAGCCACCCAGGCACCCCAAAATATTCTTAAAACTCTGGCACCTATACCTACTTTTCCAAGAAAAAAAATACTACCTAATATTTAATAATTTGCTTCCTAACAAAAAAGACAGATACTCCAGAGAATAAGAAAATTTTACATATTATAGAAATTAATTTTTTATTGGGAGGAGACGTAAGCTGGGAGCAAGACTTGTAGGGTACGTATGATATAAGTTAGCAACCAAATTGATCTATCAGATTAACAAGGGAAGACGTGTTTTATCAAGATTTTAATATATGTGCAAAATAATTCATGGTATCATAAATTTACTCCCCTCTACTCAAGCACATGAAACAGTGACCTGAAAATAATTCATGATTTCTCTCTCTAAAGGTTAGGAATTCTTGCAGCTCCAGGTAATAGGAAACTCTATGTGGCCTTCCCCCCACGCTTATTATTAGTATTTTCAAGATAGCTGCTGCAGTTCCAGATATCTAAGTTTAAGTCAGTAAATAGGGACTAGAAGGAAGGGCTTTGCCAGTTGCACATGCCCCATTTTCATTTTAGTATTGTTGTTTTGATTAATCAGAAAAGCAAAAGCTTTTTATAAAATCTCACCCTGTAACTTTCTCCCTACTCCCCCCCTGCCCCGGCTAACTTCGGCTTATACTCTGTAGAAATGGGTCACATGCCATTTCTAATTATAAAGAGGTCTATGAAAATAAGAACTGTATTTGTCTTCCCAGAATCACTGAAGGAGATCATGAGAATATGTTAGGTATTTACTGTGTCTGGTAAGTCTCAGGCAGGACCCAACAGGGATACATTTTTGTTTCTTGTTTTTTTTGTTTTTTTTTTAAATGATCAAAGATTCATAATTCTCTAGGTAAAGCCAATTTTAATCACAAGACATTTTTCTTAAAAATGATAATGATTTGCTTGTCTCATAAAATTAAAGAAAATTAATGTTTCAAATTTAGCCTAAATCAAAGAGAGAGTATTTGTCATGCCTGAAGCAGGTTAGAGATCATTTCAAGGATAGTAAGATTGTATGTGCAAATTTATGTTTGGTACATTTCTCTTGTAATATAATTGAGTTAGTTTTTTTTTGCTTGTTTTTTTTTTTAGTTTTTTTTTTTAAGTAAGATATTTTAAAGATAAAGCTTAAAGGAGATTTTAAAAATCCTGAAAACATCCATATTTACTTTCAAAATAACTCACATGTAAATGAATAGAATGAAAACATTTTCAAATTGTATAATACTTTTTGCTCTTCAGATAAGTGATTCATAGAATTAAAGTCCTGTTTCTTCAGAGAAATGAACTTGATAAAATAAAATAAAGCAAATGGAGCTAGGGTGATGAATTGTTGGGGAATTGTGGTGTTGATAATTTCATTGAATAAAGAAAAAGTAAAAAGGAAGACACTGATGGACAAAGTATACCAGGACCTACTCCTCTGGAGCAGTGAGTCAATGCCAGTGAAGAGCATAAATAAATAAAAGAAAATTAAATAAGAACTATACACAAGGCCATAACTTGCAGTAACCCAACCACATCCTCCACTTTTTAAAGTCTATCAACACCTTTCACAAATTTTCCCACTTACTGTCTCAGGTCAAATGAAATGGGCATATTGTTTGCTTCCTGGGGTTGCTGGGAGATTCTCTTCTCATTTAACCAGCTCTCCCTGCAAAAACAGTGTCCACTGTATCTTCTACTATCTCTATGCAGATATTCCAAGATAACATTATTTTTCTGGAAAGTTCAATTGGATTATTATGTTGTACACTTCTGCTTTACTCTGAAGTTTTGGGACCAGCAGATATAGGAATGTGAAAAACAAATTAGATCTACCATAATACTTCTCTCTTCAAGCCTTGGGTTGTCAAGCTCTGGGAGTCTGTGAATTTGACTTAGTTTTTAACTCACAAAATTGAATTTGATTTTCAGTGAAATAAATTATTTTAAGAATATACAGAAGATCTCTTGTTCTTTATCTGTCAATGGAGCCAAAAGTTGAAAGTCTTGAACTTGTCATGTGTTTTCTTCATACTCTCCAGGACAGTAGAAAGAAGATACCGTCGCTCATATGCATCAAGATTAGAGATGGTTTGGGGTACCTGGGTGGCTCAATTGGTTAAGCATCTGCCTTCAGCTCAGGTTATGATCTTAGGGTCCTGGGATGGAGCCCTGCATGGGGCTCCCTCCTCATCGGGAAGCCTGCTTCTCCCTCTGCTCCTCCCCCTGCTCATGCTCCCTCTCTCGCTCTCAAATAAATAAATAGATAAATAAAATCTTAAAAAAAAAAAAAAGATTAGACATGGTTCACAATCAACCACAGGTGACAATTTAATCATGATTCACAGCAAGAATTACTGATTTCTCATTTTCCATGTTGAGATGCTCAGCATATTGTTCAAGGCCAAGGATACAACTAAACCAACCCATAAATCTCATTTATGGGGTTTTGTCTCCTGGGATTATGTTTGGTACCAATATAGTATCAGACTAAAGGGTCCAATTAGAAACAGAGAAATCATACTAAATATGGCAACAGAAAGAATTTAAGATACATTAGTTAAAGAGGTGTTAGAAAAATGGAAAGATCAAGAGAGAGCACTAAGGTAAATCAGGATTACACCCTCTAAGACTTGGGGCACAAACGGTAGGGTTTGGGACTTCCAGAATCTGGAAACTTAGAGATGGTACCCTGGAGAATTGAGACACAGATCCTGAGAAAGGGGTGTCATGCAGCTGCAGTAAATAGCACAGGAGCTTAGAGAATGGGCTTTGCAGAGCTAGGCTCCAAATTCTGGAAAAGAGTCACTGCTTGGCTACTCTTGATACCTCAGGAGATCATAAGCTGGATACCACATAATTTGGGTCCAGACCTCAGAATAGACCATCTCCTAGAGTACTAGTACATCTGAAGGACACTGTGATATTTGTTCCTGAAGGACCCAAATTACTGGAGACTGGGGTTAACTGCTACTGATGGTGAAGAGCCATTGCTGAAGGGAAGCTGGAGTGAGGCTGACGGGCAGAGCAACCAACTTTTCCTTGTTTTTTCTGCCTTCTAGTTTCAATCTAGTTACCCATATTTTTAATAGGACACCTGAAAAAAGGGAAATATAGTTTTCAGAATTTCAACCCCATCATTATAAAATGGAGTATATGGGTCAACTTAGAGATGAGTGGGATAGCTTAAAATCAACTTAATGTAGCTTTTAAATAATATTTGTGCATAAAATTGAAACAAGTCAGTCAGTTCAAGATCAGGGAAAGGCATAAGGAATGAGTAAGGTTTGGATGCAGCAAAGAGAAAAGATGAGCATTGAAATATTGATATATAAGATAGAGGGAAAAAAGACATTGAGACAAAGAGACAAGGAATGAAGAGAGGGAGGAGGAAGAAATTAAAGAAGGAAAAATATGTAAATTAATATAAATAAAATGAAAAGAAGAAATTTCAAGAAAGAAAAGTATGCCAGGATAACACAAGTGAAGGCTAGAAGAAACATCCAAATTTTATTCTATCATCCTATTTCAACTAAGAGATTAAGCCATCTCTATTAAATAAGGTGAACAACTTGAAAAAAGCAGGAAATTTCTTGTAAACAGTTTCCTTCTGTTTTTGTAAGGTGATATCTGCAAGACTGCAATCAATGCAAATGTTAATTTACCTCCTTCTTGTTTATTTATTGCAGACCAAGTTTAAATCATCATCAACTATTTGTGACCTTGTTCATAAAAGGACAGATAATGACCATTACACAGTTTGTTCAGAAATGTTAATGCTTCTTTGACGTGCTTTTTGAATTTGGGAAAAGTTAAAGACAATTATTTTATTTGACAATTATTTTATTTGATGTGCTAAATTATCGTAAGCATCATTAGGAAGTAAAGTGGTCTGGATTAGTCCATTTTCTGCATAGTGGGAGACTACCATTGAATTGGCATAATTGGGGAAAAATAAGTATTTTTTAATATACATTTTCTCAAATGTTGCACAGATTCTCTAACTTCTTTTAAAGGTCAAAACCTAAATGGACCTATTCTTGACTGTACAGAAACTATCTCCTTGACTCAACTCTTTTTTTAGGCTTCTCTGAGACTTCTTTTCTACTAAACTTCATTCTTGCCCTGCTTCTCTTGAACTGTCTAGTTCAAACTCCTCTTTCCCCATCCTCCATATCTAACCAAGTTGCAGTTAGTAATTTCTCATCTACTCTGTTTCACTGCCCATTGGCTATAAATCCCCACTTGTCCTTTCTATATTTATGTTTGAGTTCAGTCTTTCTCCCTATGTCAATGGTCTTTACTTCTATTGAAATAGTCTTTACTAAAGTCTTCCTTGCCATTTTTAACAAATGGAAGAATAATTTGTCTTTTACACTTCATATCATTTTGAAGACCAAATATTATTGAGTGTGATGTCTACATTCTGATGTCAATTTGTTGCTCTGTAGAGCTAGTTCTCAGAAACTGGCTCTGCATGTTTCTTGTTCTTCCTTTTAATTTTCTTTCTCTAATCTGCAGTGTTTGAGAAGTCAGATAATCAAAGTTGTTAGAATTGTGTATAAAGTAAGGAGATAAACTCTAAATTAAGTTCTAATGTTTAGTCCTTATAATGGCTATTTCTGTAACTCAGAAGTCCTTTTCTCCATTACTTTTAATTTGAGACTGTTTAGAAGGCCAGAGTGGCTCAAAGCACTGAGTGAAGAAAATGTTACTATATTAAAAGCAGAGTATAAAAGCACCAGGATTATACATATTTGACTTACCTTGAAGAGAAAGCTTTAAATGGTCAACAAAGCTTAACACTTGTGACTCTGTCTGCAAATTACCATTATATGAAAATTAAGAATAAATTTCTTAGAACCAATTCTTGCTTTTCCCTGATATATTTGTCAACAAATAAATGGAATAGTTTAGGTTTTACTTGGCTGACAGATTGGCTGAATTTCTACTTTGAGATTCTTTTCTTCATGTCATATGAATTCTTACTGAACAGCCATGGCCCCAAAGAAGGCTTAAGACACTGTATCTGATTCAAATGAGCTAATCACAGACTTTCATTGTTGTTGGTGAGTAAAGAAATTCCAGTGGATCCTATCTTGTCCTCACTGCCAACCACAGATGATCTTTGAATTTCACAGTTTATCTCAGGGATTAGATAATCAGGTAGAACTAAGACGAAATCTTGTTAGAAGGTATGAATATGTGCACAAGAAGTAAGTTGGTATTTCATCTCAGCTCTAATGTTTCATAAACACTCTGATCAAAGAATGAACTTCTAGGGTGCCTGGATGGCTCAGTCAGTTGAGCTTCCAGCTCTTGGTTTAGGCTCAGGTCATGAACTCATGGGTTGTGATACTGAGCCCTCATCATTGGGCTCTTTACTCAGAGGGGAGTCTGCTTGAAGATTCTCTCCCTTTCCCTCTCCCTCTCCCTCTGACCCTCCTCGTGCTCATTCTTTTTTTTTTCCTCTCTAAAATAAATAAATAAATCTTAAAAAAAAGAAAAAAGAATAAACTTCCATCCCTTTATTCATTGACTTAGAAACATTTATAAATGCCTGGTAAGTGCTAGCTGCTGTGCATGAATGAATAAGGTAAACTATAGCACCTCAGTCTAGTAGAAAATAGCTCAACTTATTTATGAGTTACCCAATCTTAGTGAATTAAGAGTGGATAAATGTGATTTAATCAATAATAATCCTTCCTTATTCTTAAAGAATTAAAGTCCTTCTCAAATGTGTATTTCCATTTTGAAAATATGAACTTAATACAAATAAAAATATAAAGCACTGATTCATTTATACTTAGATTAATACTATTACCTATATTAAGTTCAGTACTTGATACACAGTTCTACTCCTGCTTCAATCATTTATCTGTGCTCAAGCCTGTCAGCATAGTACTTGAAATGAGTTTACTGTTACTTGCAAATTTCTGCCAACTTTCTTTATGTTGAAGGATTTGAGGTGTAGAGGAAATTTTCTTATCTATTCTTTCAGATGTGATCACTTAAAGACACATTTAATGCTATTGGATTATTTTCTTAAGGCTTTTTGTATTTTGGTCTTGCTTTTTCTTCCAAAGGATCTGATTCTTGCACCCAAAAGTTTTATCTTCTCTTAAACTACCAGTCATTTGTGCCTTTTCCCTTTTAGTAAAATTAATTATCTGATTGCTCCCAGGTGCAGAGTTTGCTTAAATTTCCAACTCAGAGTGGATCCTGGGAATTCTTTTCCTGCATGTTACACAACCCTGAATCCCTGGTTCTTATACAAAGTACTTTACATAAATGCTGTGACAACATAGATCAGTATTTTCCCAGTCTTTTTAATTAAATGATAAAAATTTTCAAATCTACTAAATGCAGGCTCCTTGCAAAGCATAGTTATTATTTAATATTTAACTTAAGATAGTGTTAAATTCTAAAATTCTTAATCCATTTTTCTCCCTTTTTGTCCTTGTCTCTTCACCATCATAGATAAGAATATTAGTCTTTGAAATTTGTGTTTCATTTCTATTCAAGAATATAAAAGCAGAACATGTCAAATGATTGTAAAGACCTCAGAAAATTCATGAAGCATTTTGTGTTGGGTGTATGTTTAAGCACTTCATTTTAAGATTTCCTACTGAATAGTCCACATAAGAAAAGCCATGGCACTTATTTACTTAAACTAACAAACACTAAAAACAAACAAACAAACACTACATGATTTTCTGATAAAGATTCTTCTCACTTTTCAAAGTTTGGTTTCTAAGCAGAGATGGTTTATATTAAGCACGTAAAGTAATTTTTGCAGATTCTGAGAATACATTTGACATTATAACAAGAATTTTTTTCAGATATTCAGTGTTATTTCCTACATCACCAATGGCCATGGTAAAATGTAATATTGAATAGGAACTCCTCATTTGTCTGTAATATAATTAGATATTCCTACTTTGGTTTATAAGGCCTAGCAATAAAGGAAGAAGCCTAGACTATTCAGATTTGAAAGGGTTTTATATAAATTATAATCCAGAGGTTCCTGGGTGGCTGAGTTCATTGAGTGTCCAAGTCTTGATTTCGGCTCAGGTCATGATCTCAGGGACGTGGGACTGAGCCACATGTTGGGCTCCACATTCAGCATGGAGTCTGTTTGAGATTCTCTCTCTCCCTGTGCCCACTCCCACCCTACCCTACCCCACCCTCCGCTCACATGCTTTCTCTCCATCTCTCCAAAATAAATAAATAAAATCTTTTAAAAAATTATAATCCAAATCTCTCCTGTTGCAAAAGTGAAAGTTGAGAGATTAAATGGAAAAAGTGACAAGATGAGAATAAAATTATTTTAATTCCCCAATATATTTCTCACTTTATAGAAAGTTAGTAGGCTCATTTAGTGCTTGATAGATGGAGACAAAAATTTTATCCTTCCACTTAGATATATAATTTCAGTATTTATATTTATGGAGGAGTGAGGGGGCAGAGAGAGAGAGAGAGAGAAACCATTTCCAGCCTTGCTGAGAACCATATATATTATATATATATATATAATATATATATATTATATACATTATATATACCAACTATATAATTCCTTGATTTCAAAAAGTTTACTAACTAGAGATAGAGAAATGAATACACAATTAACTAAAATATGAAGAAAACAGACAAATACTACAAAGCATAGGATGATGTGGAGGTGGTAATATTTAAGAACTAAGCTAAAAAGAGACGTAATTATAAATGAATTCTTCTGAATTTCTGCTATTAATGTAGCAATGTGAAAAAGTAGCTTAATGCATGCATATACAAAGATTGACACCAATCATCCTGTCAAGGAAAACACTCAATGGATGCTTTGTCATCATTATCAGTTAAATACCCTGGGAACCATTTAAAAAGTCATGCTGAGGGGCGCCTGGGTGGCTCAGTCATTGAGTGTCTGCCTTCGGCTCAGGTCGTGATCCCAGAGTCCTGGGATCGAGCCCCGCATCAGGCTCCCTGCTCGGCAGGAAGCCTGCTTCTCCCTCTCCCACTCCCCCTGCTTGTGTTCCCTCTCTCGCTGTGTCTCTCTCTGTCAAATAAATAAATAAAATTAAAAAAAAAAACAAATTAAATAAAAAAATACAAAGTCATGCTGAGGTGGCCCTGGGCCATGTTGCAGTGAGGTTGGGTAGAGCCTTTATACACTCTGTGACCATGGAATATGTCTTGATGAATCATCATTGATAGTTTAAACTGTCATTGTGCACTATTGCATGTAATTTAGGCATACCAAAAATATAGTTCTATCATTTATGATGGTTGTTCTTCTTAAAGCAAGGACCCACAATATTTTTAACCAGCTCCTTTCCCTTTAGTTTCTTAGACAATCTTATTGGCAAAAGATATATATTTGTATTAGCATCCATTTTGATGGTAACTTTTGTGAAAGAATTACTGAGTTATTTTTTGGCAGTGTCTGATCCATTAAATCTGAATATTTGTCCACATTCATCAGCCAGTTCTTCAACTGCTGGTGTTTTATTTGGTATAATTATTATTTTTCCTAAGACTTGCATTGTCAGAGGTACAAGAAGCTTTTCCTATGAGACTTATTTCCAGCAATAGTCAATAACTGCAAGACCAATTAAACCTTGGTAGGCAGCAAGTGCGTTTTGCTTAGTTTTGTTTGTTTTGTTTTTTCCCATTCAATATTTTATGAGCAGTGACACTTTCAGAGGAGGTAACTTATTTTTATGACATAACTTGTCTTTCCACATAATTGAGCCTCCCAGGACCATCTGCCATCAGATTATGCCATATAATGTGGCATTGGATACAAAATTAAGTCATGTTCACAAATAATTCTATAGTTGAGATGCAGATTTCCAGCATCTTCCATCTAAGAGAGTATAATTGCCATGATGCTTGTATTATACAAGGTATTAGAGGACTATGTCTTATAAGTGCCAAATGCTTATACTTTCTATTATTATAAGTCAAGATGTGTATCTCTTCTGATTCTATGTTTAAAAGTTTTAATTCTGTAGCACAAAATGATTGGTAGTAATAGTTAAGCAATTTATGGCAAGGCTCTTCTCCTTGTATCCATGGTGTTGATTTCCAGGGTGCCAATAACAATGTTTTGCAGTGATGAACCAACCATGTTACCGAGGCAACTGCATTCATTCTTTCACTCAACAAGGACCATGAAGCCATGTAATGAGTACCATGTCGTGAGTCACTGTTCCAGGTATTGGCAACATAACAATTAACAAGATAGAGAAAATTTCTGCATTCATGGATCTTGTATGTGGCTCTGCTAAGATTTTACCTTGGTTGTTTCTATTCCTCTGAATGTGGGAACTTTATTTATTGCACTTAAGATATTCATTTTACGGGGCGCCTGGGTGGCTCAGTCATTAAGCATCTGCCTTCGGCTCAGGTCATGATCCCAGGGTCCTGGGATCGAGTCCCACATCGGGCTCCCTGCTCAGCAGGAAGCCTGCTTCTCTCTCTCCCATTCCCCCTGCTTGTGTTCCCTCTCTCGCTGTGTCTTTCTCTGTCAAATAAATAAATAAAATCTTTAAAAAAAAAAAAGATATTCATTTTAATCACCATTTTTTTTAATGTTATGTACATAGTAACCACCAAATAAAGATGACATGAATGAATAGTACTGATCGTAATTTTAGCTTGACAATCAGCTACTTGTAATTCTGGATTTGCTATTGCTCTAAATGATCCTTTTATCTTTGGTTTCTTACTATAATTTGTGATTTCCTAAACCAAAATAGTAAGTATGAAAAATAATCCTTAATATTTTGAAACTGAAGAAAGTGAAGTCAGTACTCTTAGAGAATTATCTGGAGTCTACTACGTATAGGTTATGAGTTTGTTATCAAACTTTTAGCTCTAACAATTTAGCCCCTTTTCATTTGAAAAGTGTAGTGTGTTCTTTCAAATCAAGGTGAGATGATTTATTTTAATTAATGGTTTGCTCTGCATAATTTCAATGCCTGAATTAAACACACAAACATATACATGGATTCCATCTCTGTACCATTTTACACATGGATAAAAACATATAGCACCCAAATACAATGATAGAGACACTGCAGTATAAAAGCCTATTCTGGTGCTACTTCAGGCAGTAGAAATGTAAAATTACTTTATTGTGTTTTTTTTTTCATTTTAGTATTTATTATATCTACTATTTCCCACACAAATAACTGTACCTTCTTTAAAAATTATCAAAAGTATCCTTTGGCTTTGTAAATTGAGAGAATGGTACATTTTGGTCTCTATATATTTATTTGATCTTTAACAAAGTAAAACTTTGTTTAAAAGATCTAGACTCCTAAGGTCCCTATTTTTGTCTTTTAGGGAATCCCCAGTGTTCAGACTCAGTAGCTTGGCATTTGTGGTATTTTGTGATAGACCCTTGCTAGCTTTCCAATTTTCTCTCTTTATTCCATGCATAGTGAAACCCTGGAAATCTCTCAGATTTAAAATTCTTTCAGAGCTCTGTGTCCTTGCATATTTGTACTCTCTTGCCTAGACTATATTTCTCTGGCCTTAATTTCATTTTAGCTGCCAACTTCTGCATTATTTCCCCAAATCACCACCCCAGAATTAAGTTCTGTCTACACACACATTGAAGGATGCTTAACCACAGTGATGTCTACTCAGTGAAGTGTTACTAACCAAGTCTCCATAAAATCAGTAAAGAGGAAATATCTAAGTTTTAGGAAACAATATGCCTGCTTCTCCCAAATTTTGGAGGCCAATAGAATGGAAAATATCAGGGTATTATTAGAAAGCAATAGTTCTCAACCACATGTTTGGAAAGTTTGAGCTTTGCTTTGTAATGACTCCACCCTGAAAATTCATTCCTCAGTTCCCCTAAGCCAGAGACAGATCCTCTAGAAAGTCTGCCTGGTTATGTTTCTCCTTATAGTCACCTTTACCTTTTCCTTCTTATGCCTCACCAAAGGAAGGGAATAGTGCAAACAGTTTGGGCAGAACCTTAGAAATGTATCCTGTCCCATAGAGTTAACCATTCTAACTCATTCTCTTAAGGCATAACCTCAAATGTGCTGATTACTTAATGTATACCACTTACCTTTTATTATAATTATAGTCAATATCTTACCTGTTATACATTGTACATGTTCCAAATGGACTCTTTGTTAAATTAGATTATAACAACTTATCTCCCGGTCTTTCCCTAAATTTAAAACTCTCAATGTTAGATTATGTCACATCAATCTTACTATCCCCTAGAATCTAACATTATGTTTTAACTCTGTACTGTATCCTCTAAAGACATTTGTCGAATTGTTATCCTACAGTCCCTTTAATGAATTGATAATTGAATTCCAGACCTTGAGTGTGGATAATTTACTCATTTTCATATTACATATTTAGAAATTTATTATTTTTACTAAGAGAATATAATTAATGAGGGATATGAAATAGAGAAACAAAGGCTATATGTATTTATAGCAATATAATAGCAATACTTAATACATATAACACATTGGAAAATATTGACAGAATCTTTTCTTTTCCCTTTCAAGAGACAATGCCCTATTTTTGGAAGTATTTCAGAAGGTATATACTACTTTTCATGTATAATTTTCCAAGTTATTTTAAATAATATCTAAGACTGTAGATATTGTTTCGAATCTTGAACACATTGCAAATATCCAGAGTAGAGAGGCAAGAAATATAGATAGATTAGCTTAGGAATCGCGTTACTGTAAGAGTATACATTTCCCCTCAGATGGTGTTTTAGCAATGCCATCTTAAAAGCATCACATTTGTGTCATGAAGAGTTAAATCAAGCATAAAATGGAGTTGGACCCATTATGGTATCTTCAGCTTTTGGTTGCAATTGATTAAGGTTATGAAATCAACTTAATGACTTCGCCTCTAACGTACTTTTAATAAACTAAAAAAGGCAAGAGGTAAACTGAAAATAACAGTGCATTGCACGTTACATTATGGGATTTTGTTCCAATGTGTGTACGTCTTATACATTTACATTTTACTTTTTTTTTTTTCTGAACAAACAAGTCTGAAGACTTGATTCAGAGTGTTTTTCCAAAATTCCATTTAAAACAGGAGTCTACAATTTATGAAGACCACATTGTTATTAAATAGTTTGCAAAACATGCCCAAACACCCACTTTCCCACAGCATGCCTTTGCTTTCCTACGTATCATCAAGGTGAGATTTGCTAACTTGAAGCCGTTGGCTTCCCAACAAATATTGCAGGTATCCATTCAGTTTGATGTGATAGTGCTGATAGATTATATTGATCCAGCAATATATCTCTTAAGTCCTGTTTGCAATCGAGTATGTGTAGATTGCTAAAATTAAAAGATAATACTATAGAGATTGAGTGTTGTGGTTCATTAACTGGAAAAACCACTTAAAAATATATGCAGCCAAAAGTTTTGATGATTTGTCATCATTAGTTGAACAAAACTGATATTCAAAATGTGGAATATTTTGAAATGAGAAATGAAATAGAAATGTATTTCACTATTTTCATTTTAAAAATGATTTTATGTATCTTGTTTTTCAGAACTCCCACACATACTAGCTCTAAACACAGTGGAGGTTTAGTAAATCTGACTAAAAAATGCAGATTGCTCTAGAAAAATAGTATTAGTGGCAGGAACAGAAATAGTCTGGGATAAAAACAATGAGGAGAAGCAATCTAGAGAAACAGAAGATACATGTAACAGCCTTGTCTTCATTTCAGTGTCTCTAATCAGAATTCAGGACAATTATTAAAATAATGATATTTGAGCTATTCCCTTCTAATCTTTTGTATAGATTGTTATTGACCCCACCTGGCTTCAACTCTATGACTGTCTTCTGGTTTATTAGTTTCCTGAACCCTCCTCCTTGTTTATAATACATTTACATAAGTATGAAATTATTCATTATCATCTTCCCTAGGTCTAAAAGAAGGTTTAAGGTGAAGCCTTATTGACTTCATGAATGAATTTTGCAATTTATGCCAGTTTAACAACTAAAGAACTAATCCTATTTTAATCGAATATCAGTAGCAGTCTCCAAAGTTTCTCATGGATGTGTAGGCAGCTGATAAATCATTTCCTATCCATGTCTGCTACCCATTTCTTCCATTTCCAGAGAGTGGTTCATGTTCCACAAATAGAAAAACCCAGGCATATTTTTTTTCAGCCCACAAAAATCTGATAATAAACAAAATTAATTCCTCAATCCATGTGAAAAATGGAAGTACTTAATTCATGTGTAAGGATTATGTACTAAAATGTACTTTTTGCCTATTTGACTTAATATGTCAATACCATGACAGAAGAATTAGCAGCTCTTTTAAATATATCACCACAAATAAGTGTTCATATTTATTTTATAATGTCAAGAAATACTTTTTAAGTCTACTCATATTTCAAGTGAAAGTTATATTTGCTTTTTACCCTAAGATCTTTTATTTTTTTTTATATTATAACATCTCTAAACAAATTGACACAGTAACAGAATGAGAACATTTCATTGTATGAATTTATTTATTATGTACACAGGAATTTTTCAAATGTATGTCATTTTTGTCTTCAAGTAATTGATTTGTTTTTCTGTAACAGTATCATTTGCTCTATTCTATTTTTTATGGAGCATGAATAAAAGTCATCTTTAACTCCAAAAAAACAAATTAATAAAATTATTTTTTATGTACATAAAAAGCATACACACTAGCTTTGAGTTCATTGCTTTCAGCAAAACATTCATTTATTTTAAGCTGATTCACTTACAGAACACTGGATTCAAATGACTACATTTTAAAGTTAGTTGAATCTTGATGAAATTGACAATATCAGTTTCCATTGTAACCAAGGGACCACTCATAAAAATACAAGGAAGAAACTCTATTATTCCATCTACTCTGAAGTACAAAGTCACCCTTCCCATACATAAAATCATTAATTACTCTAGTCATGAATTGTTTATTCAGAAACTTTCCCTCTTAGAACATGAAATAATTTCTCTATAGTACAAAAGGAATTTTATTATTAATATTATTCTAAATTATGTGACACATTTTTTTTATTATGTTATGTTAGTCACCATACATTACATCATTAGTTTTTGATGTAGTGTTCCATGATGCATTGTTTGCGTATAACACCCAGTGCTCCATTCAATACGTGCCCTCTTTAATACCCATCACCGGGCTAACCCATCCCCCCACGCCCCTCCCCTCTAGAACCCTCAGT
The DNA here is from genome assembly GCF_054177405.1 of Leptonychotes weddellii. Taxonomy (NCBI): domain Eukaryota; kingdom Metazoa; phylum Chordata; class Mammalia; order Carnivora; family Phocidae; genus Leptonychotes; species Leptonychotes weddellii. Next base: position 14,894,274 of record NC_138375.1, on the reverse strand, counting down.
TTGTTTCTCAGAGTCCATAGTCTCTCATGGTTCGTCTCCTCCTCCGATTTCCCTCCCTTCATTTTTCCCTTCCTACTATCTTCTTTTTTTTTAACATATAATGTATTATTTGTTTCAGAGGTACAGGTCTGTGATTCAACAGTCTTACACAATTCACAGCACTCACCATAGCACATACCCTCCCCAATGTGACACATTTTATTGAGAAAAAAATATTTTACTGTATTAAGTCACACATGGTAATTAAGAACTAATTCTTTTAGGCTATAATTAGGAGACTATGGAAATTACAAAAAGGTATCTAATGCAGAACAATATAGTCTTTATATTAAATAAAATTAACTTCATTGTGGTCATCGTTAGCTCAGTTGTTTAATCTTGGGTCTTTTATTTTTCCTAAGTGATTTACTACTAGACTGTCTAGATGTAGCACATATATAAACAGGTAACCCTTCTTGATGTTTTAGCAATTTGTTAGCAATGGACTAATGACAGATTTTGTATCACCTGGGAATATTTATTTCTTTTTGTGCATCTTTGGTGTGTTTTGTATTTGAGCTTATTTTCTATTTAAATCATTGCCATCATGTTATAATTCCATACATTATTTTTAATTCAAAATTAAGTATGTCTGATGGAATAATAATTTATTATGAAATACTGTAGGAATACTACCACCTCCCTTAGTGACATATTTTTGGAGATTTTTGGTCCCTTGGTCTTTTGACATCAAACCCTTACAAGTGAACAAAGGATAAATCTGGTGACATTTAAAGACCATTAAAAAAAAAAAATCCAAGCAAGTTTGTATCAAAAAATAAATATATATTGTGTATGTATGTATGTATGTATATATTTTTTCACACACATCTGCATATATATTTTTAAATGAGTACCTGTATTAAGTATTGGTTTCTCTTACTTTGGCTGTTTTCATGATCAATGGGAATTCAATGAAAGATCTGCAGTGTGTTGTGTCGCTTTTACTGACTGATTATGTCTAAAGATAATGGCTGCATTTATTTGTGTTGGAACAGCGAAGGGAAGTTAAAGTCAGGCTAAGAGGAGGTGAGCTGTTGGGCATATACACAAGGGCATACGAGTGGGGAGTTTGGTTTCAGTTTCAATTTAAGAATTCATGAATTGAATAATACCTCACTTTACAGTGCAGAGGAGATGGGAAGGCAAGCTGGATTCCCACAACAGAACGGAGTAATCAGTGGAAGCAATTAACAACAAGTGTCTCTGGCAATTTGAAATGTTGCTTCGTTTTCTGGAAGTGGGATGAAATGGATCTATTTCTTTTTCTTCTTCTGGCCTGCAGTTATTTATGTTTATTAAATAGTATATGATAGCACATCAAATAAAATGGTGAGTGATTTAAGCACCATAAATATATATAATTGAATATTTATGTTATGAGAATAAAATCTCAGTTTGGTTGATTGTAGATCTACATATAATAATTTTAAATCTTTGAAAACATTGACATATTTAGGCTAAACCTAACTAAACAGCAGTATTAACAATGGTGATGATAATAATTATAACAATAATTATGGTGATGGGCGCCTGGGTGGCTCAGTTGGTTAAGCGACTGCCTTCAGCTCAGGTCATGATCCTGGAGTCCCTGGATCGAGTTCCGCATCGGGCTCCCTGCTTGGCAGGGAGTCTGCTTCTCCCTCTGACCCTCCCCCCTCTCATGTGCTCTCTCTCATTCTCTCTCAAATAAATAAATAAAATCTTTAAAAAAAAAACAATAATTATGGTGATAAAAATAGTAGACAGAAAGGATCACTTGGTGGATTCTCCAATAAAAGTACTATTTGATTTGATCTTTGATCAATCTTTCACCACTTTTCAAACTTGTACTTATAGATGTTTTTGACACTTGGGTACCTTAGAAACTATTCTTATTTTTCTTCTCTGGACTTCTACTCTTGATATTTAAGTTGACTTATTTGAGAATGGGGTGGCTGGCTGAACATGCCCTCTTCTAGCAACTCTGCTGCAGGGGACACTGTGGAGAGTGGTTATTATACCCAGGTGTGATGTCAAGATTCTCTGAGGGAATATCCATGTGGTTTGTCTATTTAGGGGAGTGGTTCTAACTTGTCAGTCTTTGTAACAATATCAGATATAGGACCTGCCTTCGCCATGCTTGAGTGTGCTAGTTTTTGCTGGGTAACTAGGGGTTTGCAGGCCTACGGTTGAGGGTATATAGGTAATGGTCACACACCATTACTAAGCTATATCTACCAGAATGTCCCTAATTTGGGGATTATTCATTTATTAACTCCTTCATTCAGGCAGCATATATTTACTAACTGCTTTTTTATGTATCTCATACACACTGTTCTTAGCACCCTGATGCAAAGGAAAATAAGACAGAGTTGATCCTTGATCTCCCAGAGCAGTTAAATGAAGTGGGTACTGACATATCAACAAATGAATACCTTTAGCCACTTTGAATGTCAATATAATAGGCAAAAATGATATGTTTATTTGAATTGATGATGCACTCCTACTTGCATACAACAGAATTCATTCTAGTTGGTTTAAACAAACAAACAAACAAACCCCTCCCCCCCAAAAAAAATTTACTATCTGTAAGGGCCTTGGCTAACCTGAAGAATTCCCAGGACCACCAGAAAAACAGTACATTGTCTATTTAGCAGGAGCTGTGGAACCCCTCCCACTGGACTGCCTCCTGTGTGATCCAGTTGCTTCCAGTCACACACCAGCAGTTCTCAGTAGAGAAGAGGTGCAGAGATACTCCAGCTTTTACTCCAGCTTCCCCTAACTGCTTGAGCCTGCTCTGGCATAATGACACCCTTCCTAGGGTATTTATCTCATGAAAAATGTCTTTATTCATAGGGCTCTTCTCTGAATAAAAGTCTCAAGCCAGTGGGTTTGATTAGGAGGAACTAAGTAATTTGTTTATTTCAAATAACCAGAGAAGACTTGAGACATTGAATATAAAACCTATTTCCATTTATATTGACCATTCTGCCACTCCACTGATTAACTTATAACATTAAATTAGCAATCATTTATTAAATCTTTTCTAAGTTTCAGGCAATCTACTAGCTGCTGGCTTTATCATCAGGTGTACCCTCTACATCACAAGATACTCATAAGATATGTTGTAAGAGATTTTATTCAATTTGCTATTGAAGTCCATTTGGTCATCATTTCACTTATTACTTGTTAAAGGCTCTTACAAGGAATTTTCAAGATGTTCTCCACTTTTTTCAAAACTTCATTCTTCAGAGATGCTGAAACTCCTACATCACAAACACACTTGAGTTGCTTGATATGAATTTTTTTCTTTGAAGGTCCTGTAATCTAATGTCTGGTTTTCAGTATTTCAATTAATCTATCTTCTCCAAATGTTTCAATCACTGATTTAACCTTATTTATTTATATCTACCTTATTTATATATACACATTTAGTGTATATATAGATATATATATATGTGTCAGAATAGTGTCAGAATGTGTCAGAATAGTGCCTGACACATTTTTTATGTGTCAGGCACTATTCTGGTTCTGGGAATATGACAGCTCAAAAAGCAAATATTCCTGCTCTCAGAGAGCTTACACACTCACACTAATGATTGTACAACATAATGGCTTTTATCATCTATGATTTACAACTTTTACAACTTCTCTCATGTTAGACTCCTTCTTCTAAATTTTTGTTTTATTCTTTCCACTTTAATATTACAGTGCTATCTTGAGACTTCTTAATTGATCTTTCTAATGTTCAAAATTCTCCATATCCTCTTCTCAGCCATATTCCCCTTTCCTCCACATTTCTCCCACATATATTTCATCGTCTCATACAGACTTGCCAGTAATTTTTTAGAGGCTCAATCATAAATATATATTTAATCCCACCCTCTTCACATTTATAAGCAAGTTAGGTATGTTTAATTGTATATCCATGTGAAACCTAACGGGTCCAAGCTTGAAGTTATCAGTTCTATCCTTCAATTATCTTTCTTATACTTTAAACTTAGAAATATGTTAAGAATTCTTTTCCATTCCTTCACCATCCACACTTCATCCTCTCAGACCATCTAATTTATCCTTAAATCCTGCTCATTTTTTTTCAGTGTTTTATATTTCCTACTCCTTTCTAAATCTATAGGGTGTGTGTTTCAGAAGGGGAAAACATGGGAGAAAACTTTACATGGATAATGATGTTTGAACTATTTTTTTTTAAATACAAATAAGAATTCAGTAGTTGGATATATTGCCTGGGTCGACTAGAATGAACTAACATATAGACCTAGATACATGTAATGTCGCAAACACTACGGAAGTATTTTTCTCACTCATGCAATAGTTGTCATGGGTTATTCCAGTTCAATAGCTGACACTTCTCCCTGGGTAATTCAGAGACCCAGGCTCATTCCCCAGGTCTTGATGCTGCATCTGACTGGCAGAAGAGGACAAACCATTCCCTCAAAAATTCTTGACTCAAAAATAGCCCATATCAATTTTATTTCAAATGCTTTGATTTGAATCAGCAATGTGTCTATATATAATTGTAAGAAAATCTGGGAAATATAATCCTCAGAAAAAGAACTACAGTTGTGGAGACCAGCTAGCAACCTAGCCTGTCCCACAATGGAAATGGAAAAAAAGAATTTCAAGGTAGAGAAAATTATGTGCAAATAAAAGCAGAAAGTATAGCACAGGAAGGAAACAATAACATGGTCAGTGTTGTTAAAGTATTAATGGGTAGCTATTGACTGAGAAAGTTTCAGGGGCTGAGAAGGTACCATGGCAGATAATTCAACTACACTGAGAGAGGGTGGAATTAGTGAAACAGGGACTTAATTATTATGCTGAGGAGTGTGAATTTAGCCTCTGATAGGAGCATGCTAACAATATGAAGTGAGAAGCAGCATCAATAGTTTGTGTTACACAAAGAACATTCTGTAGCATTATGGGATTAACTAGTTTGGAAGTAAGAGTCTTGTTTGAGACAATAGTTCCCCTACCTTACTGGAAACTTGCGTGAAGGCAAATCCTTATTCATTTATCTCTGTACTCAATATGAAATTCAGCATCATGTTGGTTATTATGTGATTTGATGACTGTATTTGAAGACAGGCCTTTAAAGAGGTAATTAGGTAAAAATAGAGTGCTGAAGTTAGGCCTTAGTCCAACAGGACTAGTATTCTTATAAGAAGAGTGGATAAGTGTCAGGCAACACAAACAGAGGGAAGACCATATGATGACAAAGGGAGAAGGTGGCCAACTGCATACAAGGAAAGATGCCTCAAAATGAAACTCCCAGACACTTTGGCAGCCGGGGTCCAGCCTCCAGAAGTATGAGAAAATACATTTCTATTATTTAAGCCACCTTGTGTGTGGTGTTTGTGATGGTAACCCTTGTAAGTTAATACGGTGACATTCACTTAATATAAATTCAGCAAATATTTATTACCACTGTTCGATTTAACCTAAATCCAGTCTGTACTAACTAGCCTTTCCTCTGCTCCCACCCATGCCCATCATCAACTACCCTAACTTTCCTATCTGATTACCAAATTCTCTCTCTGTCCCAACGTCAAATGGTATTAGGCTCTGAATGAGATCTAACACTGGGGAAGAATAATTAGTATTTTAGGAAAATTGAGTGTTAGTAATTAAGGGAGTAACACCTTAACTAATTACTTCTATGAGGCTCCATCTGTTTCTTTTTTCAGTATGGTTCAGTAAACACCCCAACAATCATGCATGCACAATGAAATCAGAATATATTCCAAAGCAGTGTGTTGTCACAGAGACTTTTGAGCTAGTGCATCTAGTTTATAGCTATCCTGTCATTTAAAAGTTACAGGTGTGTGAGCAATTTACTTAACCTTTGAAAGCATCCATTTATTTTTCAAAAAATAGGATGATATTAATTCATAAAGCTGTCATTAGAATTAAATAAAATAAATCATTGGAATGTTCTAGCACAGTGCCTGGTATATGTGATGTTTTTCTGTAGATACCCTTTTCTTATTAAATTGTGCTAAGCTGGTTTTAAATGTTATTCACTAAGAATTGCTAGAAAGTAGTTTTTCCTGTGAAATGGAAAGGAAGAATTACCTACCATATATAGAAATTATCAAATGATATGTTGTTCCTCCAAACAGCGTTCATTCATTCAAACACATCAAGAGAAATAGAAATAGAAATTTATTGTCACTTTAAAAATTTGTAACCTTTAGCATTTCTCCATATAGTATTTATAGACTTACCTATTTTTGAAATGAAAACATTCTGTTATTATAAAATAGAAAAAATATATATCAAAATAGAAAGCAAGAAAGAGAAAAAATATAATTACTCAACATGACTGCCTTAGTGAAATTTAACCCCTTGTGGGTCTGCATTTATATTTTGGGTGTTGATTCTATTTGTCAATTTTATATGTACTTCTGGTTTTCTACCTCTTTAGCTTTGATTTTTTTAATACCCCGAATGAGAAAAAAAACAAAGACTGTTTACTCCAGCTATATTAAGAATCAAATACTGTCTTGCTTCTTCACAGGTATGTGATATGAATTAAATGTGGGCTATAGGGAGTTATTTTTACACCTGAGGAGCCAAAAGTATATGGATGGTAACCAACTGCACAAGGTCATAGGATGGGTCAATGGGGAATCTTGCCAAGACACATGGGTAATCTCACCATAGCCTCACAGTCTGAGCATGATGCTCTCCTGGTTGAAAACCAGGGTTTGGAGATGAACCCCGTGGGTTAGAATCTAGAGTCAAAGACCCCAGAGCTGCATGACCAGTTTGGCCATTTGAACTTCAGTTTAATGATTTGTAATGGCAATGTTGCACAACTCATGCTATGAAAACTTGTAAGCCAATGTATATGAAGTGTTATGTTTACCAATAAGTGCCCAGTAGACTGGGTCATCTAAGACATGGCAGGGATTAAGTACCATTTTTATTCATAGGGCACAATTAATATTTGTTTAATTTTTGGCCAAATTATAAAATTAAAAAAAATACCTGATCTTCTGATTTTACAACCAGTTTATTGTATGCATTCTGTGCATCCTTCATACACTAAAACAAACAAACAAAATATTTGTAAAAAGCCTTGCAGCATTTTGTCTCCCTGGTTATGCCACACATATACAAATTATATACATTTGAAGTAATAATTTATTCAAGAAAATTGTGGGAGGAATAAAGAAATGACACAAATATTGAGTTCTTTATGAGAAAACATTTGTATCGGGATGCCTCGGTGGCTCAGTCAGTTGAGCGCCCGGCTCTTGGTTTCGGCTCAAGTCATGATCTCTGGGTCCTGAGATTGAGCCCTGCATTGGGCTCCAGGCTCAGCATGGAATCTGCTTGTCCCTCTCCCTGTGCTCCTCCCCCCACTCACACTCTCTCTCAAATAAATAAATAGATAATAAAATCTTTAAAAAATACCCATTTGTATCAAACAATATTTATAAAATAGGGATTAATTTAGAATGAACTTTAACTATTACCAAATAACTTTGCTGAATAAATACATAGTACTGTGGCATAATCATTTCATAATATTAACCTTTATTTAAAATTATAGTAAAATAGGTGTTACACAATAACATACTTAAGGTTATCTAAGGTGCCATTTTCTTTTACTTTAGTCTTTGGGTAAATACCATAGTTACTGCAATCATATCCTATTATGTTAAAGTTTATGCAAAATGCAGTTTCTGTTTGCTCAGAAATATCTCCATCTTCCTCCCTTTAGCACATCACAGCGTTGGAAAACTGTAAGAGCTGTATCTTCCTTTTGTCTCCCACTCATAAATTTTTTTAAAGAAATTTCAAAAACAGTGAAGAAAGAGGGCAAACCTAACAAAACAACAGGGTCATTCAGCTTAGACCTGGTTATGGATAATTATTAGTTTATCACTTATATTAGTGGTTTCCTTTGTTGGATTATATAATTAATTGGCCAAAAGACACCATGGGTTCATACCTCTAAAATGAGGAGATGCTGTTATTCTTTCCTCTTTCTCTGCTCACCTCTTTTCTTCAATAATAATTTGAAGAGCCTGGTAACTTAGTTGATCCACCATCTTCCCTTCTCTTTAAGCTGAATCCCTCTGGGTAGGAGAGGTGCTGGGAAGCAGCAGAGAGGAAAGCTCTACAGAAATTTTGAATGAAAATGGGCTTGAGTCTGAGCCTGTGAAGGAGAATATTAAGGTCTCCCTTGAGGAGAGAGATTTCATGAAAGAACTGGCTCAGAAAAAGGAAGCAGAGCTCTCGTGAAGAAACGCAAGAACATTTGTGTTATTCTACGCTCTCCTCCAGAACATCAATATTTTACAGGCTTATCCATTGGGAAATGATAGAAGATTCTATCTCCACTAAGTAAAAACGCATATAGCTCCCTTTGAGGGATTGCCTGTTACCATCTAGATAGGTGGGAAAATTACTAATGCTTGCACTTTTCAAGGAAATATTTTCTTATTACTTTTCCTTGTTTTATTTTTCCCTGTATCAGAGGAAAAATGCACAGGCAAGGCAGAAAAAGAAAAAAAAAAAAGTATGAAACAATGCATATTTGCGGTCCATTATGCTTATTTAGGTTCTCCCATTACAGCAGGTTGGTAAAAAAATGAGTTTTCTAATTAGAAAAGTGGAAACTTTCAACTAATGGATTTGCAACTCCAAACTAAGACTGAATATTACATTATTACATACAGACTTTTTTATTCCTGAAGCATTAGGATTGGTTAAATGGTGTCAATAGATTTGAATCATAACTAGGTATAGCCAATACTAACCATTTCTTAAAAATTCATAAGAAGTATGCATATACCTCCTAAAAATAATGGAACAGCACCAGTAAGTGCAAAAGGAGTCACAATATAGGAAACAAAAGGAGAGAAATAGAGCTAATTGGCAAGGGGCCAGGTCTTGGAATTACCAATTCAAGCCATATTGAAACATATCATCATTTGTCAATCGAATGATGTAATCTGACAGGATGAATTATTTATTTCAGAATCCCCAAATGTTTATTTTATGAACTCAAAAAAATCTCAGCTTCAGGTCATTCTCAAATTTTGTCATCCCCTCACTTCACTTACGTGTTTAAAGGGTAAGTACCTCCTGAAAAAGATATTTTACTTTAGGTAAACATGAGAGGGAAGGGAGATAGCACCGTATGTTCAGATTTACAAGAAATGCTGTGTGTTGGTTATTTTCCTAAAATGGTGATCACCAAAAGCAAACATGTAGGGATTTTATGGTATAAAATATATACAAAATAGGCTTTGGTACTTGTATTGTCTGCCGTTTGTAGTGAAACATGGCCAACAGAACATGACTTTAAAGTTAGATAAGGCTGCCTTGAGACATTTTACAAATAGAGGAAAATATAAAGAATATTAGAGCAAATATCTGTTTAAAATTAATATAAGTATTTTAAACATTTTTAATTAAAATTACCCTTTGAAAATTTTGCTTGTCTTTTGTTATGTTGAGGTTCAAAGATAAGGATTAAATTGTGAAGAAAAAAACTGAAGAATTTTTTGAAGCTTTGATTCTAGTACATTTTTCTTTTAACTTATACAACTTGAGAATGTCAAAAGGAAATGAGGGTGAACAATATATGGAGCTGAGGGGTAGTTTTTGCGAGTGATATGCCATGATGTTATTTTTAAAGACAATTTCTTGCTGAATTTCTGTATGAAAATTAAAGAGAAATTCAAAATAAAAAATATCGTGACTCCCCATAGCTATGTTTTTGTGATGCTTTTCTACTTCCCTCCGTATTTTTCCGTCCACAAAAGAAAATCATTGGGAAAATGTCAGTCGGTAGATTTCTAGGATTATTTGATCTGATACCTCTGGTGAGTAAACATGGTCATTTGTATTAAAATGTAATCCTCAAGGTAGATTTCTTCCGTCACAATTAAAATGCGGAATTATAAGTTTTATTACAAAAAAACTTAATGTCATTCACTCAAGACCCGTCATATTTCACTGTAAATGTTTAATTTCTGTTTCCATAAGCCACTTTTCAATATAATATGTACATTATATAAGAGGTGTATATACTCAGAAGCATAGGACTATTTACACTTTCTGCATGTGCCTGGCATTTATCTCATTACTGCATCTTTATTTTTGCTTGAGATGTCTTTCCCTATCCTAATTCCATATGGAAACATATGAGTACATCAAGTGTCATGTTAATTCAATTTCTTCTTTGGGTTGCGTTCCCACCAAAGTATTCAGAACTCATCTTTAGTTCCTTAATTCTTTTGTGCATTATTTATACTTAATTTTAGGCAATTATCACAATATGCCTTGTGTTATATTGTTAGTTTTATATTTATAAATATACCCAAACAAGCCCAGATGATACTGTACATCAGAAAGTAAGTATATAATACAATTTATTATGATGATTTTTTTTCACTTAATTTACTTAAAGATGTCACTGAGAATTTTCTATCATAGACTCATTTGAACCATACTCTGAGCCTAGATGGTGTCTCTTACATGTTGGCCTCTTCACCCAATGCCAACTTCACGGTTCCCTAGTTGGTGACATAGGTTAATTTTAATGATTTACTTTTTAAAATCAATTCTTGAGCTCAATTCCATTTCTAATATCATGTACATTTACAGTAGCAACCCAGAAGGACTATGTTAAATCTTGTCCTGTTTTTAGATGTACCTTACCCAAGAAATGGACTTGAATGATTCTCATTTATGCATAGGAACTCAGGAGAAAGAATAAAGTGGAAATGTTCCTATGGAGAAAGTTGTCAGAATTGGAATTTAGAACAATGTCCATTCTATTTCTATTGTGTAACCAATTTTACTAACTACCCATATCAGTTCTTCTCAAAAAAAGAATCACCAAGTATTAGTAATCACAGAATGAATACATATTAACACAGCTAAAAACAGAAAGTCTCAGAATTCTTGCTCATATTTGAGCATTTTCTTGAGTTACAAGTTCAATATAATGTATCAAACATGTTCCAATAAGAAATACATTTCCTCTCCATTTCCCAAATATTTCTTGAAGTAAAATAGACTTTGCAAAATGATATGCTGTGTTTACTCTATTTGCTTTGGCTGTCTTCAGAGACTTTTTTTCCTTTGTAAAATGAGGAAATTAAATATTTTCTAAAGCACTTTTTTCTCTACTGTGTAATTATTCTAAACCCTTGGGTAAATCTGTTGAACTCAGTATAAATAGAACAAATTCAGGATCATTTTTAGTGATTGTACCTAAACATTTGAAATGACTTGTAACTTCCTTTCCTGACTGAATATAAACATGAATATCAAATGAAAGTAGTGAAAAGCTTATCCAGAGTTTTCACTGATGTGGTTTTCTGGTTACTGTACTTTCCTCTCGCAATTAGTAAGTATTTAATATTGTCTGAGCAGTATGTTAAGCATGTCAAGCACTATTTCATGTAATTACTTGTCCAATACGATGAGATCCAGTCTATAATAATCTCAGTTGTCAGGATCTGGAAGATGAGACTTAAGTGAATGGAATAAGGTGATGAGATCATTGGCTAGGAGATTTCCCATAAGAACTCACACCCTGAAAAGTGATGCAAAATGTTCTCAGCTTATCTCTCCATAAGAAATGGGGAATCCATAACACTAAAAGTCATGTATTTTTTTAGTTTTATTTAATAATATTTGAAAACATATCACTTTAAGGCAGATGTGATGGAAATCCTATTGGGAGTTAAGATCATAAAAAAGACCACAGTCGTATTTTCTGGGTATGTGCTCAGGACTCTAATTGGCTAATTAATCCTTCAGAGTGACGTGCAATTGGAATGGTTTTGACTTTTATGATTTTCAGTTACTACAAATCTTATTCAGAATATATATGTCAATGTGTATGTGTGTGTATAATTAGGAGATTGTGATACAGTTGACTAAGACATTGAAGACTCAAGAAAACTCTTTTTAAAATGGTTTTATTTTGTTAACAAAAATATAAATACATATTTATGAATGAATTGAAGAATAAAATAAAAATGTAATGATAAAATACAGAAAGAAAGTTAAAAGAATAAAAAGTGAGGGCGCCTGGGTGGCTCAGTTGGTTAAGCGACTGCCTTCGGCTCAGGTCATGATCCTGGAGTCCCAGGATCGAGTCCCGCATTGGGCTCCCTGCTCGGCAGGAAGTCTGCTTCTCCCTCTGACCCTCCCCCCTCTCATGCTCTCTCTCTCTCATTCTCTCTCTCAAATAAATAAATAAAATCTTTAAAAAAAATAAAATAAAAAGTGCAATAATACCTCAAATTTTCTCATTGTTCTTCATCAGACTCATAAAACACTTTGTCCTGAGAATGATGATAACATGGCTCATAATTACAAAGCTCTTACTACTGCTAAGTGCCGTGCTAAGTTACTACTGTGAATTATCTAATTTAATCCCACAACACTATGATTTCTGTTTTTTTAAATTTGTGTTATTAAATATGAGAGAAACAAGGCACAAAGGCAACATGTAACTTGGCCAAGGTCACACAGAAAGTGAGAGAGCTAGAATCTGAACCAATGTAGTAGGAATCTAGAGCAAAGCTCATTGCCACTAGCATGTATATCATGCATTGTCTAACATTTAATTAAAATTATTGTGTAGCACATCAGCATGATTTCCAAAAATGAAGACAAAAAAGAGAATTGTGATAATTATTATTGTATCCAATTTTGATTTTCATCTCTTTGGCATAAAGTCTGTCTACAGCAAAATGTGTTATTTGGAGGAGAATGCTTGTAAAGAGCAGCCTAAAACCATCTGTTTTATCTGTTTAAAAACAAAAGCAAATATAAATAAACCACTTATTTCCTTAAAATATAATATATCAGGGGTGCCTGGGTGTCTCAGTTGGTTAAGCGACTGCCTTCGGCTCAGGTCATGATCCCAGGGTCCTGGGATCGAGTCCCACATCAGGCTCCCTGCTCTGCGGGGAGCCTGCTTCTCCCTCTTCCACTCCCCCTGCTTGTGTTCCCTCTCTCGCTGTGTCTCTCTCTGTCAAATAAATAAATAAAATCTTTAAAAAAAAATATATCAGAATTCAAAATATTAGTAGAAACAGCTGGATTTCAAACTAAGTTTAAGAGATTGCATCAATTTTTGTAGATCAATGTATCATAGGAATATGCCATTCAATATGTAAAATTCAACAGGTAAGAGTTAAGAATTATAATAAGAATAGCAAAAATCGGTTTTATGCCACATCTCCTGAATGCTGAACACCAGAAACTTTATTTTTAAATACTTTTAACTATTTTATCTATTGGTGTGTCAATTTTACTTATCAACTTCTTGTGGTAAATGGAGATACTAGCTATCTTGGCCCATGTATCTCCAGCTCCCATATCCTGCTCATAAATTTTTGGTTAAATCTATATTCAAGTTTTTAATTTACATGAATATACAAATATTTTTCATTTTGAGACTTGTTGCATGCTTCATCATTTTTTTCCTATAGTTTTTTTTTTTTCTCTTTTTTTCTGGAGTTAATTTTTGCTTCATATTGTTTTTGTTTGTTTTTTGTTGTTTTTTTGTTTTTGTTTTTATTTTAGCCTAAGGCTAAGTCTTTCATACCCTCCAGTTTCTAAGAAAAATGTCAGTGGAATTTTCTAGATAGTAAACTTTGTCGGATGATTGGGTTTATCCAGTTCTCAAGGTTGTGTGTCCTAGGACATCCTTTTCAATGGCGCTCTCCCTCTGCTCTATCCAGAACACAGCATGGTAGAGTCCTGGGATACTGATTTGCTTAGAATTCCTGCTGCTTTCCTTCTATTGTTTTGTTTTTTTTCCCCCTAGTCTGGAACTCATGTTTTCCTTCATCTTGATTTATTTCCTCATTTTGATGTAGTAGAACTTATAATATTTTTCTTAGAAATGGAATAAAGAGGTCATTTGGAACTCTGCAGCTCTGAAATGTCCTTGTCCTTCCTTTCATATTTACATCATAGTGAGTGATGGAAAAGCACATGGCCTTGTTCTTCCAGATCCTTAGGATGAGAGCTAATGTTTTTCTCAGAATTGCTCTCAGAATCTTCTTTTTTTTCTATAAAGTTCTGAAATTTCTGAGTAATAAGCTTGACAGGGGATGTTTATCTGAAAAACTGTATCATTGTTTAAAAACAATATTTCATTTTTTTCTCTTCCTACAACTCTTACTAATAATTCTTTTTATAGCCCTCCTGGATTGTTCTTCAAATCTCTTGCCTATTGTAATCTTCATGTTTTGTTTTCTAATTTCTGTGACCTTAATGTTATCTTCTAATCTGTTTACTGATTTTTTAATTTCTGTTATTATTTTTTAAATCTAGGACAATTTTTGGTCCTATGTTTTCATAGCTTACTATTTTTTATTTTATGGATGTGATATCTTTGCACATTTCTTTGAGTGCAGTGCTTATATTGCCTTTGATTCTTCTATTCTCAGTATTGTTGCTATTTCTTCTGCATTGCATTTTGTGTTTATTTTGGTTATTGTCTTTCATGATGGAAATTTCCCACATATACCTGGTGATATTTGGCTGTCTAGTTCAATTTAATAAAGACTTCATCAATCCTATATATATAAGCTCTGATGTTGTGTGTTTGTGTGAGTATGTACATTGATATAAATGGATATTGTTGTGAGTTAGGAAGGATAGTAAATGGTGGGATATCCTAGAGGGTGACCAGCTGGCAAGGTAGGCTTTTTTTAGGAACCCCCAATTATCAGCATCTATGGTCTTTCCTCTCAGATGTTTTAGCTTCTCTGTTAAAGGATCATTCAACCTCTCACCTAGTGGGTAGAAACCTGAATATAAGATTTCCAGAGCCAAATTGGAGAAAGGGGCTAGGAGTTCCATTATCACTGTATAAACTTCTATTCAATCTCTCTGTTTTACATTTGGAATATCACTGCTCCCTTTATGTGTGCTTGGTATTTTCAAGCCCAGAGTTTCACTCATTCAACTCCTCCATCCTTTGGAGGATATAATGTCTTCTTCTTCCAAAGATAGGAAAACTGGAGAGTAGTGGTGCTGGTGAGGATTTGAGGTCCACTGCTCCATAAAGTAACTTTTAAACCAACACCCTGTTTTAGGCTTACCATTCCCATCAACCTCCTGAGTTTCATTGTGAATGGTACCTAATTCTTAAGCTTAATTAATGGGCTATTTTTTCAATCAATTTGACTATTCTGAATTGGTAAATACATCTGGAACAACAAAAATTTGTTTTTTGTCCAACAAAGCAGTAAATTATACATTTTTCCTAGAATTTTAATACCACACACATTTAGAAATTAAAATATCTTTTACAGGAAAGCTATTAGAGTGATATGTTGTTACTGTGAGAATGTCTCCATGCTGAACTTGTCCATAAAAGGGGAGCTAGATAATTTTCAATCATAGAAACCATATAAAATAAGTGTTTAAATATGTGGGTATGGGTATAATGCAGATAGCCTCAAATATCATTATAGTTCTTTTGTTGTGTTTGGTGAATATATAAATGTGTGTGTGTGTATTATATTCAAATATGTAAATATATAATATATATTTAAGTTTATATATAAGTATATTCATTTATACTCTGTTTTGTTGTATTTGCCCTATTTCATTATTTTAGTATATTTCAGTATTTGAACTTCAGTTTGATTTAATGAAATACATGTATATTTCACTTTCATTTTGCACCAATTTATCTGTGAGACCCCTTGTGGTAGCACATGATTCTGCAAGTTTTTCAATTAGAACGACCAAATATCTTTCAGTCCCTTTTTAAATATTGCATCATTAAAAAGTAATAATAAATTTTAATTTTTAAAATATTTTTAATATTTTAATAAAATATATAAACCTTAGGGTAGCCTTTCACAGAAGTTCTCCTAAAATCTAGGAATACTGTGTTTTGTGTTTGTTTCAGCGCTTAGTTTCAAATAAAATGTTTATGTAAATGATCATAGTGTAGTTGGCGGTGCTGTCATCCAAAGTCATATCTCAACCGCTTTCCCCATGCTTCCTCCCACCTTAAGAGTGGAAAGTACACAACCAAGTGATTGCTCCCTCCACCTCCACTGTAGTTAAAGTGTATATGTGTTCCCATTCAGATCAATGAGGACTCTGTTGGAGACTTCCGAAAAAACAGTTCCTTCTCTGATAGTGGAAATGAGAGAAACTTTTGGCTGTTTCTCCTCCTTGCTCTTGAATATGGTTGTGGTACATAAAACTACATCAGCAGTCTGTGCTTGTCAGATGGCAGTAGGGGGGTCAAATTGAAGACCTGAGGTTGCTACAGCACATCATTGAAAAGGGTCTGAGTCCTTGGTAACAGTATTAAACAGTGTAAGCTCTCCCCATGTTCCTCGTTATGTAGGGGAAAAAATCAGTTTTTTAGAAGACAGTATTGGTGGATTTTCTGTCACTTGCTAGAAAACACATCTCAGAAGAAAGAGCAATCATGCTTCATTAAAAAAAAAATACACAAAACAGAAACATGAATTGGCTAAATGTTAGGGGTTAAAAATATGTTTTCATGGAAAGCAGTAACAACACAGAATGATTGATGTATTAAGTAGAGAAAGAAAAAGAACACTCTTTTTTTTAGTTTAGTTCTGTTTGTTTGTTTTTTTCTGACTTACTGTTAGATAAATGCTAAATAGGTTATCCTGGCTCTGAATTAATGTGCACTAAATTAGAAAGAAATTTTAAAATAGTCTAAGATTTTTACAAGGTATGAAGATTCAAGAGTCTCTTGTGGACTGTTTAAATGGCATAGAAATTTCAAGTAATTTTTATTTTAGTTTATGACCAAGACTAGAAGAAAACACAAAAGATTCTATTTATGTTTTGTGAAACTATATTACTACGAGTAATGTATATTTATTGAGGAATTATAACCGAGTAGTTTTCCAAGTATTTATCAGCAAATGTACATTTTTCTTTTTACATTAAAAAGTCCTAAGGAAATAAAAGTTTAAGTTGACTTCTTTTTAGTACTTTTAACATCTAACTATCAAATATATAAAAGAACATAAAGTTGAAGTACATTGATTTTTCCAATGGTTGGCTTATTGCTTATTGTTTAATTAAGCATAGATACTTTATAAAGGATAAGTCCCAAGTTCTTGTGAGTTCTAGTAGTCAGATTTAGCTTTTACAAAAGCATGTTCAAACAGTGTGTAAAAAAAGACAGTGAGATGCTGTTGATTACTAGCTGCTTGCAGGGAGCCGGAGGGTCAGCAAGTTTGATGTATTGACAACCAAGGTGTCCAAAAACATCTTCAAAGGAGTTACATGATAGCCACTCATTTCAGCACCATCACCATTGTTCTAGGGTTAAACAGATCGTAGCCATCGGAGGTGAGAATCTGAAGACTGATATAATCTATTGTCTTGCTTAAAATTCAGTGTTACTCTTGGTATCCAAAAATCCTAAGAAAATGATTGAACAGAGAAAGTAATTGGTGTTTTTGGATGAAACAAACTTACACGTTACCCAAAACAAGTTCTTATTTAATTATCTCTTTTCATAAAGAAAGTTAATCCATACTTTTTTTTTTTTTGAAAAACCATTATATAAATGAAAAACAATAAAAGTGGTTAGAATTGTGAATTTAAAATATAACTTATGGGGGTGCCTGTGTGGCTCAGTCGGTTAAGCATCTGCCTTCAGCTCACTTCATGATCCCAGGGTCCTGGGATTGAGCCCCACATCAGGCTTCCTGATCAGCAGGGAGCCTGCTTCTCCCCTCCTTCAGCTGCTCCCCCTGCTTGTGCTCTCTCTTTGTCAAATAAATAAATAAAACCTTTAAAAAAATAAAAGTGCCCTCCTCAATACCCACCACCAGGCTAACCCATCCTCCCACTCCCCTCCCCTCTAGAACCCTCAGTTTGTTTTTCAGAGTCCATCGTCTCTCATGGTTCGTCTACCCCTCCGATTTCCCCCGCTTCATTCTTCCCCTCCCGCTC
>NC_138375.1:14853378-14875771 GCF_054177405.1 Leptonychotes weddellii | reverse complement strand
CAGAGGCTAAGTCAAACTCTCTGGGTTAATATTAAACACTAGCTGTATCATCTGAGGAAAATTCTTAACATCTCTGTGCCTGTCTCTTTGTAATAGGCTTCTAAGAAGATCACCTTCCTCATAACGTTGTTGTGGAGATTAAATGAGTTCATACATGAAAAGGGCTTAGAAGAGAGCCTGGCATGTCATCAGAACTACATAAAAGTCAGCTATGATTACTATTTTTATAGAGTTATTATGATCTGGGAGAAGTAGAGCTCTGGTATCTGTCTCTTAGTTGGATATCCCTAGCGTGTCCTTTGATGAATACGTTTGATTATTGAAATTCAGCATTGGCCCTTCTTTCCCATCTGCAGGAAATATTATGATTGGTGACACAACAGTGCTCCCTAAGTTCATGTGACTTGGGGACATAGAGGAAGCAGTGCTTACTGCTGTCGTCCCTCATTATCTTCAACTGTTTCAGCCACAGAGTTTTTTTTGTAAAACAAGATAAGCTGCACATTTTAGAGTGTGTTCACTAAAGCAACACCTTCCTCTTGCTTGTCAGACCCAAAGACCAAAATGTGAACTCACCTCATTATTTACTTCTAGAATACTTTCTAACTAATTTAGGTTTCAAAAATGATGGAAATGTTAGCAGCACAAGTATATATTAGTTGTATGGGCCATATATCCAATATTTGCTGAACTAAGCTTATTTTAAAGACTTGCTATTAATATGAGTAAAAGGGAATTGCTAAATAATTTTAGGAAAATAAATATATAGGAAACACTATGACCATTTTTGCCCAGAAAATTTAAGTCTATAGTCCTCCTAATACATTTATATTATACGCTTTGGAGCAACAAAGTAGCTAAATTATTAAATATCTACCATAGTTTACAAATGATCAGCAAATTATACCATGAAAGAAAAATCTCTAACAACGATTCTTCAATATCTTTTTCAATTTTTAGGCTAGCTTTTTAACTGTAAATGGAGGCCTTTCAATATTGCAGATCAAACAGTTTGTTATCCACAACTTCTGAGTAACTCATTTAAGGTATGAACTAGAAGCTTTCATCCAGAATTGAATATTATTCTTCTCTTCTGTAGTGTTTTTCCCGGGTATATCGTTTTACTATGATGCATACATTATTGAGAAAATGCTAATGCATTTTCTGTTCTTCCCTCTAAATTACTTGAATCCGTCCAGCGGACCCTAGAATCATTTATTCGTGTTTCAGGGCATACCTCCAAATTATCTCTAAGTTTTATCATGCTATGAACATTGTGTTCATACTACTTTCTAACAGAACTCAAATGAGTGCAAACTTTTTCATCCTCCTTTTGATGAACGGATATTTGCACCATGTGATCTCTGTTACCTGTGCACTGGGCGGTGGGAGGGTGTATTTCCATTGAGACAGTCTTTTTCTTTGTATATAATTTAGTGACTAAATACACTGCCAAAGTCTGTGACTATTCAACTTTATTCTATTTATTTATATAATTTAAATGAAATCCTAATCTCACTTTCATTCTCTCAGACTGATTTTTGCATGTGATATGATCTTTCTGAATATAGGATCTCTCTACTAATTATACATGCCTTCCCTTCAATTTGCTCTTTCCCTCCAACCTCATTATGATGCCATGTGTTTTCATTAGACTTTTGAAATTTCAGGATCTTAAGATTTCCTAAGAGAAAGGCAAAATTATGTAATGTTTTCATCACCTGAAAAACTAATCTCTCTAAAGATAAATCAGACTGAGTTGTTTCTCACCAAATCTGGTGACAAGTTTAGAATCATTTACATATTTGTAAGTTCACTTTTTATGATGCCAGTATGATTAATTTCTCATAGAATTTACTATTCACTTCAATAAGACCAAGTCCATCTTTCTATTCCACAAACGGCATAATATTCAAGGATTAATCCTTCATAAGACACCTCAGCACATGTATATGAACTTTAGAGATGATAGTGCTCTGCTTTAAACTTCATCTAATTTTTGATAGTTCCCTTTATTTCTTAAAAACCAGTTGCATTATCTTTTTCTAATTGGACTTTTGACTTCTTAAGTTACTTTTCTCTGCTAATTTTTGTACCAGTTTTGAGGAAAATACTTGACAGAATAATCATTTAAAAAAGTGATTCCAAATCTCTATTGTAACATATTTCATTTGTGACAAGTCCAATAAGGGGGAGGGGGGCAACCTTCTTGATTTTTATTCCAGATATATAATGATTAATTTCATTGAACTCTTTGAGTCTGTTTTATTTTGTTGGTTGATTGTTTCTTTTTCATATAAATTATTATTTTTCTTTTTAAAATGATCTGTTATTTACAAAACAGCTCTCTCGGAATCTTATTGTTTATATCTTTTATACGTCTTTATTTGACATCAAGCTTCATTATAACCATGAATGTAAGTAACAGGTGTTTTGTAGCAGAAGCCGTAAGAAAATTATCTGTGTGGAATGTGAATTTAAGAAGCAGGGCCATAATAGCAGTCATGCTAGAAAAAAATCTGCAAATGCCAATGAAGTGATATATCGAATTTCAGGTTACTCTGGAAGGGGTGTGCATTTGTGTGTGTATGTGTGTATATTTAGAAAGTTTAGTATTTTTTATCTCAAGTCAGTCTTTTTGACAAAATAACAGTATTTTCAGTAGTAAATATTATTTTAGAAAGTAAGAACTGTGATAAAATGCATTAAAGCACATAGAATGAGAGGTGGTTTTATAACACCGTTTCTGGATAAGATTATGACTTTCAACATCATTTCTTGTTCTAACTATTTTTACTACATTTTTGGAACTTCACCTTTTTGAAATGAATTACTTACTTTTTTGACTCTGTTCTCTTTTTGTTTATACAGTTATTGTGTGGCATTTCTAAGTATGCATATGATAAACCACTAATTTGTGAAATACCCCAGAAATCATTTTAAGATATTGACTGAGGTTTTGAAAATCAAAATAAATGATCCTTTCTCTTAAGAGTAGATTTAAAAGGTGGTATATATCCTTGGAATTACTGCAGTGTGAGTCAGATAGCAGAAAACTCTGTCTGAATGTTAAATAACTGAAGAAAATTCTCATGATTGCCCAAGGCTTTGTTACTTTGCATGTCCTTGTCTCAACTTTACAAGTATAAGTTACTTGCTTTGCTAATGAATGGAATATCAATTTCAAATATAAAATTAAATATGAAGTTTTACATCAAGAAGTAAATAAACCATTAATATAATTTTTATTAATCTATTACTCTATTTGAAAATATCAACTAAAAATTAATAACTCAGTACTGAGTGTTATAATTAAAATATACACTCCCATTTGTAGCAGTACTTCTGTATGGTTTTGTGTGTGTGTGTGGATATATGTGTTTTCCTGTACAGAAAAAAAATGTTATGCTCTGACTAAATTTATCCTTCATCCACAAATTCGACGAGTATTAACAGATAGCCTACTATGTGTCAGACCCTGTTCCAAGGGCCAGGGTTAAAGTGAACCTAGGGTTTATATTCAATCCAGTAGGGAAAGCAGACCATGAACAAATATACAAGTCATTTCACATTGAGATATATTCTATGAAGGAACAGGTGGAACTCTGGAATGGTTAGTAAGGTCAGGCTGGCAAATAATTTCTAAGTAGATGGCACACAGGAGCTGAACATTAAGGAAGGGCTTGAACACACAGAGAGTTAGGGAAGTAATTTTCCAGACATATGAAAAGTAAGTGCAAGTCATGAGGTAAGACAGAGGTTGCCAAGTTCTAAAAACATAAATCATGTGAAAATAGAACACTTGAGGTGATAAAAAGAGTAGTGCAAGGTGAAGATGGGATAAATAGGCAGATCCAGATCAGAAAGCTTAGATCAAAGGAAGATGTGAGCATTTCTTGCAGTGCAATGAGAGGACACAGGATTTTAAGCAAAGGAGTAATATGATATAATTTATAAATTAAAATATCACTTTGGCCAATATAAGCATATAAATTTTGTGGGTGAATTACTGGAAGCTTGTAGACCAGTTAGAAGGGCAATAAAATAGTCCACTTGATAAATGATGGGAGTTTGGCTTCCTACCTTAGTAGTGAGAAAATAAAAAATTGGGAGCATGATCATTTGTAGATAGATTGATCAGAACTTGCAGAAAGATTGTATGTGGGTGAAGAAGAACAGAAAACAAGGTTTCCTAGTTGTATAATTTGATCAACTGGGTACTTGTTTGTGTAAATTCCTTATGTGAGAAAGACTGAAAGAGGAGCACATTTTGCAGACATGGGAACTGAGAGTTTTCACTTAGCACATAAACATTTAGAAATCTTAGTGAGACAGAGCCAGCAATAAAGACCCATTGAACCACACTGACATTCATGCTACTATAGGTAAAAAGCACAGGTATTGATGTAAGGGAACAGTTAGAAACTTATCAATTATATAGTCTTGGACAATTTATTCAAATTCTATCAGTTTAATATTCCTTGACTGCAATAAATATGCCTATCTTATAAATTTGTTAAGTGAATACATGAGAAATTATATGTATTGTACACATGGTATGCATCCAATTAATTGTAGTTTAATTATTCAACCATTGAAGAGTAAGTGTAAATATATTCTAAATCAGATGTTCAACAAGGGCGCCTGGGTGGCTCAGTCGTTAAGCGTCTGCCTTCGGCTCAGGTCATGATCCCAGGGTCCTGGGATCGAGTCCCACATCGGGCTCCCTGCTTGGCGGGAAGCCTGCTTCTCCCTCTCCCACTCCCCCTGCTCGTGTTCCTGCTCTCGCTATGTCTCTCTCTGTCAAAAAAATAAATAAAATCTTTAAAAAAAAAATCAGATGTTCAACAAAATAATTAGCATAAAAATGTGGTCTTTTTATGAACCTTTTCAAAAACACTATTTTAAATCAACAGTTGTATCCTGAATATATGGCAATTCATAAACACTGTGAGGAATTTTGAAAGTATACCTTAGATAATTTCTCCCACTTCTTTTTCCCCTCAGACTTCTATCATGACTTTTTGTTGGGAAATTTAAATAAATTCAAGAGTTACATAGCTGAAAAATTGGTATGAATAGAGAATAAGAAAGAAGTACTGTCTGGAGAGATATGGTGATTGAAAAGTGAAAGAACCAGTATTTCAGTTTAAGTGATTGAAGCGGCCAGTTGGTTTTTGTTTGTTTACTTGCTTTCACAGAAATGGAGGTTTGTAGGGAATCTGCTTTTGGGCAATAAAAAAGATAAAAGGCCTAGTTTTGCACATGTTGACTATGAGACATCTATGTGGAAATATTCTATTGGTAGTTTGAGATGTGGGACAGGAGACCTCACTGAGTAGTTAGGTTCAGATTTGAGATTAAGTACCCAGTACTGAGCGTTGAGTAACTAAGTTGAAGCTTTAATACTTGAAATTCAGGTGCTTTTTCCACCCCCCACCCAAGAAAAAAATCCAACTTGGGAATCTCAAAACAAACTTTTGCAAAATATTTATTTAAATTTTTTTTTTAATTTTATTTATTTATTTGACAGAGAGAGACACAGCGAGAGAGGGAACACAAGCAGGGGGAGCGGGAGAGGGAGAAGCAGGCTTCCCGCCAAGCAGGGAGCCCGATGCGGGACTCGATCCCAGGACCCTGGGATCATGACCTGAGCCGAAGGCAGACGCTTAATGACTGAGCCACCCAGGCGCCCGCAAAATATTTATTTTAAAAATTTGATGATCGTTTATTTCATGCACAATTTACTCTTGGATTCTTCAGTCAATACAAATGAAAGAAATAATCACTTGCCTGAATACTGTATTTATTAGTACCTGGTTAAAGCAGGTATTATTATTGTCGCCAAATTATCTTCCCAGGCTTTTGTAATACAAACTGTGCTCCATTTTTAATTATTCTTCTCCTTTAGTCTCCTATAAAGTTATCATTCCCTCTATGGAATGGACTATCGTCCTTCCCCTATGTCCCATGACCTCTTAGAACCAGAAATGCAATCTTTTTCCAGGCAATGATCTTATCTGTTTTGTGCAATACAGTAAAACTAGCACAATGCTTAACAAGAAGTTGTTTGATAAATATTTGCTGAGTAAGTTGAATGAGTAAATGAATGAATTTCCAATGTCCATATAAAATGGCCCACCAATCACAATTTCCATTCTTGGGCTTTCTAAACTCCAATAACCTTTATATCTGCTTAATTTTAGCACCTCTACTCTTGCCATACTTTTGCAACTTGTTAAAATATAAAATCTGTATGGCATTATGGGCGCTACTTCTGAAAGACTGGAATCTATTAGAAGCTTAAAGAAGACCAATTGAGTAACTGTACTTTCACAATAATTTCTGTTTTTACAACCTGATAAAGAAAAATAGCTTTATTGACTATTCTCAGTAAGATTTCTATTTTTAGATGCCAGTGTTTTCAGAATGAGTCACTGCAATTTGAAAATTTTATTATGAATACAAGTAATTTGATTATGAGTATTCTGTAAAGAAATCTGCTGCTTAAACAAAAAACATATAAATGTAATGCATCTCTTTACCAAAATTGCTGTTAACATAGAATTTACTTGGTAAATATCGCTTGTCCTGGCATTATAATCCTACATCATAGATATAATATCTATACTGATCTACTTTAAAATATAAATGAATAGATATTATTACAATATCAAAAATGGTGACCGCCACTCTCCTGCTTTAACCAGGTACTGCAGAGAAGTTGTTCTATGATAGATTCATTGTACATTATGGCTAGGAAGATTCAACTACTAAATTCTTAAATTAAACATTTCTCCTGACGTAGGAGTATGAGTTTACACTAAATTACATCATGATGTTCATTTCAGAGCAGTGTTTCTGGATTGCCTGTGTTTGAACCTTTGCTCTACAACATACTAGTTAGGTAATTCTGTTTGATGCTTAATATCGCTGAAGGTAGATTTCCATGTCTTAAACGTGGACAATAATTTCATTTTCATGAGCTCTATGAGAGGATATAAGGAGGCACAGTAAGCATACAAGGATATATAAGCTGAGCTCAATCATTGGTACTAACTGTTACTATTAACAAGACCTACTCTTTATTGAATGGCTCTGAACGATTGGCCTCACATTGTTTCTGTTCCTAGCATCCTAACCTTCAATTAACCCCCTTTGACAAAAGAAGATTGAGGTTGAGAGAGATAGAACAGCTTTTCAGTAGCTATATGAAGTAGTATGCAAATCAAAGTTTCTGATTTGAACTACAGAATTGTTCTTTCTTCCATGTAATTTAATTTACTGACAGTAGTGTATCTGCATGTATTCTCTCACTTTTTTACTGATTCAACTTGGGCTTGAGAAATCCATTCCCACTATTTCCTCAGGAACTTACTACTTTTTCTCTTGTATTGCTGTCTCCAACTTCTCTTTCCTTAGTATTTTTTTTAATGAAGACTTAAATTAATTTCATATTTATCATCAATTTTGTGTCTTTTGACAAGAAGTTATTTGAATTCAGAAAACCAACAGTTAATGATAGAGAGCAAACAGAAATGGTTTAATCTTCATTTATCATTTTTAATTTTTTGTTTCCTTGATCTTCTAATTTATTGTTCCTTTAAGTGCAGAGTTTATATGAGATGGTTGTATTGTGTGGATGAATCAGGGGTGCTGGGATCGGTGAGTTTTGTGTGGTTTTTTTAATTGCTTTTTATGCGAGCTGCCATCCTTTTTCCCTTATGAGAATCTACTAATCTTCTTGTTATACAAAGCAAGGCTCTTGGTTATGTTCTCTGCTTCTGTCACATAGCAGTATTGAAATTGTGCTGTCTTGTTCATTGAATGTGAACATTTTATACATTGAATCTCTAAAACATATTATATAAAATTTAAACTAAATTCTTTCAGAGCTAACTAAATCAGTCATTTCACAAATAGTAATTATGTGTCTGTGTGTATTTTAAGAAAGAATAAAAGTTTATATGGTTGTCACATGATTATCATTATGGTTTATGGTGAATATTAATACATTTTTAGAAACTAACATTATAGAAAGATCATATATTTCATAAACTTAAAAACATTATTCTTATGGCTGTATTTTATTAAAAATGGTAAATTATTCAAGAAATAGGCTTGGGGTGCTGGGTGACTCAGTTGGTTAAGTGTCTGACTCTTGATTTTTGCTCAGGTCATGATCCAAGGGTCATGAGATCTAGCTCCAGGTTGGACTCCGTGCTCAGCTGGGAATCTGCTTGAGTGTCTCTCTCTCCCTCTGCCCCTCCCCCCACTCACACACAAGGTTGTGTGCACACACGTGTGCTCTCTGTCTCTCTAGTAATTAAATAAATCTTAAAAAAAGAAAAAAAAAGAAATAGGCCCTAGTTTTCTGATTTATTACCTGGTTGAGAACTGTCCTGTCCAGTATGTAGCATATAACATAATAGGCACATGTGTATATTGAATACTTGAAATGTGACTAGTGCAACTAAGAAACAGAATTTTTAACTTTAGTTCATTTAAATTAATTTAAATATTAATATATAAGCTGAAGTAATGTAATATTTTTTCCATTAAGGACAATTGTATTGTTTTGCTAGGACTATATTTCACTCCATTAAGAACTTAATGTTCAAATTGAAATGTGCTGTAAATTTAAAACATAACATGAATTTTCAATGCTGAGTAAGAAAAACAGAACGAAAACTCTCATTAACAATTTTTTTTATTGACTGTATGTTGAAATGATAATGTTTTGTACATAATTGTTAAACTGTAGTATCATGATTAATTTTACCTGTCATATTTTTATAATATGGCTGCTAGAAAATTTAAAATTACAAATACCATTTGCATTATCTTTCTATCTGGCAGATATCATTGGCATCAAGAGAACGTCGATAAGTCATTCCCCAACTTGCCTTAGTTGAACTCTTTAAGACTATACATTTATATGAAAAAAATGGAATATCTGAAAATTATCTTTTGGCTACTTCCTCTGCTAGTAATTTAGTAAAAAAATCAAAAGCCTATAGTCAAATTTAAAAAAAGTATACACTAATAAATATTTCCTTTGTCATGTGGGTTGAGTCTTTCCCTCTATTTTGCTTGAATAATATGATGAACATGAGCTAAGTGTCATGTTCATTATTACCAGTGGATGTTCATCTTTAGAAACACAGGCACCCTACGGATATCAAGGGTTGGATAACTTTTTAATTTATGTAATGAGCAAATTTCTTAAAATTAATAAAGAAAAATAATTGCATGTGTATATTCACTGAAGTGTCAGAAACAAACATGCCTAAGTGTTTCAAAACATATCTTTATCCAAATTAAGTATAAAATTGTAATATGGTATTGCTGTAAATGGAAAGAAAGAAAAGTTATACTCAAATTTGAAATTCTTTTCAAATAGATTATGATTGCTTTCTATCCATTTTTTAAGAAACTTCAGTGCACCTCAATGATTTTTAATGACTACATAAGGTAAAGCAATTCTTTAATCTTATCCTCTTTAATATGTTTGTGGATAAAATAATTAATATGCCTGATTTCATTGCTTTTTCTACAAATTGTTAGTGGGACAATAGCACTTATAGTTTGATATTTTTACCTTAGTCACAGTTTATTATGATTTGCTTTTGTAAGTAGTAACTTTATTAAATAATTATCATTATGGCAATCACATGCAGGAAACAATTTTTTTGGCTTTATGAACATGACTATACATATCATTTCACCTTAAAACAGGGAAAACTTAGTAGTTTTGATAAAAATCCTTCAAACCGAAATTTCAAATTGACAGATTGTAACTTTAATATAATAAATGGTATTTAATTTTTACATGGAATGAGATGAGTAAAACTGACAGCTCTACTAGATTTTCAGGTTTGACAACTCAGTTACTTACTGTGACAATAAATCAACTTAGTGCATCAGGAAGGTAGTGAATTGCAGTGAGCTAAGAGGGAAGGCCCAAAGGCTCAGCTAAACCTGTAGCTAGAATCCCTTCAATTGTAAAGACCTTTCATTATTATATGACATGCCACAGTGCAGCTCATTTTAATATATGTACATTCTTCTAAAATGTATCACTTAGTTTTATAAATGAATCATTGAATAGGTCAAAGATGAGGGCTTTTCAATTTTGCCCACTGAAAAAGCATTCAATTTTAGAAGTTTATATGAGTCACCAAACAACTACCTTGCCAAACTATCTTTATTCCATGTTACTCATAAATTATGTCGATAAAGTTTCTTGATTATGTTAGCAGAAGATGGTGAGGCACCCATAGAAGCACATACTAGATCTAAAATGTATGTCTGTGTGGGTGTACTTATGTATGTTAAAATTTTCAGTGTCATTACTGCATGAATATCATTCTTGATGCTTACTATGACTGAAATAGTCAACATCATACCTCTATAGGGTGAATTTGCTGGAGAAGCATACATCAAATACTGGGTATATGTTGCTGCCATATGTAATCTCTTCCATAACATTATAGTAAATTTGTTTTGAAATTGAATGTGAAATCAAAAATTGTCAGAAATCAGAAAAGTCCTGAACCAAAATTGAGTAAATTCACAGGCTTACAATTATGGTGATATTTTTTTACTCATAGTTATAAGTAAATATGCTATCATTGTGAATTTTTTCTTTTGAAATGATATAAGCTATCTCTATGGTTGTCTAAGAATAAAGTCAATGTAATAGTTGAAAGCCAGTGCATTGGAATCAAACATTTATATCAGGTCCTGCCTTTGTCACCTGTAAGACACATGTTCTTCTTGAGCATGTCAAATAATTTGTCTAGATTTTAGCATCCTCACCTATCAAAAGAAAAAAAAAGTAATCTTCACTATCTCTTCATTTATATGCAGAAAATACTGAGATCTGAGGAAATTCTACCTATAGAATATAAATCTGCAAAAAATGAGTTTCCAAGCATATAAAATACAACAGAAAATAAAAGTTCTTGGTATATAAGGGATAGACAAGCTATATTGTGAAATCATAGATAATTATTTCAGTGTGAAAAATAAATATTATTTTTCTTATAAAATTCTGCCGGTATAACATTGTTAAAGTGCTATAGTTGTCTGTCCTGAAAAGTCATGGTTACATTTTCTGTATTTTTTCTTTAACTTTTATTTCAACTTTTCTAATTAATCAATAAATCAACAGCTTTTTATTTAATACCACCTTACCATCTCTGGGTTGTATTGGAAGAAGTATACAAAAGGAGACAATGAATATAAAGCACAATTTCTGTATATTATGGTATTTATTTTCTACTCTCAGGAGAATATTTTTTCTGTAAGAATGTTTTGGCAAATACAAGTATCACATTTCTCTACAATAAATTTTGTCACTATACTTTTGAAAAATAAATGGATTAGTAGTTGGTTTAGATTTTATATAATAGTGGCACTTTTATTTGGATCCAAATATACTGGATATTTGACTGTTCATTACTATGGTAATAATTAATAGTTTTTGTTACTCTCAGTCCCTGGAAACTGATGCAGTTCTGCATCATTGCAGAGCTTTACAAAGATAGTCATTATAAATGAAACTACTTCACATTCAAGGGAGATTGGCTATAAAAAATGGCTCAGTGATGGAAAGTTTATAAATTCAAGTTTGTTCCTACTGTGAATAAGGAGAGGAAAACTAACAGAGAAACCCTGGGTTTTACTTATCAGTGTAACAGAGCAAACTGTGCAATTATTATCCATGATGGATTTAAATGTGCTTGTCCTCCTACAATGTAAACCAAATTTAAATTATGCAAAGTGGGGCGCCTGGGTGGCTCAGTCCTTTAAGCATCTGTTTTCAGCTCAGGTCATGATTCCAGGGTCCTTGGACTGAGCCCCACATCAGGGCTCCCTGCTCAGCCAGGAGCCTGCATCTCCTTCTCCCTCTGCCCCTGTCCCCACTGGGGCTCTCACCTCTTAAATAAAATCTTTAAAAAAATAAAATAAAATAAATAAATACATACATACATAAATAAAAGAAATAAAGCAAAGCTCTATGAATTGATACAAGGTGATTTAACCTATGATATTTGATAGTGGAAATTCAACATCTCATTATACTTGATATTAACAGAACATTAAGCATGAAATATAAATATAAATAATAATTGATTACAATAATATTTATAGCTGCTTGTACTCAACATATCTCATTCATGTGTCTAAACTACTATAATTATTTCATATATACTGGTTCATTTTTATCCTCATTAACAATTTTATGATATAGAAACTATTAGTATTTTTCATTTTTTAAATAAAACCAAGAGATAGATGTAGACACTCGGGCTCCAAAGTCTATCACCTAACTACCTCACCATGATTTAGAACCGGCCTGCAACGTGAGTCTCTTGATCATATGTGAGCTAGGATCATTGCAGAATTATAGCAGGGTTGGTAAACTATGCCCAGTGGGCCAAATTCTCACATATCCATTCATTTATGGCTGTGGCTGCCTATGATGGCTACAACAGAGATTGTGCCCCACAAAGTCAAAAATTTTTACCATCTGGCCCTTTACAAAAAAAAGGTTTGTTGATTCCTGAACCAGAGGATTCAAAGTAAGAACAATTAAGCATCTAACCGATGCAAAAGAGAAAAAAACTTCTGATATACCAAAACATGTAATGCGTAAGTAAGGTTAATATATATATATTATAGGGCGCCTGGGTGGCTCAGATGGTTAAGCATCTGCCTTCGGCTCAGGTCATGATCTCAGGGTCCTGGGATCGAGTCCCGCATCAGGCTCCCTGCTCCTTGGGAGCCTGCTTCTCCCTCTGCCTCTCTCTCTCTCTCTCTCTCTGTCTCTCATGAATAAATAAATAAAAATCTTTAAAAAAAAAATATATATATATATTTCTTTTTTTTAAGGGAAGAATGATAGTATTAAGCATGCCCTCAAAAATACACAATTTAGAATTTTTGTTTTCTCTGTATGTAAGGAAACCTGTTGAGACAACTATAGTTTTCAGTAATGCATAAAATGTCAAAGTGTAAGTCAGGAAGACTTAAATAACTGTCTTCAGCTAGCATATTATATACAATCATATATATTATCAAATTATAGAACAAAAATTGAATATTGTAAAAGAAGGCGATTGGTTATATAAAGTACGTTATATCCAACCAAATTGAATCTAATTTCTTCCACTTATAACCTGTATGTCCTTGGACATATGTAAGCTCATCTGTGCCTCATTTTTTCATCTGTAAAGAAGGGTGGGTGGATATATTAGTAAGTTCATCATATGGCTTGACCCAAAAATAATACTTCTCATTCCACCTCAAGATGTAAACTGGTTGCCACATACATGTAACACAAAATTGAGGCCAAAATATCCTGTTCATCTCTGCTAACAGTGACACTGCAGAAAAGAGGCTTATTTCTGTAGTCAAGTTAAATTGGTAATATTGAGTTTCCCATGAAGAGATCTACCAGTTATGCAGTAAATATCAATACTTTCCCAACTGGAAAGAGCTCAGTCACCCCTAAACTAACAGCCTGACTGCTGAGAATAAAAATATGCTCACTGCAAACCTGCTAGCTCCAAGAAGGAAGAGTGAGGTATAGACCAACTTACTTTGCATTTTTTTAATTCCAACTCACCAGTCAAATCAAGTTACCTTCTCCTCACTTGACGATGGATGAATGAGGAGCAAAGTCCAGGAATATTATACAAACAGAACTCTCTTCTTATGAAGGGAACATGATAGATTCAGAAACACACAAACATATTTGTAAAATGTTTTTTAATTATGTAGAAAAACAACAATTATGGAAGTGAGATTTTTATTTTCCCTTCAATATTTTTATATATTTTTAAATAAGATGTGTTTTTTTTATACTTAAAGGCAAAAACACAACTTCTACTTTGGAAAAAGTAGATTGCACAGATCGGGTGCATTGAGAAATGCATATAGTTGCACTGTCTACTGCCTAGTTAGAGTTACAGTTATATTTTTGCAAAATTTACATAATGTCTTCACTTGATTCTATGGGAAATAATACACACACACACCAGATAGAAAATGAGAGAGAAAATTAGAAGGAATCCTCTCTACGTGAAAATTAGAAGGAATCCTCTCTACGTTTATCTAAAATAGCCCACTCTTGATCTTTCATCTATCACTAGTTTGATCATGTGATAGTCGGCAAGTCAAAGTTTGCAAAACCTGGTGAGCTATAGCATTTTCCCATCTGTATTAGCAGAGAGAGTGAAAACACAAATCATTTTGTTGCTCATTCTACAAAACCCAAGATCCTAGTTAGCATCAGGATCCTCAGAAGCCCGCCAGCTTAGCCTAAAGAAGCCCCAAGATCCTCATGCTGACACAGTGCTTGTTATGAAGGTTTTGGAAATTATTCAACCTCAGTCTTTGGGGAGAGAGAGGTAGATACTGGAGCTCAGAACTCTTAGACCAGAATTATTCAGAACAATCAAGGATAGTCTCTTAGATTTTTCACAAGGGTCTATGCATATTTTCCTTCTATCAGGTTTGCCCATAACACACTGATCTAGGGGAACTCTCTAATTTATAAATGTCAGTAGCATATAATATATACAACTTTTGGTGTTTTCTGGATTTTCTGATTACATGCAATCCAAAAAATACAACAGAAAATAAAAGTTCTTGGTATATAAGGGATAGACAAGCTATATTGTGAAATCTTTTTTTTTTAAATCATTTTTTTAAATGTTTTATTTATTTATTCATGAGAGTCAGAGAGAGAGAGAGAGAGAGGCAGAGGCAGAGGGAGAAGCAGGCTCCCCGCCTAGCAGGGAGCCCGATGCGGGACTCGATCCCAGGACCCTGGGATCATGACCTGAGCCGAAGGCAGACGCTTAACCATCTGAGCCACCCAGGTGCCCTATATTGTGAAATCTTAATAGAGTATATATTAAATTACATATAGTTAAGCATAACACCATTTAACATGGTCATATAAAGCAATGTAAAAATATATACAGGGCACCTGGGTGGCTCAGTTGGTTAAATATCTGCCTTTGGCTCAGGTCACAAGCCCTGAGTTGGGCTCCCTGCTCAGTGGGGAGCCTGCTTCTCCCTCTCCCTCTGCTGCTCCCCCTGCTGTGCTCTCACATGCTCTTTCTCTACCCGTCAAATAAATAAATAAAATCTTTAAATTAAAAAAAATATATATATGCAAATTCTATCAGTTTTCTTCATAATAGGAGGTTTAAAAAAACTTTTAAAGCTTTTAAAATTAAAAAATCATTTGATTGTTAAACACTTTAAATCAATTTTCTCTCCGTATAATTGTTATTTAAATTTCCAATTAACTTTCATTTAAATTTTAGGTTTATTACTTCATGGGCCACTCTTGCCAGATTGTGATACTATCACTTACGTATTGATTTCAGTAACATAATCCTGTTGATAATGACATTATTATTATTCTTACTCTATCTAATCATGAAGTCATTACCATTTCTACATAGTAGTTAAATTTTCATATTATTTACTCTGTTTGAAGGTATATTTGTTATTACAAATTACATTCTGTAATTATGTGGCTTACCAACCTATTTTCAATAACTTGTCACTTTTCATTGGTCTCCAGGAAAAAACAGATCCAAAAGAGCATTGCAATACAACAACAAATTAAAAATATATCCAAAATAGCATTGCCATACAATAACAAATTAAGCAAAGAATTTTATGTCAATTGATTGGCTAGAACAATTCTCCATGCACATTCTAAAAACATCTGGAAAGCTGAGACAAAACAAAACAAAACAAAAAACCCACAAAAAACACCAATACCATATAATACCTATTTCAATAGTTCCAGAGGATCTCCTCAGCAATTTCCAAGTGAGGCAGAGATTTTGTCAGCCTTTGAAATCTCTGAAAAACATTGCTGGAAAAACTCTTTCTTTGATGTATACTCAGGACATTTCCATAACATATGGATAGTTATAAATAATGGTTAAATTTTAATCTTTAAAGTAC
Organism: Leptonychotes weddellii; assembly: GCF_054177405.1. Lineage (NCBI taxonomy): Eukaryota > Metazoa > Chordata > Mammalia > Carnivora > Phocidae > Leptonychotes > Leptonychotes weddellii. The sequence continues at coordinate 14,859,769 of NC_138375.1, read as the reverse complement.
CTCGATGGCTGATGTTTAGATACAATTTTGGTTTGAACATTTTATCCTCTAAATAGACTCAGGAGTGCTAACTCAGAATATCCAGACATAAAAATATCACAGGTATAAAATATTTTCTGTCATAAAACAACATTTAAAACCCAAGTCCACTTGAGAATATTGGCTATAATGTAGGAGACGATTAATGCAACCAAAGATAGAAGAGGAAGTATCATTCACTTAACCATATTTGTGTGTTTAACAAGTGGTTTTTACAGGGAGGCAAATGGCAGCTTCTTTCCAGAATGAGAGGTAGAGCACATACACCTCCTACTTTGGATGGGATGATCCAATTTATACCTGCTGGCTCCATAACATTATTAATAAAAATGTCCCTGTTTGGATGGCAAATTAAATGGTCACTGTAGCTTTGAGGGGGACAGAACTGAATGACTTGTAGGACAATGGGAAGTGAAAGAAAACTCCTTGCTGGTGTGTTGATAGTAGAGGGGAAAAGAACAGTTCAAATTGTCGTTATAATATAACCCACAGGGCATGTACATATGACTAGCATGTGATGTGATTTGATTTGATATTTGTTTTTTAAAGATTTTATTTATTTATCAAAGAGAGAGAGAGCACAAACAGGGGGAGTGGCGGACTCAGTCCCAGGACTCGGGGTTCATGACCTGAGCTGAAGGCAGATGCTTAACAGACTGAGCCACCCAGGAGTCCCCTGGCATGTGATTTTAAAAAGAGAGCAGAAGCAGTGCTGTTTGAAGTGGTTTGTTTTTATCGCTTGATCGTGATGATACTCAAGGACAGTTGCTGTTACTGTTTTTCTTACTAGGTGTTCCTGATCTTATCCATTAAGATCTGTTCTTCCCATTCACTTCCTCATAAGTGAGGATGATTTATGTTCTTACCTATTTCCTCTATATTATCTCTTCATGTTGGTCATACAATAATGATATTGATCTTCCTATAATGAATTACCATGAGTGGCATCCTTTAAATAAGAGTCTACCATGATTCCTACTCTTCTTTGACTTGGTCAGTTACTATCCACCATTTCATACCACTATTCTCCAATAAAAAACCCTTCAATCATTTTACTACATAGACTTCAAGACTCCAAGACTATTCTCTCCTATATGGTTTTGTCCCAGGAGTTCTTCGTCTTTGCTAGTATAAAGAAAAACCTTCAGTCTCACTTCTTTGATGATACAGAAGGTATTATCTCCTTTCTCTGATGAGACATTTTGAAATTTTATGTTGCCTGCAAACAGTTTTACACTATCTAATAATTGGCTAATTACTTGGTCAGACTCTAGTAAATTCATGTTTGTTTGTTGTTTTTTTTTTTGGTCTTCTTACCCGGAATGCATTTTGAAAATGAGTGGGCATGCAAAATAATGTATTTCATCCTAGCATAGCTTAGGTTCTCAATATTAAAATGTATAGACTTGCAAAATATTAAAGTAATAATGTTTCAATTGATACTTATTAATTTCATTTTTATGTTTTATCTTTTTTTATTACTTTAATACAAACTCTCATATAAATCCTTAACATTATAAAGAATAAGAGTAAAATTTCTTTCTGTTAGATAATCAGTAGAAATAATTTGCAGAATAATTGTTTACTTCAGGACAAGCTACTCTTTGTTACAGATGATGCTGATTCTATCTTGGTGGAATGGGAAATGTTCTTCCAAACTATACAGCTCAATCAAATTATTTCTGCCTTTCAGGACCACCCATGAAGTTGTCTTTTCTTTCTGGACCTACTCATTTATTCATTATATTTTGGATCTTCTATTAAGTGCCAGGCACTCATCTGGGGACTGAGCATATATCTTGGAAAAGGGGATTAGAAAAGCAAAATAAAATCAGACCCTCCCTGTTATTTGGGTTGGGAAAAATAAAAATGAAAATAAATTAATTATAAGTTGGAAAGGGCCAATGATGTAGAAAAGGCATAACAGAGAGAGAAGGATTGAGAGCATCATGCAGACAGAAGGGTACAATTCAAATTCGTTCTTCAGTGACCCTTCCATCTTTAGAGTCTCTAGTCCCACCTCCTGCCCAGAAATACATTCCTGTTCTCCCCAACACAGGCAGCTTCTGCCCCAGCAGGTCCCATCTCTTTCTTCTTCTGATCCGCTGTAATTATTGGGATGGGTTGTGTATTAGTTTGCTCAGGTTTCTAGAAGAAAATACCATAGGCTGGGTGGTTTCAACAACAGAAATTTATTTTCTCACATTTTTGGAGGCTGGACATCCAAGATAAAGGTGTCAGCAGGTTCGGCTTCCTCTGAGGTCTCTCTCCTTGGCTTGTAAATGGTCACCCTCTCACTTGTCCTCTTATGGTTTTTCCTCTGTGTGTGCATATCCCCAGTGTCCCTTTGTGTTTCTAAATTTTTTCTTCTTATAAGGACATCAGTCAGATAGATTTAAGAACTGTCTTAATGCCCTCATTTTAATGTCATCATCTCTTTAAAAGCCCTATCTCCAAATATAGTTGCTATTTGAGGTCCTGGTGGTTAGGGCTTTAACATATGAATTTTGAAAGAATACAATTTAGTGCATAACAGGTCTCTTTGGCATATAGCCATAGAGAATTTATCTTCGTTAATATAGAATAATTGCCCAATTTCATGTAATTATTTACATGAAAATCAGCATAATCCTTCTGCCTTTCTGAGCTAGGATATCATGTCTTTTTATCCCATTTTGAGTTTTGTTAAAAATAATTTATTTCTGTTATCTTAGAAAGTGGATGAATTTGTGCCAAGCACCAGAAATTGGGTGGAAGATTAGAAATGATACCATCCAGACAAAAGAAAAACAGTATGATTTAAAAAAAAAAATATCTTAACCTCTTATCTAATAGTGACTATTATTGAGTGGGTACAACTAACTCAGCAGTTTCTGTCTTGAAGGTTTTTTTCATGCTTTGGGTAAAAATGAGGCTACTACAGTAATAGATAAAATTAAGTGCTAAACACTGTAATTAAGAACATGAATAGACATGTATTAAGGTTTTACTGTGTGCCAGATAGTGAGCTAATAATATACACGTGAATAGTTTTAATCTTCACAATAACTGTAAGAATTATTTTTAAATAGAGGTGTTATTTATCTATCAAATAGTCCACTGGGATCTATATTATTATTCCAGTTTAAAGAGGGAAGTGAAGTTTAAGATGTTTAAATACCTCCCCAAAGTGTTTTAACTTTAGATTCTTGACAATGAATCTGAACCCCAATTTGCCTACTTCCAGAGCCTCAGTACTTAGATGTGGTGCAAAAATGAGTTTAAAGATTAATTTCTAGCACAATTCCAATTCATCCATCAAAATGCTATTAAATTGACAAATGTATTTTTAAGAGATGCTACATTTTAGATCCAGTTATTCCCTTTGTGTTATTTCTTCCTTCATTTTGCAAAGATACCCATTTTGTGCCTTTGGCCATCAATCATTAGAAGCCACAGTCCATCTTTCACAGGAAGAAAATGGTAAAACACTTGAGATACTTTATGGAATTCAGATGTTAGAACATTTTGCAATTGTACCATCATATCACCTTGTTTTCTTCAGTATCCATTCAGGAAGCCAATTTTGCTTCTGTGATTGGGGTCACCACCCAGGGCTGGCTGATTCCCTCCCTCTTTTTCTCTCTACTTTTTTCATACTGATTTTCCAATAGTCAGGGATAATTTAGTGACGATTTTCCCATATTTGTCATTTATAAATGCCATTAATAATCTAATTTTAACATTCTTATTCACTAAGTTTTAATAGCTCTATGCTGACTCTGGTCTTTAAGATAAAATCCTAAATGTAGGCATGAAAGTAATTTTCAAGATACATTAAAATAATCTCTTCAAATACATATTTACACGTACAATTAATCTTGTTTTAATTCCAATTATATGTTAAATGAACATATCTACTCATGTTTTTGCTGAGTATATATTTGGTTTACATGGCTGTTGTATTATCCAAGTGTTAGCTCTATATAGCATTACTTGAAATAAAAGAGAAAGTATTTATTGCTTTTTGGTGTGTTCATAATATTCTGTTGTGGAGATGATAGATAGATAGATAGATAGATAGATAGATAGATAGATAGATAGATAGATAGATATTGAAAAGATAGTAGCCACTCAGCAGAAACTGAAGTTGATGTTTGTCACTATTAGAAATGACTCCATTTAAAATTACCACAGTATGGCTTTGTAACATATTATATATTTTTGTAACATGTAACATATCACAGAATAAATCAGGGACATCTATAATAATGAGATCTAACAGTGTTAAAAGAAATCCATATATGATAATTATTTTTTTAAAGAAGCTATAAGATACAAGAAAACTAGCACAGTACTTACTACCACCCCATGTTTGAGAGGTGATTTATATTTTATAGTTCTTTAGTTTTTATTCAAGAAATCAACATTGCAAATTTTTTTTAAGATTTTATTTTTAAGTAATCTCTATACCTAATGTGGGGCTTGAACTTTACAACCCTGAGATCAAGACTTGTATGCTCTACTGACTGAGCCAGGCAGACACCCAACACTGAAAGCTTTTAAACAAAATTACTAGACATGCCCCCAGAGTTAATAGCATTTAATACTAGCCAGTTTATGTAGAATGTCCCAAAACTGTGGACAATGATGTATAACCACATGCTCGTTTGCCTAAATAAGCATTATTGACACTCAGCCACTTGTCTAGGAAGTTCTGTGTAGGTTAATATTTACGGACACTGTAAGGGAATTAAGCTGTGATAAAATTTCTATTTTTTATGTGTATTGCAAGGTTATCTCAACCCCTTATTTATTGAATTTTGCCTAGGACAGCTTTAAGGCTAAATAAGACCCCCAGGTACTGAGAGCAGAGTGGCATCCATTCTGAGATCTGATGCTGTGCTAAAGGTCGAACTAACAACCCATGATCCTTAGGATTTCAGTTCAGTTCGACTGCAGGGAAGACCTTAATATCAGACTCTATAGCATATGGGTTTTGGTGTTACTAATGTCAGAAAGTTTTTAGAATTACACACTTAGATTTAATTCCCAGTATTTTTATGGCTTTGCAAACATTAATTGGACATTGTACACAATTGCTTTCCTGTTTATAAAATTGACATAAGGATGCAGACCTGATAAGATTGCTATGAAAAAGCGAAAGAAGATAATATATGTTAATTGGCATAATGTCTACCTAAGTAAGTGCTTGCACCTTACAAGGCTGCTTGTAGTAGGCACGTGTGTCTATTGAATGCTTAAAATGTGGCTGGTGCAACTAAGAAACAGAATTTTTAACTTTAGTTCATTTAAATTAATTTAAATATTAATATGTAAGGACAATTGTCTGTTAATGAAGTAATCTGAGGAGTATATTAACTTTCTGCAAAGAGATGAAAAAAGTTTGTGATTTCAGACACAATGTTTATCACATTTTCACTGTTTTTTTTTAAATTTAATTTAATTTTTTTATTTGTCAGAGAGAGAGAGAGGGAGAGAGCACACAAGCAGGGGGGAACGGCAGGCAGAGGAAGAAGCGGGCTCTCTGCTGAGCAAGGAGCCCAGTGAGGGACTCCATCCCAGGACCCTGGGATCCTGAACTGAGCAAAGGCAAATGCTTAACTGACTGAACCACCCAGGCATCCCACATTTTCACTGTTTCAAGGTATAAGGAATAATAGGTATTCAAATAGAGGTTTTTAAACAGGACATTGAAGACATCTCAATAGAAAGAAAAAAAGATAAAGGAAATCAGGAGCAAACTAAAATGATAGCAAAAGAAAGAAAGAAGAAGGGGGAGGGAGTGAGCAAAATGTTTTCAAGATAATTTTTCTGTGTAAATTTTTTAATTGTTTCCTATATGATTCATTAGATTAGATGGTAAATTCTTGCCTGTTTTAATCACAATTTTATATATATTACCTATCACCCTGCTGAATCACAGTAGATATTTAGATAATATTGTTGAATGAATTTGAAAGTATGAATTTTACAAGCCATTTATGAATGCAATTATAGACGTTGATGTTGATACCTATTTCCACATAGCACCCTCTCTTCTTTCCACAAGGTGGGTAACTTCCAGCTCAGTGTAGAAAGAACGCTTTCTCATGGGGTGTGTATCCATGGAAATCTTAAAATATCTAGACTGGCTCAAAAGAAAAAAAAAAAAGGAAGGAAGGAAGGAAAGGAGGGAAGAAGGGAAGGAGGGAGGGAGAGAAGTGTAAGGATAATTATCTTAATTTATATCCAGTAGAGAGGAGATTATGGTCTATGGACCAAAAAACTAACAAATTCTTTGCCTCAGGAAATTGACATGAAGGACACAGTCTCTAGTGGAGGCCAAGGTGATTCTGTTTGTAAAGAATAT
>NC_138375.1:14798566-14852878 GCF_054177405.1 Leptonychotes weddellii | reverse complement strand
ATATTCTTTACAAACAGAATCACCTTGGCCTCCACTAGAGACTGTGTCCTTCATGTCAATTTCCTGAGGCAAAGAATTTGTTAGTTTTTTGGTCCATAGACCATAATCTCCTCTCTACTGGATATAAATTAAGATAATTATCCTTACACTTCTCTCCCTCCCTCCTTCCCTTCTTCCCTCCTTTCCTTCCTTCCTTCCTCTTTTTTCTAGAGATGTATAAGCTTCAAAAATGCCCAACATCTCAGTCATTTTCTTGATCCTATTTTCTTCACCATGCCCCAGCTCCCATTCCCCACCACCTCTACATCTCTCAGAAAGTTTCCTTTTCTCTGTCTATTCCCCAGAGCACAAACCTCTTCTGATCACTACTTCCATCTTCTAGATCAGCATCATCTGCTGCATGGACTGATGATTCTAGTCTTCTGATTTGTAATACCCACTAATCTTATCGACCTCCCAAAACATTCTGCACAAAGTTGCAAGAGTGATCTTCTGAAAATACACATTTGAATAAATCATTCTCTTATGTCTATCATAACAATGATTTACATAATCTTCATATGTGACTTTTCAACACTTTATACTCAACACTTAGTATAGCATTTAGTACAAGTAGATAATTTATGAGTAAATGAATGAATAATTTCAATTATTTTACCATCACCATTAGAAATAAGACTGTGTGTAATGGTCCCAGAATGCTAGTTATAAATCCCAGCTTTTCTACCTACTTATCGGTTCAATTCTCTGGGCTTCAGTTTCCTAATCTCTAAAGTAATACTAGTAACTTTGGCATAAGTTTGACAAAAAATTAAATGTGTTACTAGACACAAATCCATTAGAAGCATGCTTGTTACATATGATGATGGTGATAATGATATTGATGATGATGATCAACTAAATTATCTAAATATACAAATTTTTCCATTTTGTCTCCAAAGGAGACAGAATTAATTATATATCGGGGGGCATTTTTGAAGCTTATACATCTCTAGAAATGAAAGACATTAATAAAAACTGGAATTTCAATATTAAAGGAATATTTCATTTTTCATAAATTCCTCTAATGCATTTATTGGTTTCTTGCTTCTAATACCAAATGATTTCCAGATCAGTGATGACCACATTGTTCATTAACAACCAGACAAGCAGGCAATACAAGAAGCTCTTGGGAACTCACAGGTGGCAGGGAGTGGCAAAGTGGAGCACTGGGTGGGATAATATCAAAACAAAAACAAGCAGGTTTTTTTGATTATCCATCTCCCCCAATTATTCCTCCGTACTGCACTCCTTTCCACAATGGAATAGGTGCATGTGTGTGGTGGTATTCACCATCAGAAAAGATGGCTCAGTCATGCAGAATTTCATAGTAGGTGAAACAAATGAAGAAAGAAGCTGATGACTGACTTGGACAGCTAGCATTTTCTGAAAACAGAACAATTTACCTTTGTAAAGTTGTCAAGTGAATTGTCCTTTATTTTACTGAGATAACATCTTTTCTCTTTCTAAATTTTCTTTCTTTCTTTTTGCTGGTTACAGTTAGGGTAGGATATTTATACTGACATTTGAGAGACAAATGTTATCAGCTTCTCTCCCCCCACCCCCCCACCCCCGTGGATAACAGCCAAAATAATTTGGATCCAATTCAACAGAGGCTACATTTTTTTTTTAGCCATTTAAGCCTATGTTAGGGTTTTAAAGACCTTCAGTAACTCCCCTACCTCCTTCCAAGGGAAAAAGAAATCAATTTTCTGGGATATCTATAGCTCTTTTTTGGTTTCCATAGTAGTCAAGGGCAAGCTAAGAAGAAGGAGAAAGAAAAAAAAAAGATTTATTTCCAACTCTAGCGAAAGCTGAGTCCCAAGATAAAAGAAGAAGCCAAGCATAATGAGAAAAAGGGAAAGTAAAAGAAAGCAAACTCCTATAGGTCCATACTGAATATGACCTTTGTTCTGAAAATCCAAAGAGTAATAAATTGTAAGAGAACATAGGACATCATTTGTGTCATTGCAGGTCTATCTATTGCTTGACTAGGGAGCTGAGTGACAATACACAGATGGAGGGCAATGAATTTATGGAATTATGTGCCAGCTCCCAGGATAGGGCTTGAAATGTGCACTTGCTGCTGGCACTAGAATTGCGGTTTTGTTTGCTCTAATGCCAGTACTGAATGCTCACACTCTGCTTTTGGTGCCAAAGTTAGATGCTCAGATTTGAAAGCTAAAATTTATCAAGTTTTATCACTGCCTCTCCAAAGCCAAATGATAATGGTATAAAAAGGTACATTTTTTTTACTTTAATTTAAAAGTAGAACTGCTGCATTAAAATAAATTCACTCCCCTCAAATAATTCAGATATGAAACAATTCCTTGTCAATGAGCTCATCTAACAGATGCTAGAAAGCTTTTTCTGTCTACTTCTGTTTTCCATTAGATAGTATGGCCTTGTGCCAATTTCTTCTGGCTTTTAGATTTAGATTATATTTCTTTTCTCTGTCCTAGGCACTAGTCACATATCTTGATCTTAAGAACTGCTTAAACACAAATAATAATTCTTTCAAAGAAATTAAAATGACCATATTTAATGAAATAGTCCCCAGCCAATTAAAAAAAATGCAGTTCCATTATAAGTCACAGCTCACTATTCCATTTCATCTTGGGAGCACAAAATTCTTCTTATTTTATAATACTGAACGTCTTACACATCCTTTCTGGATACATCCTGCTCATAATATGAAAGGCCATAGAAACTTCCAATATTCTCTGTAACAAGAAATGCTTATTAAGTGTTTCATATTGCACTCCTGAAGCCCTAAACTCTATGTCAGCAGTTCTCATCCCTTTTTCCACCATAGAATTATCTAAGGAATAATATAAGTAGTACCTTTGCCCTGGCCCCACCCCAGACCAATTGAATCAAAATCTCTACAAGTAGGCCTTAAACATCAATGCTTTTTAAAGCTCGCCAGTCGATTCTAAAGTACAGTTAGAGTTGGGAACACTCTTTTGTCAAGGAATATTCTCTATCTTTATGGAAGCAAAGCAAGGATGTATGGACGGAGTACAGCCAAGTTAAGAGTAATCCTAAATCAGTGATCCTACACTTGATCTTAGCCAAGAGGCTGAGAAGTGGTCTAAATTAGTGATCCTAAAAGAAAAAAATATATGTCCCCTGTCTAGTTACTTACCAATATTTAGCAAGATGAGAATTAAGGATGCTATAAAGAAACGACAGATTTTGTTTTTACTTTACATTGCATTTCCTTTATGCATATTTTTTCTTAGGAACATTACCATATAAAGAATAGAAGAGTGGAGGAGTTACTAGGATGTAGAAAGGGAATGCACAAATGTGAACATTGTCCTATAATCTCTGTTCACAGTGAGGTTGCTGCTCAAGAATGGACTGTAAAATCCCTTTTCTCCCTGTCATGCAAACAAGGGCAAATGGGAAATAGCACTCACTTGTGGTCTGCTAGAGAAACATTCATAGGGAGAACTTAGAGCAATAGCAGGAGTGTGGGTCCCCATAGCCCTTTCTAGGACAGCACAGACAATTATTTCTGACTTTGGGAGAGCCTTCTCTTGAGCTGTAGGACTGTTAAACTGCACAAGTAGGGAGTTAGGCTTCCTCTCTGGTACGATCAGGGCCACGGAACAGAGAAATATGACATAGCAGAAGCTTGGCTCTAACTCTATCCTGACAGCCCAGTATTGGAAGCTGGGCATGATACTAACCCTTCCTTTGATATGATCAAATACTAGGATCTAATCCTTGTGATTACAGTTATGTGATCTGGCAAGCTATATCAGCATTCATGATGAGGAGAGGCCCAAACCCTTTTTGTGGTGTTAGAGAGCCTGGGATTTTTGAGCCTTGGCCAAGATTGATTGCATTAAAATGAGAGGCATTGCCTATTCTGCCCCAGGGCTTTACTAGAGGCCAGTTATTTGCCTGGGAGGCTAACCAGTAGGAGATCAATCTTGAATAAGCTAACACTACTCCTCTCATTTAAAGGACAGCATCATACCCATTGTGTTGGTAACCCATAATATATAGCTCAAGAGGACTGTCAAGCTAATCATCAGCATCCTAGGAGACAATAGAAACTGTTTGGAAATGGCTGAGCATCACACTGTTATTGCAAACCATACATCCCTAAGACTGATAAAGAAGGGTAATTTTTAAGAAAAGCCTATGGACATGAGCCATCTAGTCTATAAAGTATAACAAGGGTGGTCTTCTATGCAAATCAGTACCTACAGCCATGTTCCAAGTGTCCTGCCAATTCCAGGGATCCCAAATCATCTAGAGGAAGGAGGAACCATTCTACACCACTTGCTAAGCCATAGGTGCTAGTCCAATACCTTCTACATGGCAGGCATTAAATTAAAATACATGGACTCAATAAAATAATGTTAGCCAATGTCTATTGAGCACTTAATATGAGTTGGAAACCATTCCAAGTGTTATTCTTTATTCATCACAACAACCCTGTGAAAGAGTTACTATGAATATCCTATTTTTAGAGGAAAGGATCGAAGCATGGAGGTTAAGTCACTAGCCAAAGATTATGAGATAAGTAAGTGGCTGAATTTGATTTCACATTATGCTGTCTGGATCCTGACTCTCCCCCACTACTTGTCACAGGCATGACTGAACTACATATTGTGGACAATGAATTGTCAAGGATCATTAATAACAGTGGGGAAACTAGTTAGGATGTTATTATAATAGTTGATGTGACCTAGATGAGGATATGTCTTTGGAATAGGGAAAAAAAGTAGACAGATTCAAGGGATAGTTAGGTGGTTGAATCAGCAAGGTTGGTGATTGAGTAATTGCAATGGGTAAGCAAGAAAGACCTATCAATCACTATTCTCGGTTTTCTATCTTGTGGAATAAGATAAGGAGCACTGGAGATAAGGAGGTGTGTGTCTGGAAGATCACCAATTTAGTTTGGACATGATAAGTTTGACAAAGACTACAATATTTCTTTTGGAGTAATCAAATAAATTGTATGTATTATTTACATTTCCTTTGATGATCATAACAAAAGAAGTTGCTTTGACTGGAGTTTTGAACTGGCTATTCAGCAAATATGTGGGAGGCAAATAATTTACAGAAGAAGGAAAATTGAAAAAAATGTGTTCAGAGAGCAGCCTATGCAGCTTGTCATTAAGAATCAGGCAATGGAAGGGCAACCCACACCTCATATTGAGAAGATGGTCTACCAAAATAGCAAAATGATGCCTAGAATTAGGGACACTCTAATTCTCTAATTCTCAGTGCAATTGAGATGGAAGAAATACAGAATATATTTTCAATAATACAGAGAAATGAAAAATTAAATGAAACAAAAAGCTTGATCATTGCCAGGATTGTGGCTAGAACTCAATACAGAATTCAAAGATACCTACATGATTTATAGTATGGATGTTTTAAGAAATAGTACAGAAATGATTGTGAATTTTGTAAGCCAGGTATTTGGGAAAATTAATTTTTACTTTAATTACTAGGAACCATTTATTTTTACTTCTTTTATCAAAAAGAATCAATTACTATTGATGATTAAGTAACTATGACAAGGAACATGAGAAAACAAATTTTGGCAGCTAAACATATATCTATGATCTGATAATTTTAATATATCTAAAACTAGGATTAGGAACAGAAACAGTGTATATAAATATTTGGAAGTAATGTGTTATACAGGCCTTTCCATAGGAGATCAGGCATCAGCTTATCTTAGCTACCAACCAAAATTAATAGGATCACTGCAGATATCCTTGAATAAATTTTATAAACCTTGTTCTGTTTTAGAAAGACCCTTATCTAAATATCTGCCTAGTCTATTCCCATGCACCCTTGAGTCATTAAATAGCTACCAATATATTCTTTGTCAAACATTTAATGTTTCGGTTTCATGTAACAGTAGGTCTCCCCAAATAATGTTCTACTTGTGCATTCATATTGTTACAACTACTATAAAATTCTTATTAAAAAAATAGTTACAGGTGTGCCTGGGTGGCTCAGTCAGTTAAATATCTGCCTTCAGCTCAGGTCATGATCCCAGGGTCCTGGGATCAAGCCCCATGTCAGGGGTCTCTGCTCAGTGGGGAGCCTGTTTCTCCCACTCTCTCTCTGTCACTCCCCCTGCTTATGCTCTCTCTCTCTCTGCCAAATAGTAAATAAAATCTTTAAAAAAAATAGTTACATAGTTCATGTTAATCACTATAGGAATAAAATCTAGATAAATGGTTATGGATGTGGTTTAGCTACAGTTACAGGATGGCTATACATAATCATTGTCTAATATTTGTTATTTAAATGACATTGAATTGAGAATGTGAAAACACATGTTCTAATGTCCAAACTAACTCCATGTCCCTTAGGGAAAACCACTCTCTCTTCTTTATTTTCTGTTCCTTCACAAAATCCATAAAGTACTCAACCATTCTTTTTTTTTTTTTTAAAGATTTTATTTATTTATTTGACAGAGACAGAAATAGCGAGAGCAGGAACATAAGCAGCAGGAGTGGGAGAGGGAGAAGCAGGCTTCCCCCCGAGGAGGGAGCCTGATATGGGACTCGATCCCAGGACCCTGGGATCATGACTTGAGCCGAAGGCAGACACTTAATGACTGAGCCACTCAGGCGCCCGGTACTCAACCATTCTTTAAAATATGTATTCCCATATATAAATCATGTATCCTTATACAATGTCTTTATTCTATTTTTAATTATCTTTAAAGGTAAATAGTTGAACCAGATGATCTATAGAAATTTTTCTAGGTCTAATTATTATTTCTTATTTCTTTGGGTGAGGGATGATTACGTTAGCTGGTTAGATCAATTTAGCAATTATTCATTGAGGCCCCAAAATAGATGATTTTGTTGTTATAACAAATACTAAAAAGGGCAACCTGGGTGGATCAGTCGGTTAAGTGGTGGACTCTTGATTTCACCTGAGGTCATGATCTCAGCGTCCTGAGACTGAGCCCAGTTGGCTCTGCACTCAGCAGGGAGTCTGCTTCTCTCTCTCTCCCTCTCCCTCTTCCCCTCCCCCTGCTCGCACACTCTCTATCTCTTTAAAAATACATAAATAAATCTTTTTAAAAAAAATACTAAAAAAAATAACAAAAATATCTCCTGACCTCAATGGGCTCTATTTCTTTATTCTGGAAGAATAGGACAAGAGAATGGAATCTTGAAAGACTTTGGCAAAGCTGGGTTCTGCCCTCAATACTGTCAAATAGTTTTATCACCCTTGTAAAGTCACTTCCGTTTTTGGGATCTTAGTTTCTAATTTGCAAAATGGAAATGGTAATGCCTTGCTCAAGATTATTTTTCAAGTGTCTGGCACAGTAATTGGTACAAAGCAGTAACTCAGTCCTGTTCCCTACATTACAAATCACGGCCACACAGAATGATGAATGTGGCAATGTAGATACTCAACTAATGCTTCAGAAACTGAAAAAAAAAAAGAAAGAAAGAAAGAAAGAAACATTTATATCTGACTAAGATAAAGAAGGATCTGTCTTAAATTATTCAGAGTTCAGCAGACAGACAAAGGACAGAGGGCCCTTTGGGCACCATTGTATACAGAAGTGTGAAAGGCTAGGAAGCAGAGGGACTATTTGAGGGGGTGGGGATGATACCATGTAAGGTGAATTTTTGGCATTTATCTGTTAAGTAAGAGATACAGTGCAGATTTTTAAGCAGGACAGTGACATAATCTAAATGCATTTGAATTTATTTTCACAGTGGCACTGAGATCATTTGGAAGTGTTGGAACAGAAGGCAACTGAAATAATAATCTAGACCAGAGAGGATAATGGCCTTAACCATGGGGATAGCATTCAGAATAAATAAAAGGTGACAAAGGCACAGAGAGTCAGAACACAAAATAACATTCTTCCTTGATCACTTTTCCACCTTAAAATCCACATAGTCTTGGGTGCCTGGGTGGCTCAGTTGGTTGAGCGACTGCCTTCGGCTCAGGTCATGATCCTGGAGTCCCTGGATCGAGTCCCGCATCGGGCTCCCTGCTCGGCAGGGAGTCTGCTTCTCCCTCTGACCCTCCCCCCTCTCATGTGCTCTCTCTCATTCTCTCTCTCTCAAATAAAAAATCTTAAAAAAAAAAAAATCCACATAGTCTAGTACTATAATTACCCTCCCATAGTACTCCAAGATCCCTTCACATACTCTTATTTTTTGCCTTGTATATCTTATTAAAGTCCAATCTAAATTCAATCCAGCAATATTTTTTTTTCCCAATCCTGTATGGAGAAGGTAGAATAAAAAGGAATATCTGGGTTCAAGGGAACATTTTAGGCCAAAGCTAAAAATTTTTAATACAGAATGTAGAGTTGGTAGTTCATTAGAAGAGAAAAAAAAAAAAAATACTTCTTCAGATCTGTATTTCTTCCTCAGATCTATATTTCTAATTTCTTGCCAGGAATCACTATTGACTGTCCCACAGACACATCCTATTCAATGTGACTTAAAAGGAGCTAATTATCTTTTCTCCCAATGCATAATTTCTCTTGTTTATCCCTTGCCAATGATGTATCCATCCACCTAACCTAAGTTGAAAGCAATGGAGTCACCTTCAATGTATAGGTTTCACATGCAATTTGATGCCCCTTATTGATACAGGGCCAGAGAGAAGGAAATGACTAAGGTCTACTATTTGGGAAAGCTTGAGAAAGAGGGAAAGAGGAGAATAATTTTGTAGCTGAGTATTTGGCTCAAATCCTTCCCTAGTGCTATATCAATAGTGTCTTTGATTAGTCTTCCCTCCTAGTAATTTCTCACCTAGAAGTTCCTTTCCATTGTCCTCAATCCCATTTAACATTAGAAATTGTACATCAGTGTACTATGTATTCTGGTTTGTTTACTTATGTTTTTGTTTTGTATAATAATACTATGAGTTATATGTATATTCCTCTAAAGGGAATCATATCCATAGACCAAACCAAAAAAATTGAAGCTAATGTAAATGTTTATGATTTTTGTCTAACTCAGTTATATTCCTTGATATTTATTTGCTAATTTACCTTTGGGGAAAAATACATTGGTATATTTCCCTCAGTTTTAGATGATCAAATATGCATGATTAGCTTTGGCATGAATACAAATAGTAATTTATTCTCCTCATATTATTGGTTTACAGTCAATTGAAATTGTCTTTGAGCTATATTTGCCTGGGTAAATGTTTTGCTGGTATTTTTTCTTATTCTGATTTATTAATTCTAGTAATGTTTATTGAGAATACACTATATGCCATATTTAAATTTTTTCTCATTTAAACTAGCTTGATCACATATAAATAACCTAAAATAATACACTTTAAAATAATTTGAAAAGGCTTTTCTAGTTGAAAACAACAGCAACAACAACAACAGCTATATACTGAGAAGGTTAATAATGAATGAGGCAATATAGATCCAGTATGAAAAGCCAAAATATATCAACTTAGGTCTTCATTTATAATATATTTGCTTTCCCAATTAGCCAGTTTTATGAAGCTAATATAAAATCAAATTAATTTAGTTATCTTTTCACAGTACATGAATGACAAAATATTTCCAAATTAAATCACATTCTTAGCAAGGATAGGCACCCTCAATATATTCATTTATGGTTTTCATGGTTCCAGTAAGAAAGTATATATAATCTATAATTAGTTTAATATTTTATAAAGCATTTATAACAATAATCTAGTTGAGGACATTGAATTTGACCATATCATACTTAATGCAAGATGGCACTCATTGGCATTTTTTTAAATTTAAAATGACTTCATCCTGATAAGTTGATCTTTAGTAATTAATTAATGTTTTGGTTTAACAGTTCTAAGTTCAACCTATAAATTTATGTCTTCTATGTTATACTAGCACAAAACATTTCTGGAGTTTCTCACTGAACATTACTAAACATTCAATTTGTGCTAATGTTTTTCTTTTGACTTAATAGCATTGATAACTCAGATATATTTGTTTTAAGAAAGAAAAAAATGAGGGGTACCTGGGTTAAGTACCCGCCTTCAGCTCGGGTCATGATCCCAGGGTCCTGGGATCGAGCCCAGCATCGGGCTCCCTGCTCAGCGGGAAGTCTGCTTCTCCCTCTCCCACTCCCCCTGTTTGTGTTCCCTCTCTCACTGTGTCTCTCTCTCTGTCAAATAAATAAATAAAATATTAAAAAAAAAAAAAAAGAAAGAAAAAAATAAATAAATGAACAATTTGTAATCTAAGTTATACTAATGAAGGGAATTGCAGACCTAAAATTTGAAGCAGTTTCTCTATTCTTTTCTATTAATACTTACTTTTAATTCTTCTTTAAATATATATTCTACTATATGTGCACTTTAAAGTCTCATAGTATTTCATTGTGTGCTCATATATTCAAATAACTTCATTTATGATTAAATACCTTATTATAATTTAAAAGCATTCTGTCTTTGAATATGTATCTTAGCTTTAAAATTCTTAGGTGTGAAATCTTTGTAGTTCTTGTGTAGCTTCTAATTTAAAAAAAAAATGAAAAAACCCCTACATAGGTCTATATAGAAGCTTTAGCTATATAAAGTGTAAAGTAGTAACAATGGGAATAAAGATAATGTAGCTTTCAAAACAGTCATCTCTAAAAAGGCAAACTTTATTGAGAGATAGAAATATGATGTTAGCATATGTATTCTGCTAATTGTGTCATCTTGAACGCATGCCCAACTGTGGTGATAAAAGATCAAACCAAGCTTTATGCTATTGCTTGGATCCAGTTATAAAGGATATTCCACCCTGAGCAGGGAGGCATTATATGCACCGTCTTATTTAAAATCTTGCCATTTGGCACCTAAGCCCTGATGCAGAATTCCAACCAAATAGTAAGCAGGAATGATGCCAACCTAACAGATGAGCAGAAGGTACCAAAGCCAAGAGTCCATGTTCACATATCAAATGTGTTTACTTAGGGCAGGATTCCCAGTTATAAATCTTCAAACATGTTCAGAAAATTGTGCCAACATGAGGATGTTGCCCTGCCTTTAATCCATCTAGAGCAAGGATTAACCTTGAATTTATTTTTAGAGATGCACCTTAGCCACAAAGGTCTACCTTTTTAAGCTGGAGAAAGAATTGGTAATTCTGGATTTATACATTTAATTGTTCAATCCTTACTCTGTTGTTCATCCAGTGGTTTATTGTAGTTACAATAATTTAAATACCATTAATTCAAAAATTTATATTGATTGCATTCATTCATGCTTAATTCTTGTATTTTTTTAATTCTTGTTCATTAATGATAAATTGGCAGAACATAGAGGGTGGATTTCTAAAGGAGATGATTGCCAATTTCCTTAATATTGCAACAATATTTACCAAAAGCTGTAAATAAGGCTAAAATAATAGCATATATTTGAACTTTACAAGAGAGTAAAAATGAATATTTTATTGGGTCATGCCAATCACAGATGGCGTTGATGAAAAAGTGTAAAAAAATAAGTTGCAGAAATTTTGAGAAACTCAGTGTTATGGTTCTTAAAAGATTTGATGTTACTCTTTAAAAATATGTAACTAAGAAATGTTTCAGAGAAAACTACTGGAAAACTATTACTGTGTTTACTAAAATGGACTAATATGTATCCCTAGCTGAAGTTTAATGGATGTATAATAAAACCTGCCGAGATCCAGTATGACTCACAAAAGTCGTTAAAAAAGACACTGGTATTCTTGTCACATAATTTAGCAAATGACAGGGGCCCAAACTTCAGAGAATGTTAAGCATCTAAAGGCCACAGTTTACAAAGAAAATGTGTCCTAAGGAGTTCTAAGAGGAAGATCATTCTTTTAGCTATTTCTAGTGTGAGAACAACATGAAGTCTCAAAAGGTACAAATGCTATAAAAATAAAGCTTCCAAATGCTTGATATTCCATATGAAAGCCAAATTCTAATCTCTAGTTTGTATTACAAGATTGTCTCAACATAAGGTGCAATTCTTAAGAAAACCTTTATGATTTTATTAAATTAGTCAAGCATGCTAATTATAGGAATATTAGTATAAATGTACACTAAAAATGGCTAATAAATCACTCCAAATCTACATCAGGCTTAAAAATGCAAATAGTTTATAATTATTTGTACATGTGTTTATGCATTAAAGTGAGATCACACTAAATGGTATTGAAACCTGCTTTTTTTTTTTCACTTAAAAATATATTGTGACCATCTTGTAATTTAAAACAAAAATATGCATCTACTGCATCCATTTCAAATTAACAATATATTTTAGGACATTTAAGTTGTTTGCAACTTTGAACCTTCAAAAACAAACAAACAAACAAAGGAAACATACTATGTAAATTCCTTAACATATAGCTTGGGGCACAGCTGAATGTTTTCTCAGGTTCTGACCCTGTAAGTGGTATTGCCTGGCCAAAGGTTACACATTTTTCTAGGCATTTTCTAATGCCTTCCAGAAATTTAACTCTAGTAAAAACTCCTTCCAGCAATGCAAGAGGATGAGTTCCCTACTAAACAAAAAATGCTAGCTAGCTATAATTAGAATTTTTTTTTCAATCATTTGCCATTTGGTAAGAAATAACTCAAGTGTCATTTTAAATATTTGTTTTTTCTTTTGGTTACAAATGACTTTGAATTATTTGGCCTGTTTCTCATTGAACAGATTTATATTATGTGAATTCCCTGTTTGAATGTAAGCTCCAATAGTAGAAGTTTATTGTTTTGTTCGATTTTTATCCCGGTACCTAGAACACTTTTTGTGATATAGGAGGCACTTATCAACTGTTTTATGTAAATTAACAATTTGGGGGATCATTATTTCTTGTTCTTTGTACACTTCTCTTTCTGGGTATTTGAGGTATGCCTGTGTTGATTTGTTGTTGGTTTTCTTTTTTCTTTTTTTTTTTAACTGTAAAGTTGTTAACCCCTTGTCTGCCATTAAATTCCACACTATTTGTTCTCAATTACCTGAAATGTGTACATAGCATTTTTCCTGCTCCTTCCTTTTCTTTCTCTCTAATTTTTATTTTTAAAATGTATACTGTTAAATAACTTAATCACTTTCTATCTTTGGAGTCATGCTTAAAAATCTATCTTTTTCCTTAAGCTTATCACCTTTCCTTAAGCTCATCAACCTGCCATCTTTTCATATATACATATTTAATTCCCCCTGGAATTTTTTTCTCAGAGTGGTTTAGGCAAATGGTTGCATTTCCTTTTAATTTCTAACCTGTTGTTTTAACACTAATAATTAGCTCATTTTTTCCTGAAATTGACTTATATACTTATTGTATAATATTATATATCTAGGTATGTTTGGATCCATTTCTCTAGCTTTTGCTCTCTTCTACTGACATGACCATTTTACCCCCAATACCATGTGGTTTTAACTCCATTGATAACATGTGTCAGTATCTGATAAAGAAAAATTCTGTTTATCTTGATTTTATCCACATACTATCTAAATTATTAAAGTATATAGTAAATACTCATTACAAATGAATTGTTCACCTTATTTATCGTTAAATACGTCATCCTAACCACCTTTTCTTCCATATGAATTTGAGATTTGTTTTGGAGGGAGTGTTTTTAATCCCTTAACTCATTTTTTAAACACATTTTAATTCTTTGGTTAGAAACTGAATGTGTTGATGTTCCTATTTCAAATCAATAAAGGACACATATTACAAATAAAGTGTATTTTCTATTCAGGGTAGGGAATTAACTCGGTATCTGTTGTGTTAGCTAGCCTGAGCATTACTCATATGTCACTAGTTGGACAGCGAAAGAGAATGCAACGAGGTCACCATTGTTCTTGTGCTTCCTCAGTTTCCTATGTGCATATTACATTATAATTAAAGACACATCAGCAGTGAGTCATATGTAATTATTAGGCTTACAGCATATCCACGTATAGTTAGGTAAAATTTTAAATGCATAAACATTTAGCAACAAATATCTAAGAATATTTTTCCCTTAAGACATTGTTTTCCAATTAAGGAAATGTATCACAGAGTGTTTTTTTTTTTTTTTTTTCCACACAGAGAAAGTAATCCTAATTGTAGTTAATGAGATATATGCGCTTTCCAAAGCCTTCTATGTCAGTCCCAGGCTAAGGGACCTTACAAAATGATTTCATGTCAAACCAAACAAGTGTAAGATTTGTATGGCCAACCCATATTTTTCAAGCAAGGGTATTATAACTGAAAGAGAAAATAACCTCCCATTCATACAGGTTGTGTGGAATTCACATGTGAAATGCTGTTTGCAAATGTTTGCAACATTTCAAAGAAGATAAATAAGGTTTGGAAAAGCCCAGAGAACAAAATGAAATGACCAACGGCGTATAGCTGCTTTCATAGAGAATGCCAGTGGAGTTGCCCGAGTGTTGTGGGAATGGACAGACAGCACTCCCTCATTTTTGACAGAGGACGGTTTCATTTGTATTAGCCTGGATTGTATAAGATGTAGGCATTAATAAGGAATTACATGAGAAGGAATTTATTCAGAGAAAAGGGAAATGAATTGGGGAAATCTGGGAGAGCCTTTAGATCATGATGGAGGTCTGACCCCTTACAGGAGAGGAAAGGAAGGAACTGCTACATGGTTTTAAGAAAATTCTAGCAAGGCTATCAGGCAGTCCTTGAGTCATTGTTGTCACTTAATAGCAGTTTTTCTCAGGAATGACCCATCTTAGTACACCTGTCCTGCTCAGTCATTGCCTAGGAGCAGCAGTGGGAACCTTAACTTCCACGCAAATGGATTCTGCATTTCATAGGGCAGGAACTGAGGCCACTGATCCATTTTGTCGAAAGTGTGATGTGTTTTTTCATGGCAACCAAATCATCTGACTTCCTGTTTGTCCTTCCAACCAGGATAGCACCACTAAGTCTCCTCTATACAAAATTTCTGATTCTTTACTAAACGATATATTAAAAAATCCAGGAGTCAAGTGAGGGAATGAATATGTGATCTTATATGATTAAAGTGCATCCACAGGATGAATAAATAGTTTGAATAAATTTGATATAGATGTGTAAAAAAAAAAATCCCAACTAAGGAGGATCCCCTCAATTTAAATCAGTTAATGTGAAATTTAAAAGTAAAAGCTCTTTATATAATTGGATAGCAAAGTACCACTAACCACTTGTATATTATGTTTTAAAATGCTTCTTTTTAATGTATTATTTATAATTTTTATTCTTTATTGAGGATTTAAAATGATCTCAAAAACACTTCTGGAAATTCTCTGTCCAAAGTAGATGAGCTGTTTTAAGTTCTGATAAAAATAATATAGTTACACTTAAAAAAAAAAAAAAGAACAACTTTATAGCTGATGGAAGCAGAAACTAAAAGTGTTTCTGAAAAAAAATGAATTTTTTAAAAAAGCAAATTGACCGAGAAATGTTAAATAACTAGGGAGTTCTAATCATGTTGGGCAAGGGGACTCTTTAAGCTTCTAGGATAGGGAAGCCTGTCTAGTTCCGTTCCTATTATTCAGTCCTGTGTGAGAAAGGATGAAAGGATGCAGGAACTCTTGGGGCACAGCTGATCCAGAGTGCCAGAAAAGATAAATTATAGCTTTGAAGAGCTGGGAAAGAGTCACAGAAATGAATCACCCTTGCTCAGGTGGTAATGCCTCATTGCTGCAGGGTAAGCAATTCCAGAGAGACTGTTGCCGAGAGCCTGAAGGGTGAGGACAAAGCTTCAGGAAGAATGTCTGACTGACAGCCTGGATTTCAGGTGAGTCAGAAGAAAACATTCTAATAAAAGATTGTGCACAATTAGGATGATAGGTTAAATAGGATTTAAAATTAATATGCTGTCTCTGTATTGTTATTTCTTTATTAAGCTTGTTCTAGGGGGAGTTATGGTTGTTCTTTATTAATTTTGAGTTCACTTAAGTCATTAATATATTTTATTTAACACAAAAGAAATTAATAGTGTAACACCCTATTAATAACTTAAAACATGATAAGGTCAGATATCTGTCTTACCAATAAGCAATCTCTGAAAAACTAACAAACACATGTTTGCAAGCTGGGATCTTGAACACATATGTATATCTGGGCACTTAGAAGGGAACTGCCAAAAGAAAAAGAGAAAAGTCAAAACTAAATTGTTGAATAGAAAAGCAATTAAGAAACTCTTACTAGCTAATGTGGATGAATGTATTCCACTGGAGACATACAAGGCCAGGATAAATCACATTATTTTTGTTTATGTGTATATGACCTTCTTTCAATGATGGGGGGTGGTGGGAAGAATCAAAGTGAAAAATAACCTCATTATGATTTGTGTTATATTTAGAGAAAAAAAAAAAGCCACAAATGCTTACATAAGAATATTCCTTCCTATTAGTGTTCATAAATGGAGCGATTTTCTTAGTGTTATCCAACTTTTAATTCCAGCTAATGTTATAAGAAGATGCATTGAAAGAAAAATGTCTGAACAATACAAAAGTATTAATTGCATCAATAGCATCAATATAAGGAACAGTAGGTTCCTATTTGTGTATAAAAAAATTGTACTACTAAATCAAGATAAGTATAGGAATGATTATTACAGATTTTTATTGTGTATTTTTGGTAACTGAAAGCATTGGGGTGCTATAAAAAGAGCCTGGGTGTTGCAGTAACATTGATGTGGAGTGAAGTCCTCTATTTACCATATATTCCTAATCTGGAGCTTTTCAAAAGTCTGTACTGTTCTGAGTTTCTACTTGCCCATCTATGCTATGGGGATAATGTACTATTATTGTAAAAACTGGGGGAAAATTCAGGCCAGTTTTTGAAAATATGGGCAGTCATGTAGTAAGTTCCCAATATATATATATATATATTTTTTTTTTTCCCTCTCTACGGTTGAATAAGTTTACATGCTGCTCTGTAAGCTTATTTTAGAGTTACTCTACTTAAGCTGCTGAGTTTCAGGTTTATGAAAGCAATGAGGAATTCTGGATTCCAACTCTCTCACTGCCAGTTTCGCTCCAGGGAAGTTTGCTTTAGTGGACTTGCTGTATTCCATACTTTCCAGTGCTGCACAATCAATTGAAATGCCATAGCAAAATAACACCAAAAAATAAAGATTGTATCTCTCTAATAGCCACCTACTGGCAGCATAACTAGATGGCAGGCCTTCATCACCGAGTCCTACATTTTCACAATGGACTTTAATAGCATGACCACAATATATTGACATTACTAAATCTTATCTTTCATTTGCCAAAGTTGTATTTTTATGTATCAGCTGGACAAAAATAATAGTTTGAGCTATTTCATAGTGATATCATCCAGACAACATAGATCTCATAACGTTTTCATTATTGAAAGTAAAAAAGATATGAAGTAATAATTAGGTGTACTGAAAAAGCCAAATATTTCGGTCTGTGCTTCCATCTCTTCAGGCACTTCAAACAGAAATTATATTTCCCTAAAGCCAGATGTTATATTAGTTATACAGACAACTATAAGAGCTCAGAAACATTGTAGATGAAGAATCAGTCTTTGTAACATCACTTTAACCCTTAAATAAACAATAGGCTGCTATTGATGTTGCTAATACTGAAAATAAAATGTTTGCTAGGAAAGCATTTTGTACACTTTTACTAATTCATTTAGTAAATGTTTATTGGATATGGCCTATGTGCTAGGCACAGGTCTAAGTAGCTGGAATATCAGTGAACATAACAGACAAGATCTCTGCCTTCATGGAGTTCACATTCTAGTAGAGGGAGACAAAATAGCACAAATACAATCGCACACACAATAATATAAATAATTCACATAATATGTTAGAGGGCATATAGTATGTCAGAAAATAAAAAGGTAGTCGGGGTAAAGTTTGTGTTGAGAGTTGAAATCTTTAAATACAATGGTTAGGGCAAGTCTCATTAAGTTGACATTTGAACAAAGATAGAATGATCTTGGTAGAAATGATCTTGAAAACTCTCCTTTTTTTTACTTTTCCTAAATGAAAAGATTTAGCAGTCCTTTGAGATAGTCTAATTCTTTTTCCTTTTATTTTATCTTCTTTCCTTATAAAGATGCTAAACTTTTGCAAAGAAAGAGTACCTCTGAGCCTAATAATATTCTGAATGGTTCAGGTAGATAGTTTAGTTTTAAAAACTATTCATTCTTCCTCTTCTTTTACTTTTCTCTCTCTTTTTTTTTTTTTTTTTCCAAATTCTAAGCTATGTCCTTATATATTATTCTTCTGTCAGAGTTTTGAAATATCTGTCTCCAGAGGGCCAGGAATAATCATATAGATTCTTAAAGTAATCTCCTTATAAAGCTAAACCCATGGAAGTCATGAAATTTGGCAATGCCAATTCATCAATGTACAAAGAATACCCATAACATGAAAGCAACATAAGAGACTTAATCCATGATTGGGTCTGTATATATTGCCAAGCTGGGGATGATATATATTTTTTTCAGATTTATTTATTTATTTGAGAGATAGAGAAATTGTATGTGTGCCCGCCAATACAGTGGGGAGGGGCATAGGGAGAGGGTGAGAGAGAATCTTTCAAGTAGACTTCACATGCTCAGCGGGGCTCATTGTGAGCACCTTGAGATCATGACCTGAGCCAAAATCAAAAGTCAAATGCTTAACCGACTGCGCCACTGAAGCGCCCCAAACTGGGGAGGATATTTTAGCTTTTACAAAGAACTTTTAACTTTTACAAAGGTACTTTACAAGTACCTTTACAAATAGATATTATAGGTAATGATTTCATTGGCCTTGATGACCAGAAAATAAAATACATTTTACACAGGAAAATTGAATCTGTTTTCTGTTTTTATAATTTACTATCAATATTGTTGGGAATAAAAATCTCTGAGACGTTGATTTCTCTGGATTAAATTAAATGAAATATATCAAAAAATGTAGGTACTAAAAATCACTGATTCTTATCTTTCTTTGTTTTGTTTTTTGTTTGTTTGTTTTTCATCGTATATACCAAAGTGAAAAGTCTGGTTCTGCCTTTAACTAGTAAGAAGTATTACTAGTAGACAGATGTTTCAACTTAAAAAGAAATTGTTTTCTAATAGAAGACTCAACATTAGAAGACATCAGTAAGCAAAGAAAACCTTAGTGGGTCCTTATCTTGCCCTTTGAAAATCACTTATCTAAATATAAAAACTTTACATAAGAGCTCAATTTTCCTTTGGAGCCAGACCATTTCTTCTCTGCAGCTGCATGATCTATATTGGAAGGATATGTCAGACTTGCTTGCTTGACCTTGGCCTACTGTGGCACTTTCTTTAAAACTATGAAAACTGTTGTGCCTGGTCCTATATCTAAAACTGTGAGAATGTATTTTTACGTACCACAATTTCAAGGCTTATTATATTGGCTCTAGCTCATTTCTTCTTAAAGGATCAGAAATTGAGTTGAAAATATGCCCTACTATTTGTTCTATGCTAATAGTTATCTAAAATGATTTCTTCCTAGCTTTGAGAAAATGTATTCTGACATTTCTTTTGAAAATTGGACATCTGCAATGGAGTGTTACATATGAAAGAATAACATCCATTAAATTTACACATGAGCAGCAAAAACACTGTATCTTGTAATCTTTGTGTATTCTCGATGCCTGATATACTGATATTACATCCTTTTCATGTCTTTACTTATTATGAATACATAGCCCAAGAACTTCTCTTCAATAATCTGCTGTTTTATCTTTTATCTGTGCATTTGAACTCCAGTGCCTGCCGGATCAAACACTTTCTTTCATCAATAAGATGAAAAGATTTTCCATGTATTATTCTCAATTTAAAAAAAAAAATAAACCAGTATATTCTGAAGATTAAAGGCAAAAAAAGGCAGAGATTCCAGTGTATTCAATGAGTTCTGCATATTTATCAGGGATGTATATTGCATGTGAGCTTGAATCACATTACACTAAAATTTCTCAAGACCTTTTGTCTTGGGAAAGACAGAATAGGATGTAAAAAACAAAACAAAACAAAAAAACTTATCCCCAAAGTAGTGCTGATTGGTGTAGACATCTAAAAGTTCAATGATAGTATGGAAGTAAAAGAAATTCCATATGACCTTTAGAATTTATTTTTGCTCTTTATGACACTACCAAAACTTTACTTCTATCCTATTACGTATGGCACAAGCTATGAAATCATAGTCTATGAAAATAGAACTTCTAAGTACTCTCCATTTCTGATAATTATGAAAGAGGTCTTCAGTTGCCTCCACTCTGACCTCAAACTTTCTAGCTAGGTTCTTCTTTCCAGCTTGTCTCTTGGCTCAGGTGGAAGACCCTGAGGGCAGGGCATCCCCTGAAGGAAACTGAAGCTACCCGCTCAAGCGATAAGTACTACCCTGAACCAGCAAGACCCTCCCCACCATGGCTGACTCCAAGACCAGGATGGATTTGACCTTCACTGCCCACCTGCCAGTACCCACCCATCTTTGCCCCACCCACAGTTTCCTTATATAAAACTGGAAGTATTGTCAGCACTTTGGAGACAATCTTTGAGACACTAGTCTGCTGTCTTCCAGTGTTGGCCTCACTGAAATAAATTCCTTTCTTGTTTTACCACCACTCATTTCTCTACCTTTGGATTTTGTCAGAGGTGAGTGGCCCAGCCTGGTGGGTTTGGGACCCTGGAGCCAGGTGTTCTTGTGCCCCGGTGTGCTGGCTGTTATAACATGATAGCTAATGTCAGTGAATATTATTTTCCTTTAAAATGTTAATATAAATCTCCAAAACAGAATCTGACATTAGTAGAGGTCAAATATCTTCTGAAAAATAATTCAACTAATTTAAGGAAAAATATATATAGTTTGTGGACTTTATATCAGAAAAAGTAAAAGCTTCAGGGTGTTTGTAAGAAGTGAGTTGTTTTGTTTTGTTTTTTGAGGATGAAGGGCCAGGAAGAATGATTTTCATTCTTTCTTCCAGAGAAAAGAGGGCCTGAGAAAGTAGTCAGACTTCATTTTCTCTAAAAAGTGTTTAAGTCTTGTTAAAAAAGAAAACCACAGACCAAAAACGGCGTTACTTAGGCCAAGTCCCCAAACCTGAGGTTTAATACCTAATCTAATTGCAGGTTCAGTCTCCTCTGCAAAAGTTGTCCTAACTGGTCAGTCAGGAATTTTCTGGTCAGAGAAAATGAGATGATCTGTCACAAGCACCCTCTCCATCCCCAAAAGGAAGATGAGGTAATCTGCATAAGACCCCAGGCTCTCCCCCCTGAGGGAAGGTGTTCTTGCCTGAGCAATCCTTTTCTTTTGTTAATAACTTTCTTGACCCACACTCCCTCCTATAAAAATCTCCCATTTTATACAACTCAGAGCTTCCCTCTATTTACTAGATGGTATACTGCTTTTCCACCCATGTTGCATTGTCTCATCTTTCACTGTGAATTCTTATCTTTTAAAAGCTGTTTTGTCAGTACGGTACAAATTCCCTCATTTCTTTCACTCTTCTTTGGTCACCTGTTCAAAGTTTCTCTCTTTGGGGCTCGTTTGAAGTCAGGGTTTTTCCTTTCTCCTAACAGCAGCAAATGATCCCCCCACCCACCCACCCACACACAGGGCTAGCAGTTCACTCCTAACAGCCAGCACAAACCTATGAGGAAAGAGAAAACGTCTTGTTCTGTTGCTCATAGGCACTAAGATTTCACTCATCCTTCATTAATTAGTTTGATGATTTCATTCTGATGTCTTCCTGCTGACCTACATTTTGCATTGTATTTTTCTTACATTGTAATTGTCTACAAGGCAAAGATTGCCTACATGTTTGTCTTTGAACATTGCAATTAAGCAATTAATAGATGTCTGTCATTGTTAATGAGTTTGTTGCTCCATACTATGTGATCTCATTTCATATCTATGCATGCATGAGAGAGGTTAGATAAAGGGAAAAGATTATATAATCTGCTCATATTCACACATTTTATTAGAAGATCTAACCTAAATGGGGGGGGGTCCTTTTTTTGCCATTTACCAGCAATATTGTTTGTTCAAGGAAACTGTTCTTAATGCAAAAGTTTATTTATTATGCTCAACATTATTTTGGTATTATGTCTAATTTTTCTTCTCTAAAAAGTGCCCCCATCCAATACAGGTCTTATAAAGCAGTATGCCTCAGCTTTCTCATTTCTAAGATGGGAGTTTATTTAAAGTAAATGTAATCACTTTTTAAAATATTCTTTCAGAATGTAAAGTAGTATATGAATGAAACTGCTGTTAATATTTTTTTGCAAGTCTGCTTTAATGTTTTTCCTACATATTTTAATTGCTTGGCTATGTAGTTTAATTCTCCTAAGTTTGCTGAACAAATATTTACTGATATTTACAATGTTCCAGAGATTCTTCTAGGTGCTCAGAATATAGTAGTGAACAACACATATTAAAAAATCCTGTTTATTTCAGTGCTAAGACTCAGAAAAATAAAGAAATAAGTTGAAGCATGCATATATCAAATAATGATGAGAAAGAAAAAGGAAGTGGTGCTGAGGCTTGGGGAGAAATAAGATGCAGTTTTAATTTTTTTTTTTTTTTGCAGTTTTCAATTTTTAATAAGAAGGTCACAAAAGTTCTCACTGGGAAAATGGCCTCAAAGTAAAGGTCTGAAATAAGAGTGATAACTGTGTGAATATCTGAGACAAATTATACCTGGCAAATGAAACAACAAATGCAAATATCCTGAGGCAATACGGTACTTGGCATCCTCGAAGAACAAGCAGAAGGCCACCTTGGCTAAAGGAAAGAATAGTGGGGCATGGCAGGTGTAATGGGAGGGTCCTGTAGGGGTTCTGTGGGATTAGGGCTGTGACTGTGATATGATGGGAAGCCCTGGAAGGTTTGAACAAGGTTCACGCTGCCTATTGTAAGATAAGGAAACCAAAGAGGAACAAGAGGAATCGAGAAAACTAGGTATGAGGCTGTCACCCATCAGCCAGGTGAGAAAGGATTGTCAACGCAAGTCCCATTCCCAGGCCTCAGTTCTGGAAAACACTTGTTCCCTGCTAATATCTAGATAACTGCCTACTCTATCAGGATGATGACATTAATCATATGGCAGTTCTGAGGATGGCAAATTCTCTGTGTTTTTAAGTCAGAGATCACAAAATGTACTGCTGGATTTAATGTTGGTGAGAGGAGCCTGGAATATCTACAAGGCTTCAAGTCTGAAAAGATGGAAGACTGGATTTGTCTTTTATTGAGATGTAGGAAGAGCCATTTATGTGTATGATGATGGTTATATGTGTATGTGTTGGGGGTGAGGGAGATTGGTAGAATTTCTTTTCTTTCTTCTTCTTCTTCTTCTTCTTTTTTTTTTTTAAAGACTGTGTATTTGAGAGAAAGAGAGAGAGAGCACAAGCAGGGGTAGGGACAGACAGACAGGGAGAAGCAGGCTCCCACTGACAGTGGTGCCCGATGTGGGGCTCGATCCCAGGACTCCGGGATCATGACCTAAGCCTATGGCAGATGCTTAACCAACTGAGCCACCCAGGTGACCCTGGTAGAGTTTCTTTTAATGATAAATTTATTGGGGTGCCTGGGTGGCTCAGTCTGTTAAGCATAATCTCTTTTTTTTTTTTTTTTAAGATTTTTATTTATTTATTTGACAGAGAGAGACACAGTGAGAGAGGGAACACAAGCAGGGGGAGTGGGAGAGGAAGAAGCAGGCTTCCCGCCGAGCAGGGAGCCTGATGCAGGGCTCGATCCCAGGACCCCGGGATCATGACCTGAGCCGAAGGCAGACGCTTAACGACTGAGCCACCCAGGTGCCTCCATAAACTGATTCTTGATTTTGGCTTGGGTTATGATCTCATGGTGGTGAAATCTAGTCCTGCATGGGGCTACACACTGGGTGTGGAACCTGCCTAAGATTCTCTCTCTCCCTCTCCTTCTTCCCCTCCCCACCCTGTCTGTGCGTGCTCTCTCTCTCCCTCACAAAAAAAAAAAAAAAATGATGTATTTATTAATTATTAGATCAAGTTCTATAATCTAAACTACTACCTTCCAGATTGCTAGGCACTGGGCATGGAGCTTGCTTATGATTCTCTCTCCCCCTCTCCTTTTTCCCTTCCCCACCCTGTGCCCAATCTCTCTCTCTTTTTCTCTAAAAAAAAAATATAGATTTATTATAATTGTTAGATCCAATTTTATAATCTAGGCTACTGCCTTCCATCACCCCATAAATACTTATATATCAGCATTTGTGATTCTACATTTGTCATCTCTCTGGAATACATGTCCCCTTCCTAGTCTCATTAACTTATATTATTCTTTAGTCCTTGACTAAGTTATTATAACAGTCTCTGAATTGTTTCTCCACTGCTCATCATTACTCTATCTGATGCCTCTCAAGCACTGGAGTCAGATTAATACTTTTGAAATGTAGTAGTGATTATGTCATTATCCATCCCCAAAATGTTCAAAGACTACCCTTCTCTCTCTCTACTCATTTCCTATCCTGGTATTTAAGATATTCCAAAATCTGACCCCAAACTTTCTTCTTTTACAGTCATTTGACATCCTTGCTTATAACAAATTACAGTTCTATAAATTAAATTGTTCCTTATGACAGGAATGACTGACTTCCTCCAAGCTCTTCAACCCACATTCATTTGACCAAACCCCTTTTTATTAAGATATGATTCTAATTCTTTCTCATTAAAGACATTCTCAACGCCCAGCACAATGAGGAATAATTGATCTGTACTCAAACTCTAATTTTTGAAAGTTTTTTTCAAAGTAATTTTGTCTAATTATAAGTTTTAAATTGTGTCCTTCCTTACAAAGTGATGTTTTTTTTTTTTTTTAAGATTTTATTTATTTATTATTTGAAAGAGAGAGAGAGAGAAAGCACAAGAGGGGATAGGAGCAGAGGCAGAGAGAGAGGCAGAAGCAGACTCTGTACTGAGCAGGGAGCCAGACATGGGGCTCAATCCCAGGACCCTGAGATCATGACTTGAGCTGAAGGCAGATGCCCAACTGACTGAGCCACCAAGGTGCACCTACAAAGTGATTCTAGAGAAGATCTTGCTTGTCTAGAAAAGATAATACTTTCAGATAGAGATGGACTCTTTTAGGGTGAAGGTATACAAATTGGTGGATAATGCTATAACAGATAATGGCCCTTAAGACCACTGCAATCATACAGGTGCAACTGATGTGTTACATTCTTAAAATATTGAGTGCATTTTTCTTTTAATCTCACTTGTCTACTTTGAATTGAAGAAATGAAATTGCTTTATAGTATCAAAAAGAAAAGAATTACCTTTAAAAACAGGAAAGATAGGGGCTCCTGGGTGCCTCAGTCAGTGAACCATCTGCCTTTGGCTCAGGTTATGATCCCAGGGTCCTGAGATTGAGCCCAGCGTTGGGCTCCCTGCTGATGGGCAGACTGCTTCTCCCTCTCCACTGCTTGTGCTCTCCTTCACCCTCTTTCTCTGTCTCAAATAAATAAATAACATCTTAAAACAAACAAACAAACGAACAAACAGGAAAGATATTGGGCTCCTGGGTGGCTCAGTTGGTTAAGAATCTGACCTATGATTTTGGCTCAGGTCATGATCCATGATCTCAGGGTCCTAAGATTGAGCCTCCTGGAGTTCTGAGTCAGTGGAGAGTCTGCTTGAGATTCTCTCCCTGTGCCCCTCTTCCCACTCCCCATTTTGTTGGTGGCTTATTTTCTTTAGGTAATAGGCTTCATGGTCAAAAGGGAGGCATATACTTAAGTGTTTCCCAGGAATGACCTTTTATTGCAAGAATTATTTTAAGTGCCTATTCTTATCACTAAAGACTTAGTCTAAAAGGAGCAAAAATCAATAAGCCCATTTAAGGATGGTGAAAAGACAAAGTAGATGGTATAGTTGATTCACCTGGGGGGGGATGGAAACAGGCTGTGTTAATTCTGAGAGCAAAAAATATCAAATGTCCTGCAGTTTTAAATGTTACTAGGACCAAATTTGAAGAAGCATATAACCTTTGAATAAGAATCCAAGTTAAACTTTCTAACTTAAATATGGGATAGTTCTAGAAATGATTGAGATCGAATCTGTTATGTCCAAGTCCAGTAGTCATGTTTGGAAATAAACTCCGATAATAAGAATGCCATGAAAAGGGCTTGACTAAACAAAAGCAAACTTCATCCATTGAAGACCAGAACTCCTGGGCAGAAAGGCTTGCAAATGCCCGTGATCCTCATTGCCTAGAGCCCCTGTGGAGGTGCATGCTTGATCTGCAGTGTAACTGGAAACATTGCAGGGCTGGACACTCTGCAGGCTTCTCTTCCAGCAGAGATACTTCACATTTTTATTTTTATTTATTTATTTATTTATTTATTTATTTATTTATTTATTTTTTAAGATTTTATTTATTTATTTGAGAGAGAGAGAATGAGAGACAGAGAGCATGAGAGGGAGGAGAGTCAGAGGGAGAAGCAGACTCCCCGCCGAGCAGGGAGCCTGATATGGGACTCGATCCCGGGACTCCAGGATTATGACCTGAGCCGAAGCAGTCGCTTACCCAACTGAGCCACCCAGGTGCCCCAACACATTTTTGTTTTTATAGGGCAAGTTTGAGAGTATTCTCAGAAGCAAAATAAAAACAATATGCACTTAGGCACCAGATAGCCTGAACTGGGATATTAAGTCTTTAGAAGTGTTACTAAAAATATCTGAAGCATAGGCCCTTAAGAGCAGGGGAAGGTGGGCTCAGCTCTAGCTCCTCCAGCAGGCAGGAGGGCCATTTGCAGGAGTTACTCAGTTTTTCCTGGATTTTACCATGTATACAGGAGGTATGCATAGTATTAAACTTCTGTTCATTTTTCTCTTATTAATCTATCTTTTATTACAAGGAACAAGGTTGCAGACAAAAACCTAGAAGGGTAGAGAAAAAAATTATTTTCCTTTTCTACACTCACCATATAATAGTCCATTTTATTATACATAAAAGGACAAATAAATATGAGGATTATTCAAATTAGAGAGATCCAGATCTTCTTTCTGCTATATCTGAATTTCCCAAAGGATAGACAAATGTTAAAAAAAAAAAAAATACTTTCTTTGATCTTTACCTTATCTCTAATCCTAATTTTTAGCCTTAGCATAAGCTTTTGTAACACTGGGCCAGAATTTCCAAAGTATACTTTGTAGACTGTGAGCTTTATGATATGTCAATATTAATAACACCTTCTCATAAAGCATCCTGTGGAAAATTCTGTAGAAAATTCATATTTCACTTGTGAATTGATTGCCCATTTCTACTTCAATAATGTATTGATAATCCTCAAAATATATACCATTTTATTATTTAATTGTACTACCCAAGACAATTATTTCAGCAACAGGTCTCCATTGGAAAAGTCTGATAATTAATGTAAGCAACCATCAGAAACAATCATTTCATTTATATAGAGGTAATACAATTATGATATAGTGTCACAAAAACATAAATTTCTTTTATGACAAAAAATCTGTCACTTTAAATTCTCTTTGATTTGGGGGTTTCTAAAACAAAGCTTTTTTAAAATTATTTGTAACTCAATTTTAGTTGTAATTTTCCTATTTATGTAATTTTCCTATTTGAATTTATGTAATTTTCCTATTATGAGCTAACATAGAACTGATAAATGGCCTGGGATAGCTGTATTGTTGGGACCAAAAACCAGATTGCAAGGGATGTAAAGAGTGATGAATAGCAAATGTGGACAATGGAGAAGGTTGGTTGTAAAGAGGAGGAAGGAGACAAACTGTAGCAAATATAGCTACACTAACATACCCAGAATCTACTGTAACTTCAAAGGCACATGGCATCTGAAACATGTATATATTAGGTTTATGAAATATTATTAACTACTTCTCTGAAAATACTGCAGTGTATAAGCAGACTAAAATTCAAGGCTTACTCTTTATCAGCATTTTTTCCTATAGGTTATTTTGCAGAATTTTTAAGACATTTTGTTTAATTCAGGAACAATTTTGTTCCTTAAATGTTCTCTGTATATTTCAGCCACATATATACAGTTTGATCAAACAGAAACTTTCATAAGTAGAAAGTTTTAAAATGCAGATATTGGAACTACCTAAAATTCAATATGACTTCAAAAGAAATAGCTCAGTAATGATCTGTTATTTTGTGCCTTTGTTCATCCACTGTGTTCCTGCATTCACTGTCTGACAGGTGTTATTCAAGGCCCAGTGAATTTGCAAATCTTCACTATAGACCTAAGGAATGTTTTTTGGCTATTAGCTCCTTTTTTGGGATGGAGTAGTGGTTATTAAAGCAGTTTATGTTTATTTAAGTATATACATGATTTAGAGATTAGAAGAAATTGCTAATATTATTAATTTTTCATAACTCTAAAATTTGTTTAATATGACTTATTTTTACCAAAACTATAAGCACAGCATGCATATTCATAGCTCTCTGTATTTTAATTTTAAAAAGTAACTATCACTACACATCTGCAAATATAATATCATTAATACATATAATTAATTGTACAATCCACATGACATAATATGTCCATATGGTCAGAATATATTACCTCATCCATTGTCTCAGATATACAGGGAGTAATAGTTCATTTGATCATACAGTTTTTTTTCTTAAAACAATAACATACATTTATGTTCAGCTTCAAAACCAAATAATGCAAATGTGTTGTTTATTGCATAATTTTTGTTTGTTTGTTTGCATCATGAGATGATTTGATTCATTCAAATTTTGTTTCTCTAATCCTGTATCTTTTGTGCTATCATATTTGTTTGCAGCTTAAGTTAAATTTTGATTTAGAGAATTGAGTGTGGTGAACAACAGTAAATTTAAAGACTATTGGAGATAGTTTAATTTAGAAATGGTAACTCAAGGCTTCAGAGTAGTTGATCACTTAAACTAGGGGTTTTTCAAACCTATTTGCGTATTAGAATCATTTGGGTGTACTTTATAAAAATAGAGATAACTAGGGTGCCTGTGTGGCTCAGTAGATTGGGCTTCTGACTCTTGATTTCTGTTGGGGTCATGAGCTCAAAGCTGAGTGGGAGTCTGCTTGAAATTCTCTCCTGCTGTCCCTCCTCCTGCTTGTGCATGCATGTGCTCTCTCTCAAATAAATAAAATAA
Organism: Leptonychotes weddellii; assembly: GCF_054177405.1. NCBI lineage: Eukaryota > Metazoa > Chordata > Mammalia > Carnivora > Phocidae > Leptonychotes > Leptonychotes weddellii. Next base: position 14,823,752 of record NC_138375.1, on the reverse strand, counting down.
ATCTTTAAAAAAAATAGAGATACTCTATGGCATAGATTCGTGATATAATTGACCTTGAAGGGATCCATGCATAAGTATGATATAAAAACATTCCAAATGATTCTAATGTTTAAGGTTGAGAACCAGTGATATGGATGAGATTATACATGATAATTGAAGCTACAACTCAGAGTGAGATCTCTTAAGAAGAGCATATAGAGTAGAAAGTGAAGAGGATCTTAGGACTGTGTTGAGTACTTCAAGACAGGTGGAGGTGAATGAACAGTTCTAAAGACTATGAGGTAGGAGGAACTCCTTGAGAATAGCATTCAGGAACCAAGAGAGGAGAGCGTTTCATAATTCTAGCAGTGTTAAATGCTGCTGTGAACTCCATTAAAATGAGGGCTAGCATAGAACTGATAAATGGCCTGGGATAGCTGTATTGTTGGGAGCAAAAACCAGATTGCAAGGGATATAAAGAGTGATGAATAGCAAATGTGGACAATGGAGAAGGTTGGTTGTAAAGAGGAGGAAGGAGACAAACTGTAGTCAGCTGAGGATGTGGAGTTGAGTCTTAAGAAAGGTGATTTTTGTTCTTAAGATAGAAAAAACAAGGGCTGCTTGTGTAGTGCTGTCAGTTAAGGGTCCAACTCTTGGTTTCAGCTCAGGTTGTGATCTCATGGGTCGTGAGCTTCAGGCTCTATGCTCAGTGCAGAATCTACTTGAGTTTCTCTCCTTCTCCCTCTGCTCTTCCCCCCCAATACTCTCTATCTCTCTCTCTCTGAAATAAATAAATAAATCTTTAAAAAAAATAGAAAAGACAAGTGTATTTAAATGTTGAACTCAGCGATCTAACAAATCTAATAGATACAGGAGAGGGAAGGTAAACGCAATTGTGAAATTGTTTCTAGGAAAGCAGAGAGGCATGTGGTTTTGGTGGATACAGGTGAAGGTAGAGAAATACTTACTTTGCTCTGATCATTATTTATTGCCATTTTAGTGTTCCATTCATTGAACATCTAAGATATGACAGATTGTAGATAAACTAAGGAACAAATAAAAAGAAAAATGAGACATTGTCATATGCCAATCCTCAAGTGGGATATAATATATTGAAAAGACAGATAGCCGAACAAATTACTGTGATATAATAAAGGTTATAAAAGAAACCAAGGAGACAGAAGGATTCAATTCTAGGAGGTGCCCAGAATGGCCACACATGAAAAGAATCTTAAAAACAGAATTAATGGAGAAAGAAATAGAATAAGGACATTCATCAGAGAGAACACATATTACTAACAAGTTTTTAATGTCTGGTCACTGCCGACAGGGAACTAGGAACTTTATAAAACTAACAAGCACTCAGTTCTTTGAACTCCAGGAGGTGTGGATATTATTATTTCCAAGTTACAGATAAAGGAAGCTTGGGCTCAGAGAAAGTAATTATTAAAGGACATAGTTTTTAAAGGTAAATGTTGATTCTCACACAAATATAAAATAATTACCAAGTGAAGATTTACTGTGCTCTTTAATGAGGGATCTGGTAAGATGTTACAACTGGTTCAAAAAGAATTCAAAGTTTTATACACACATACATAGATAAAGAATACTGAAATAAATGTCTTCCTAGATGCTAAATTGTCTTTGTTTGTTTTTGCAAAACTGCCTTTTTTGGTGGAAGGTTGATTGTCCCTCCACCAGATAGAATTTGTATATCTTTGTACTTTGAATTGCATAGACTGCCTACCCTGTGCCAAGCAGAATCAGATCATTGGCAGACAGTGCTAGGCAATGATTAGTTTTGCATTGGAGACAATGCAAAAAATTGGAGACAATTTAAATGTGTCTGCTAAAGTTTTAAAATCTATAGATTCATACTTGGATTTGAACTGATCTACTCTCTTATACATTGCAAGGTGATGGGTTGGATTTCTTTTTGTAAATGAATGATATATATTTGGAGAGTAGTTAGTTGGTTTTAAATGTGCAGTCTTTTTGCCGGAGAACTTTTGGCAGTGCAAAATGAATAGGCCTAAATTAGGAGAGATACTGCCACCTGATTTTATTAGTATGTTACTCTAACGGCATTAATTGACTTACTTTCTATAAATTTAGCTATATAAGCATTTCCATAAATCTTTCTATTATAAATGTTCAAGTGAATTAAGATATTGAGCACTAGGATTGTAGATGCTGTGAAAGAAAAACGAATTCTTATAGCTGTGTTATACATTTTTTTATAGAGTCCTCAGTGGTTGCAAATAATTACAACAAAAAGTATTTAGAATAGCAGTTGCAAATTATAGGTCTTAGAGAAAAAAAAAATCCCAAATGCATAAATGCAAAAGAACTGTTAGTCTATTGCCACAATATCTATTGGATTTTGAAAAAAAATGATTTCTCTCTGGATACAATGCATACCAAAAAACAAAAGGGTGAAAATGTGGTCAGTTAGAAATGATTTTTTTTTTAATTTAAACTGAGAAGGAAAACATCTTACTATCTGTGTACTGTACTGAATTTCAAGCATATAAAACAAACAAAACCCTATTCCCGAAAAAGCAGCCCATGCATTGTTTAATGCCAAGTCATTCTTGTGAAACAGAATGGAATCGCTGGCTTTTAAAAATGTATATCGTTTCTTAAGGGCAAATACTGTGTCATTCATGTGAATTATAATGAAGGACCAACATTAAGGCCTAAAGAAAAAATAAGTCTTGAAATTGCACTCACAAATAGCACCTTTTCACATAATTCTTAGGTCTACAGACCAAGGGCCTGTCTAATATTAGTATAATACACTACAGACTCTGTAGCATAGTTATATTCCAGTGAACAAACACAGGCTTTAAGATATGTCATCTTAGTGATTGTGGCTTGTCTTAAAATATGTTAATATTTCCCATGCTTGGCTTGTTTCAAGTGCTTGACCCTTTTCATTCACCACATGAATTACTTTTAAGTACTTATTCACATCTGAGACTGAACACAGACCATATGACAAAAATCATCTATGTTGTATCATTTCAGCCTGCTTTTCTTTTTGACCTATTCCATTAATAACATACTCTGTTACCAAACGTAGTACAACGTACCAAAGCTGTTCTTTCTCGATTTTTATGTTAATTAAAATAAAAGCTTACTTTTAATGTTTTGGCATACAATGTTACAAAAGGAATCAAAGTCATGGCAAATGTCTTGCAAATTGTCTCGATTATTCTATTTACTTCAGATAGTTAGCAAAACACATTTCTTTATGAAGATTATAATTTCAAAGGGTCCCTATAAAAACCAAAACAGAACAGTTAGAATTACTCTGTCAAGCTACTTTTTGTCAATTCATTGGGTTCTTTGAAAAGTTATTTTTTTGCCTCGGTCTCAGTTTGGAATCTCTAATTAATAGCTTAGCTGTAATTTTACAAGGGAGTCTTGTTTAAAATAGTTGAAATTTATTGAGCATATTTGTGCAGGGCATGGCTTAGCACTTTATATAAGAAATTCCATTTAATCTTGACCATGATACTATGACGTAGTGTTAACATGTGTTCTGAGGAGAAAGGAAATGAAGCTTCAAGACTTTAGAGCATCTCCCAAGGTCACACAATTTTGAAGTTGTAGCTCTAAGGCTCCTCCCCTACCTGCTTGGACAACAAAGCATGGATTTTTATATATTAAGTTATGTACAACAAACAGTATATGAGCAAGGGATCAAAGGGACTTTGAGTCTGGACAAGAAGGAAGTTTCGGGAATTGTGTTTGGGAAGGCTCTTGTTAATCCCAGGCAAAAAAATCCCTCCTTTTCCAGTCCCAGGTTGGTGAAGCCTCCAGGTAAAATCTTGCTTTTACACTAGAATGTGATTCTAGAGATAACTAATTAGCACCCATTCGTTAAGTATGCTAAGCTATAGAACCTGGGGAATATGTTTAACATTTCCAGGCCAAAAGACAAAGCCCAGGAGGGGGCGGGTGGTAATAGAAAATAAAAAGCAAAACGAAACAGCCTGGACTTCTATGAAATCTGTCCCAAGCATCAGTGAGTTTCCATGGGTACTTGGAAGCCAGCTGTGTCTTCCCATGTGGAATCCCAAACAGCACCAAGAGGCTTGTCAGGGGACAAAGAAATTCCCCTCCATGGCTTTGTGGAGCAGGCTGCTAGCGCTGCGGACAGTAGAGACTGCTGAGGGGAGCCAGGAAGCCAGCCTCATAGGACAAGAGGTGAGAGATGTCTGCAATAGAGACTCAGTGGGAACCCTGGAGACGGGACTAGGCATGCCTGCCCCTTTGCCGTCCAGCACGCATGTTAGGTAGAGCATGACCCTGAGGAGGAGGAATCTCAGAGAAAAATCTTGGACAGTAAGTGAGATAAAGATACTTGAAAATGGATGACTACTTACCTGACTGAAACTGTTTCAAACACTGAGAGTGCCCGGGATATCATAAAATAGCAACATGAAGATTTCCTCTCCCAGACAGAAGCAGGTCTTCAAAAAGATTAGATCCCATTAAGGAAAGCAGAGTTTTAGCTTTCATGCTTTAGGTTTCTGACTGTGCACATTAGCTCTATCTCTGTTACATTTATACATAGTCACTTCTTTTTGGCTCACCTCTGCAATGCACTACATAGTGCTTTCTCTGTGACAGTGCAGAAACGATCATATTCTTTGACTTCTACTTAGAGGAAACCAAGGTCTATCTATGTAAAAGCAGCTGTAGGTAAAAGAGGACTAAAGAATTTTAAAGTTTGCCTGGCTTTTGGCTTTATTTTATGATTCCTATATATATCTTTCTCCATCAACACTCATTACCAACAACAACATTCGGATTTTTTTTTTTTTTTTAAGATTTTATTCATTCATGAGAAACAGAGAGAGAGAGGCAGAGGGAGAAGCAGGCTCCCCACAGAGCAGGGAGCCCAATGTGGGCTCGATCCCAGAACTCTGGGATCATGACCTGAGCTGAAGGCAGATGCTTAACCCACTGAGCCACCCAGGCGCCCCACATTCAGATCTTTATCTGAGAACAAACTAACACAAACATGCCATGGAATAACAACAACAACAAAAAGTGGCGATATTAATATGACACAAATTCACAATAACACAGTGGTAGTCTCCATAATGTCTTCGTATATTTAACGCAAAGAACTAGTAGTAACCGGCTTTGAAATTAGAGAGAATATAACAGTCATACACATATATATCAAGAGTCCAGGTTTGTCATATCTTTATCAAGGTTAATTAAAATGTATAATTAAGATGTAGGATAAGTGATTAGAACATCAAACCAGGAGCAAGAGACAGAACTATACACATTGACTGTACCCACATTAATTAGTTCTCTGATTTTGCTCCTATATAATGTTTTGTTTTGTTTTGTTCCCAGCACTATATAGAGTTTCTATATTATGAAGGTGGATGTGCAATTTTGTAGACCATTTTTGAGAAAGTCCTGTGTATAGCCAAATTTGGGTGGACAATCTGAAAGATGTGAAGTCATCACATAGACCTCAAATTTTAACCCCATTCTTCTTTAGTGCCCATATCAGAGTTCCTCATTAAAATTAAGGTATTTGGGGGCGCCTGGGTGGCTCAGTCGTTAAGCGTCTGCCTTCGGCTCAGGTCATGATCCCGGAGTCCCGGGATCGAGTCCCACATCGGGCTCCCTGCTCTGCGGAAAGCCTGCTTCTCCCTCTCCCACTCCCCCTGCTTGTGTTCCTGCTCTCGCTATCTCTCTCTCTGTCAAATAAATAAAAAATATTTAAAAAAAAATTAAGGTATTTTAGGGTGGCTGGGTGGCTCAGTTGTTAAGCGTCTGCCTGTGGCTCAGGTCATGATCCCAGGGTCCTGGGATCGAGTCCCACATCGGGCTCCCAGCTTGGCGGGAAGCCTGCTTCTCCCTCTCCCCCTACTTGTGTTTCTGCTCTTGCTATCTCTCTGTCAAATAAATTAATAAAATCTTTAAACAACAACAACAACAAAAATTAAGGTATTTTTTTTTTTAAAGATTTTATTTATTTATTTGACAGAGAGAGACACAGCGAGAGAGGGAACATAAGCAGGGGGAGTGAGCGAGGGAGAAGCAGGCTCCCCGCCGAGCAGGGAGCCCAATGCGGGACTCGATCCCAGAATCCTGGGATCATGACCTGAGCCGAAGGCAGACGCTTAAAGACTGAGCCACCCAGGCGCCCAAAAATTAAGGTATTTTAACTTTAGGTTAGTCAAATCCTAAAAATATAATTATGTCTAAAGTATGCAATGTATTGACTTTAGTTTATTCCTGGGTAAACACAAAAATAGAGGAAAATAGAACACAGTCCTGGAAAGAAGTACTGAATACAGGGGAGCTTGCAGAAGAGCCAACATCCATACTGAGTCTTGGAGTGTGGGTAGTGTTTGATGAAGTAAACATGAGTTTGAAATTGAATCAACAAGGAACAGAGAAAAGAAAACACACAAGTGTATTAAGAAGACTTGTACTTTGGTTTTAACTTGATTATAGATCCCCCAAAACAAATAGTAGAACATTTGTAAAACATGGACGGCTTCAAGTTCCAGGTTTAGGTATGTGCACATCTTCTGGTAAAAAAAAAAAAAAAGGAAAAATTGGAGCATCCCTAGAAGAGGAATGACAGAACAAGTACAATGTACCTTAATAAAGGATGAAGTAAATAAGACAGATAGAAATCAGAAAAAATAGATCAGGATCGTGAGGAAGTGACAAAACTGACCAGGTGGGTTTTCATGAGATAAACAAGTAGAGAGGGATTTAGAACGTGAGGTGCTATTATTCCAAACAAAGCTGCTTAAAGGGCTATGGTTTCCCAAGGATCCCTACACAGTGTGTAGAGGGAAACCAAGGAAATAGGCAAAAAGTCTGATTGTGGAAAGGCACTCTAGTTGCATTTTCTTGCTTTATACTCTTGCCTGGGACCCTTGGATGATGGTCTTTTTAATTCAGACTTGTTTGAAGACGTGCCAGTGATTTTTGTGGGGACTCTGTAAATAAACTTCTATTTTGGTCAAATAAAAATGAAAGGATAAAAAAATAAAAATAAAGACCCTGCAACTTATCTTTCTTCTGTTGCCCTCTGTTGTGCTTGGTAAGCTTGAATTTTCCATTTACTCACTTAGAGTTAGACCAGCATTTCCCAGGGATCTACTACTATTCCACCAAGTGCTAATAGGTGTTGCAAAATAAAATAAATCAAACAAAACAATAACTACAACAATGATAGCAGCTTCTTGGTCAATAAAGTGGTAAATGTGGGTTAAAAACTGAAAAGATTCCATTAACTACTTTGCATTTTAAGGTCCGAGCAGAGAACATACCATGCAGCATTTGCTAAAATTATTTGAACATAAATGTAATTTTGTTTACAGTCTGTGGGGCTATAAATTCTCAGAACCTTTTTTGAAATATTACATTGGAAACTTTCTGACATTTCTATCATCCTTACACAAAAAGATATTTGTATTTATGAGTAGCTATGTGATTATTAATTCTAAAATTCAGAATATGTCAATATGATTAGCTCAACTATATAATATTTTATTGTAAATAAAATATGTTGTTGTCATCCAAGAGTATCATTTTGATGTTTGCATAAAAAAATGAGCTTAATTTAAGTTCAGTGAGGCTTGTCATTTGAGACACATGCCTATCTCAATCAACTACATTCTCTTGAGAATTATTTATACAAAACAATGAAGATCATTTTGTACTCATAGATATTTGTACTAACGAAAGTATAACATTTCTTAACTACTGAATGTATCATCTTAAATTATTCTTTTGCAAAAGCCAAAACATAGAAATAATGCCTTTTTAAGGTAGAGAAAAAAATAAAAGGATTTAACCTATAATATAAAAATTTTAAGTAGTGGTGTCTTCATTTTATATAATTTATATAAATGATCTCAATTGTACTTCCAAGTCAGGGAATGTGAAATTGCATTTAAATAAATACTTCTTTGCACAGCTGTCAGCAAGGACTTATGCTTCACTTAGAATTTATTTTGCTCTGACATTTGCTGAAATTTAAAGATGTTCCTGGACGTTTATTGTATGATTACATGCTTCTCAGAAAAAGATAATGAAATTCTAAATGTAAAAACAAAAGTTTAATTGATTTAGGATGGTATATCTCTGATAAAAATAGTCGGTTAATAATTTATTATGTTTTCTACCATTAATAGAAAATTAATTTTGCTGTCTAAACATGGCTTTCATTCTTTGTTATTAAATGTGTGGCTGCATGCTGATGTCTACCATAAGGTATTTTTAGTCTTTATAAAAACTCTCTACTGTTCTTAAAAGAAAAGTGTTCACCAAATTTTTAATAGGAAAAAAAATTAGTGCACAAATATCCAGCACTGGAAACATAGAAGAGTGTAAACCTAGTTTAAAGGTTGTCTCCAGGGAAAGCACAAATATACAATCAAAATAAAAGGCTAAAAAAATTAAAAATTAAAAAAATAAGGAATGTTATTAGTGCTTTTTCTTTCTTTCTCTCTCCACTCCTCTCTCTCTCCCTCTTTTTTTCCTTCCTCTCTCTGCCTCTATTTGCTACCATATTACTTTTCTGTCATCAACTTTCCCTTCTCTCTTCTCCAAGGACAAAACAGGTATACAGTTCCAAGTTAAGTGTAGGGCTCTAATTAGTCTTATTTCAATACAAAGCCAGGGAATGTCCAATTAATTCAAATTTAATAAACTTGACAGCTTCTATTGAGAGAAAGAACTGCTTCAAATTAGCACCATGTTTTTCATTAAATTTAAGTAATTATGTATATTCCACAAAATAAAATTTTTTTTTTCAATGAAATAACACTACCAGCTTTGGAATAATCTGAGTACTGTGATTTTGTGATATTTATTTACAACCACAATGTCATAATCACTTGACTATCGTGTGATAAGAGAACTCAAATTGCTGCTTTCAGCTGTTTCTTTCTTTTTTTTTTTAAGATTTTTATTTATTTATTTATTTATTTATTGACAGAGAGAGACACAGCGAGAGAGGGAACACAAGCAGGGGGAGTGGGAGAGGGAGAAGCAGGCTTCCCTCTGAGCAGGGAGCCCGATGCGGGGCTCGATCCCAGGACCCTGGAATCATGACCTGAGCCGAAGGCAGATGCTTAACCACTGAGCCACCCAGGCACCCCATCAGCTGTTTCTTAACATCATCATTTTCTAGCTTTTTTAGATCATTTGCATGAATTCACATCACTGATATCATTTGCATAAATTCACAAATTCCTAATCAAATAAAAATTGAATAATATTGAAGCGAAGGAATAAATAATTTTTTACAAAGAAAAAAGGCCATCATAATGTATTGAAAATTTATCAAAACTTGAAAATGTCTAACTCACCCACCCTGTTTTATTAAAAACAAAACTGAATTCCTTGAGGGTTTATGTATTTTCTCAAATTTCACACTGCTAGTTAGAAGAGTCAGTATTGATTGACTTCCATTCTAAAGATTGTTTTAATCCTGCCATGCTTATCTATGTGTTATTTATTCATTCAGCAAATATTTATTGAGACTTTAATATATGTCAGTCCATATTCTTAGCTCTGCAAATAGTCATTACCAAAAAAACAAACAAACAAAAACAAACAACCAAAACCCCCCAAATTTCTGCATTTAAGATTACATTCTTGTCAGGGGCAGACACAGCAAACAGACCGAAAAATAAGATAATGTTTAGAGTGGTAAGTCCTGAGCACGCACTTACACAGACAGGCTCACAAGATGGAGCTGTGACAGAATTGGAATCTTAGTTGCTCTAAGATTTATTTATTTATTTGAGAGAGAGGGAGAGAGAGCATACTTGCATATACACCCTTGGGCAAGCACATGAGCAGGGGGGTGGGGGTGGCAGAAGGAAGGAGAGGGAGAAGAAGAGAAGCAGACTCCCCGCTGAGCCCTGCCTGGGGCTCAATCTGACAACCCTGAGATCATGACCCTGAGATCATGACCCAGACAGAAACCAAGAGTCTGAGGCTTAACCAACTGAGCCATCCAGGTGCCCCTGATAGTTGCTTGGGAAGTGAATATAAAAAGATGTCAGATCTGGGGTATGAGGGTTACAAGCACAGAGAACCTCAGGTGCAGAATCTGCAAGGTGGGAATGAGATTAGTATGTTGTTTTGGAGAAATAAAATGTGGTCAAGTGGGGTATAGTATGTTAGAAAGAGAGAGAGCTTGGGAGTGAAGCCAGCAGAAACCAGGGCAGTGATAGCAAAGGAGATGAACTCCTCCCAGGTGTTTGGCTTGAGACACTGGGTATCTGGTGGTGTTTTTAATAGAGTTGGGTGGGGTGAGGTATGCAAGTAAAACTAAAAAGGTAAAGTAAAGCAGAAATCAAGACTTTTAAATTTTAGTTGTTAATTTTTGTTTTTTTTTCCTGAACATATTAAAATCATTGTATATATGCATAGTGATGTGTTTTGTTTTGTTTTGTTTTCTATCAAATAAGTACACATTGCTTGCATTGACAAACTGGCAATCGTCGTAGGTACATATTATTGTTTCATGTTACTTTGTGAAGGGAATAAACATTACACATGAAGAATACCCTTGTGAAATACTTTTTCAATATATTTTTTAAAGATTTTATTTATTTGTTTGACAGAGAGAGAGAGAGACAGCGAGAGAGGGAACACAAGCAGGGGGAGCGGGAGAGGGAGAAGCAGGCTTCCCGCCGAGCAGGGAGCCCGATGTGGGGCTTGATCCCAGGACTATGGGATCACGACCTGAGCTGAAGGCAGACGCTTAACTGATTGAGCCACCCAGATGCCCCATTTTTTCAATAAATTTCTCAACATTTTTCTTCAAGTTCATCTAGGGATTATTAGATTTTAGAGTTATTAGATTTCAACAAAAAATTATTATTATTATGGTTACTGACTGCTGTGTGCTACTATATATTAGTTTGTAGAATTCAACTTAATACATCCAGAAAGATGTGTGTTAATAAAAATATCAATTTAGAGAAGAGTATCGTTATGTGGTTTCCTAAATTTGTAAAAACAGCATTGGGATATTATTTCTTAATATTACCACTAATCTGGGCGCCTGGGTGGCTCAGTTGGTTAAGCGACTGCCTTCGGCTCAGGTCATAATCCTGGAGTCCCAGGATCGAGTCCCGCATCAGGCTCCTTGCTCAGCGGGGAGTCTGCTTCTCCCTCTGACCCTCCCCCCTCTCATGCTCTCTCTCTCTCTATCTCATTCTCTCTCAAATAAATAAATAAAATCTTTAAAAAAAAATATTACCACTAATCTTAAACATTTAAGCCCTGAGGTGTTTTTTTCCCCTCATAGCAGAGGAATAAAATCTGGATTACGAACTAGTTATAATGGTCAACGAGGCATGGAAGCAACAAGGACAGCATGTGTCTGAAGAATTTAAGGATGAAAGGACACAGATTTTATGTTACTGAATAAACTACATGGTAAGAAGAGGTTGAGGTTTTTGACCTGGTTTGTTTTTAGAAGAGAAGGCACCTAAACACAAATAGAAAGAAAGGAGAAAAGTGCCTTAAACTTTGTAGTGCTTCCACATTTTATAATGTATCTCATTAAGCATTTAATGTATTTCTTCATCCAGTTCACTTGAAAAGTGAAACAATTTCCTCATTTTGCAGAGTGTTAAGACACAGCATCACAATTCACACCCAGATTCCTTTGGCTTCCATGCCCATGTTTTACTATGTCGTAGGATAGGACACAGATTTAAAAACAAAACAAACAAAAATCAACGCGAGAGAGCAAACACACGTAGGCGGATAAAGAGGGATAAAAGAGGAAGTAGATAGAAATGCTAGAATTCAATGCAATGAAAGAAACATTTTCAGTTTTTTTCTGAAACTGAAAGAAAAGATACCAAGACTATGGGACTAATGATTTGCCAAAATGGCAATGGTTATATAAGGATGGAAGCTCAACTAACAGCAGAGATTAAACAAATGCTGAATACGTATTTCACACCTGTTGCTACCTCACTATGGTTTCTCAAGGTATGTGAGGAAACCTCACTGTAAGTTGAGTAAAATTACTATCAAGAAGTGATAGGAGATATTTCTCTGTGCTTAAGTCAGCTACATGTCACATATATGATGATAAGTTAATTTCTTTATAGATTTTTTTTTCTATAACTTGGGCAGCAATATTATTGTTTCCAGTTATTGTCCAATAGGGAAAAAAAAGCCTTTCCAAGAATCATATTCACAATTAAATCATCAAGTCAGACATGTATTTCGATTTTATGCATTTTTTCCTTAAGAATATTTTTTCTTATTGTTGTTAGTATCAGGAACACTGATTTAATTTTTGCCTTTTTTGCAGATTTTATTTTGTTTGACAACACACCATACAAACTAGGGCATGGATATTTCTTGTCTATTTAGACAATTATTATTCCTAGGCTGGTATAAGTTAGAGAGACAGAATGAAGGGAAAGAGGGAGTATATCTATTTGCCCAATGCAAAATTCCGTTTTCTCTTTTCTCTTTCTTCTCTCTTTCAATACTTAAACAAGACAATTCCCTTTACATGTTATATTACACAGAACATCATCAAGTTAGGGCGCCTGGGTGGCTCAGTTGGTTGAGTGACTGCCTTTAGCTCAGGTCATGATCCTGGAGTCCCGGGATCGAGTCCTGCATCGGGCTCCCTGCTCAGCGGGGATTCTGCTTCTCCCTCTGACCACGCCCCCCATGCTCTCTCTATCTCATTCTCTCTCTCAAATAAATAAATAAAATCTTTAAAAAAAAAAAAAGAACATCATCAAGCAAGCCAACTTTTATAACATTTACCCTAAGGGGTTTGGCCCTGAGCAGTTACTTTCTGTGTGTGTGTGTGTGTGTGTGTGGTGTGGTGTGTATGCGTGTATACATGTGTGTTTAGTTTTCTTATAAATGCCCAGTATTCTGTGGCATTTCACTTTGCATTTTAGATTAGAGCCAACCCTCTATCCAATGTCATAAACTGAATCAGTCCCCTAATGTATTGCTCCTATGTGTGATAGTTACAACTTCATGCGGTATATGGAGTATATGTGATCACTGTAATCATTGACTTTCACGTACAACAAAATGCTGCATCATAGAAAGACAGGCATGTAATTATCTATTTTTGGCTAAATTTGCCTGTGGATTTTTATGGCTAAGGTACAACAGCTCTCTCACTGGTCAAGGGATAGTGATTTAGTACACCAATTCTTGGACCTTTATGATTTAGAAAAACTGAAAAATATTACTTTCTTGGCAACTTCATTGCTGCTTTCTAACACTTGTTTATTTAAGTATTTGCTTTCATCATATTTTAGTTCTTCTTGGTGTTTTTAAAGCTTATTAAATGCGTGCAACCACTTCCCCTCCCTGTTTTCATTTCCATACATGAAAAAATACTTTGAAAATAGAACAGAAAACCTCTTTTCGACTTTCCAACCATACAAACTTAACAGATTTAAACTCTAAACAGTTTGCTGTGAAACATTGTTTGAAAATCAGTCCTCAAAAGCTGCAGTCTTCAAAGACGCAAATAACCAACTCCAAGCATTTGTGATGTATACTGCTTTGAAAGGAAAAAAAAAAAAAACAAAAGCTTTTCATCTTAATGTGTATTTTTCAACTAAAAAACCTCAATTTAGCTAAAGGCCATAAAAATAATAAAGGCCATAAAAGGCCTTCCAAATTAAATAGATCCGACTTTCACAGTTGTTTATATACATAAAAAGTGTGAATGTTTAAAGTTAATGTCGGGGCGCTTGGGTGGCTCAGTCATTAAGTGTCTGCCTTTGGCTCAGGTCATGATCCCAGAGTCCTGGGATCGAGCCCCACATCAGGCTTCCTGCTCGGCGGGAAGCCTGCTTCTCCCTCTCTCACTTCTCCTGCTTGTGTTCCCTCTCTCACTGTGTCTCTCTATATCACATAAATAAAATCTTTAAAATAAGTAAGTAAATAAATAAATAAAGTTAATGTCAAACTGAACTGATTGTTGTGAAAAATTAAAGACCAGTTTGTGTTAGATTGTGTCCATGAAGACTGTTACGGGGAGGAGCATTTTGTGAGTATTAGGGAGAGTGCTTGAGTAAGGATCACACTGTATCTTATCTCTTCGTTATGGCTTGAGATATCTGTTGTTAAAGAGAAATAAGTAAATATCAAGAGAAAGGAAATATTCTTTAGTTCCTTTTTAGCTTCCATTTCACAAATAATTTTTACCCTTAATTGGTAGGCAATGCATGCGCGTGAAATACAATGCAAGCAGTTCACTTGAATCTCTTAAGACATTACTGCTTTCTTATCCTTAATGTGTGAATTAGATAATGTCTTCTCTACTGTGGTTCTAAGTTTAATCTGTATGGCTGTTTAGGGCTTTGTTTTCTGGTACGTGAAGGAAAATTTGCAAAAATTATATTGTATGTTGGATGTCTCTCATTGATAAATTGTCCCCTGAGATCTATTCTCAACATGAAAGCCCAGAAGATCATTTTAAAACATAAATTCATTCACGTGACTCTCCTGCCCAAATCTCTTCAATGGATTTTCCATTGCTCTTAGGATAAAAACCTCCACATCATTCCATACTCTCCTTAAATTTGCCCTTCAACCACACTGGATTCCTTCCTTTGGATTCTTTTAAGTTGTCATGCATCTCCTGCTTTAGGATTTATTCTATTATGTAATTTAATGTCATTTTTCAGGAAATTCATCCCTGATCCCCAGACCAGAATTGAGTTCTGTGTTACATGTTCTCAATACATCTTGTATTTTCCTCATAACAACCAGAGTTGGAAAATAATAATAATAATTTGAGTAACTTGAGTCATTTGAGTAGTAATTTGAAAATTTGAGTCATTCTTTTGCTACAACTAGACTGTAAGCTGAATGAGGGCAATGACCTTGTTTTTTTGCTCATCCTTTAATACCCAATGCCAAGAAAATTTATGGACAAACAATAGGGAATCTTTCTTAAATTAATAAACCTTACATAAATGGACAGCATTAAACTTTGTGTTCTATGTTTCTATATGGATTTGTAAAAAACGTATCTCTCAGGGCTTAAACTTATCTAACTTTTTTATTTTTCAAAAATGCACCTTCTTTGAATTTTGTTCTTCTGTATTACCTCTATTTTATTTGACCTTTTCAAAAAGCTAAGTGATTCCCAAAGAAATGGAGAAAGTTAGAACAGGCTTAGACTTTAAGGAAAAGTTTATTAGATAATATTATAAAATTTATGACATGTAGGGAAGAGAAAGCCTCAACCGAGTGTTGGTGGGGGCCATTAGGAGCATAGGTGATAATATTAAACAATCATACATAAGCTAAATAATTCATCATGGTCAGCCATAAATTATATTTGCAGTGTGATTTAGTAATTATCTTTAAAAAATCTGCAATAAGGATATATATGACAACCCTGGAGTTCATTACTAAAATGTAATTGCACTGTCACATTGCATTTCTTTTAAATAATCCTCTCTTCTGCCTTGGCTGGACTTGGACCCTTTACCCAGGTGAACACTGTTTATATCACATAGAAAAATAGAGCTATCATTGTGAGCAGCAGACTTCCGAGAAGTCTGAGAAGAGACAAGGGCCAAAGCCACGTGGCTCCTTCTGGAACAGGTTATCTGAATGGTGTCTGTAGCCCTGCCTGATGCTTTAAGACCTTCAATAGACTCAAACAAGCAGTAGAAGTTGGAGGTCACTGTCATAAAAATGTGTTTTCTTACACTGTGCACTAAGTGCTTTCACAGCCTCTCCTTGGCTAACACATTCAAGAGGTAGCAAACTCACAATTCAAGACTTCTTTAGATGCCTGAGCTACTTAGACTTTAGAATATTGATGCACTTTCATATTCTTTTGTTAAGAACAAAGGGAGATGCCAGGGATCCTCTCCACTTCTTTTCTGACCTTGCATATCAATTTTTGCATTGTTGTTTGTGTAGAAAAGCATATGTAAATAAGTCAAATTGTGAATCATGCTGATCCTCAAATAATTCTTATTTTGGAGTTCTTTAAACAATTCAATTATATCATATCTAGGTAGGTGCTTTAAAATATAAACAGTAGCACATCACACACGGAGCTTTATGCTCTACATAGAGGGAAAAATAAACACATTAAGCAGAAGAGGTTTAAGATATTGTTTATCCCCAATGTCAAAACACACCTCTGTGGTTCACCCTCAGTCCTCTCAGGCATGGCAATAGAAAGTCCTCCATACCAGAAAATTTGAGGGATCCGTGGTTTAGCTGTCTCCCCAGTTAGAATTCTCTTAATACAGGCAGCGTATTTGATTTACTGGAATGATACAGCTTCTTGACATTTCAAATCATTCAAGTCTCAAACTAATTTAGTGTTGAGTTAAAGTGCATGGTCTTTAGCATATATAGCAATTAGATGAGATAAATCATAGCAGCCAAGAATCAAAAGCCAGGAGTGTGGGGAAGAAAGGCACATTAGGAAAACAGAACTAAAAAAGATATCTGTGTGCCAAAGTTTCCTTGCTTTGGGATTTTATAGGCCAAGTCATTTCTAAGGAACATTCTTTGCAATACTCTTCCTCCTCCTCTTCCTCCTCCTCCTGATACTACTGCTAGAAATAATAACATTATCAACAATGATTTCATAAAGGAGGACTTAAAAATATGAAAAAATAAAATTGCCATAAAGTATGACCATGATCTCATAAATACAAACACTTAATACCCAAGAATCATAAAGTCAAAACCTTAGGTTGAAAGAGAGTTCTTTAGGGTGCCTGGATGGCTCAGATGGTTAAGCGTCTGCCTTGAGCTCAGGTCATGATCCCAGGGTCCTGGGATCGAGTCCCGCATCGGGCTCCCTGCTCCTTGGGAGCCTGCTTCTCCCTCTGCTTCTCTCTCTCTCTCTTTCTGTCTCTCATGAATAAATAAATATATAAAATCTTTAAAAAAAAAAGTTTAAAAAAAAAAGAGAGTTCTTTACATTGAAGCATGTTTTACATGTTTTCCTTTAATTCTTGATCCCCACAGACCAGACTGTAACCAGAAATAGCATTTGTCTGGATAGATTTTAAGAACCAAGGTTCTAATTAGTGGTCTCCAAACCTTCTCGATTACACTCAATCTTACTTAATCAGCAAGATTTAACGTGCTCCCCAATACATGTATATTTGCAATGATAAATTATACATTTATACTGCTATACTAACATATTATGCAAATTATACAGCAGAGACCAAAGAAGAAATGTTAAAAGGATGAATTGAAATGAATATAAGTTGAAGTTCTAATATATTTTCCTGCACGCCAGTGGAAAATGTTAGCATTCCCTGTTGTGTTCAACCCTGTTCAAATACCTGTCTGTCCAATGACTCTACTCTTACCTTTGGGAAAAGTAAGTATCATGTTTCTCAAAGATGCTCTTGGAAGGAGACATGCTAGAGTTGAAAGTCCCCAATCAGGCTCTAAGAACAATATCAGCATATATCTAATAAGCCACTTCTGTATTTTCCACCTCTCTTGGTCAGGCTCCTAAAAGAAAAATCTTTCTAGTGTATCTCCCTTGGTTTTCTTTATTAAGGTGAATGATGGATGTTCAGGTTAATATTGTAGAGGTCTTCACTTTATTTGTTCGACATACTCCATATTCCATGGAAGCATTAATTCTTTTTGTGGCTATACGTCTGAGTTTGGGATAATAATGTGTTTTAAAATAAATTCACTTGTTTAAAACGTTTTAAGGAATAAGAGTCTTGTTGAATGGTAGCATATGATATAAATCTAGGATTAGTAAAATGTTAGGACCTAATATAGTTCAAAAGCACAGCCATCTCAGAGATTATATATGTTCTTTTGGGGGGGGATCTGTTGTTCTATTAATTAGGGAAGCTAGCCTGTTTTGAAAATGAAGACAGTTTGTGGAGATTTTATATTATTTTGATGACTGACCCATTTATCCTTGAGGATATGTGAAATCTCAGCATCTAAGGGCTACATGAAAATGTTCTTTCTCTTACTGCTTGTGAATTGTGGTATCTTGAAACCAATCCTAGCCCTAACCTGCCCTAAAGATGTTATTAAAAATTGTCTTCCCAAAGCCTAGTGTGACAAGAGCTTCTGGCTGGAAAAATATATGTTGTCTTTGTTAATGTGGAGATAGATAAAAGGAAAAGATGGGAAAAGATTGATGTTCAAATATTTTATTTCCTACAGGGAAATATATATATATATATATATATATGATTTAATTTGTGTGGAAATGTCTAAATGGCTCAGATACTATTATATGCTCAGGTTTCTAAGGAAAAACTTGTGTGAATGAATGAGTTTGGGGAAATCAGAGTTCTCTTGACAATAATTCCTGACAATTATTTGACTTTATAAATTTACATGGAATAGTCCAGTCTGGCTAAATCCCAGTTGCTGAATAACATGTTTTAATTTATTCCTCCTAAATTATGAGACTTTTTAATGTGTAAGATTTTTCATCTAAAATATATTCCTCCTTGACTATTTGCAAACCTAAGGTTTTTGGGTTGTTTTATTAAACAGTATAGGAATAAGTGTTGAGCCGTGAACACAGGTATTCTATTTGGAACATTTTTATGTATTACACCTTCTTGAGGAGAAATCTGCTAGAAATAACTTATGTGTTTGTTATTATTTTGGGACATATAGCTTATTTTGACATTTTTGGACCTTTTACTTTAGGAACTCTTGTCCTCTCCTCCAGCTGCTTTGGCCAAATGGCTTGTAATCATCCTAGTTACCTCTGTTTTGATGCTAAACTACATTCACTTTTTCCAGAATCTGACAACTTCTCCACATCAGCATTTCTATTTGGAGTGGAGCCATTATTACTTCTCACTTTAGTACGGCCCTACCTTCTTAAGGACCTCCATGCTTTCTCTATTACTCTCCTAGAATGTTCTTAGAAGTCATGATATTTCATTTAAACTTACCTCAGACCTTGTTGATGCCCTATTTAAAACCAGCCCATATTTTCCTATTTCAGAATAAAACTCAAAATGTGTTACATGTTTCATAATTCTCTACCTTGCCTTCCCCAAATCTCAGTCCTGTGTTTCTGATTTCATCTCCTACTACTCCCCACCTTACTCACTCTATTCCAGCCACACAATTCTCACTTTTGCCCCCTGGAACTCTGAAGTATCTCTGCCTAGATTTCTTTGTGTGTATTGTTTCCTTTCCAGAAATGTTTTTCCCTTCTCCAAAGTGCTTTCTTCTTTCGTTCTTCAGAATCTGTTATATCTAATATTGTGTCTTCACTGACATTTTCTATTCCTCTTTTATACTTTATTGTTTTTTTATTCTAGCATGTGTATTGTACTTCATAATTTACTTATCATTTAATTTTATTGTTGTCTTCCTCACTAGAGTATAAGGTGAAAGATCTTGGTCTGTTTAGATTATTGCTGTATCTTTCAAACAGTGCCCAGCATAGAGTATATACTCAATAATATATGTTGAATGAATAATCTTGCTTATTACATTTTTTAATACTATTTTTGAGAGTCAAGTGTGTGAGCATGTACTCCCTGTTCTGTCTTTTAAATTAAAAATCTAATGCTTTTACGTTCTTCTTGATGAGTTAATTATGTAGAATGAGACAAGTTGCTGCATTGAGTTGACAACCTACCCAAAGGAAGGATTATCTATCAGCTCTTTTAAAACCTCAATCTTCTAGACTCCCTTAGAATCTTCAATTTTTATAGCAGATACTAAAAATTAGCTTGTATTTTCTTTTATCATTCTTTGTAATGTATCAGTTACGTAAGTGAATATAGTTATTGGATGAGGTGTGAAAAAACAAAAGCATAAGTAATTTGGCAAGATAGATGCCTTCTAGTTACTTAGCAGAATAAAATAGATACTGTCAAAGAGAATCATCTCAAACTCTACACAATTTTCTCCAATGCCTGGTTCAGAGGACAATCTGTAGGGAACCTTTTTATTCTGTATTTTGTTCTGTAAAATTAGCCATGACTTCAACAAGAGCTCCAGGGAGGTATTTATTTACATTCCACAAACCCATATCTATCACCTACCTCAAACTCCTCCCAAATTTTCCTGTCTTAGAACTGTGATTTGTCATTGCTTCCACTGAAAGGTGTTTATATGAAAAAGGGGTAGGGTGCTAGTTATATTCACTGTGACAATGCTTTTGAGAATCCTTTACCTTATATTATACAGTGTCTGGTTTATGGAGATTCATGACGCATGTAATTGGCCTGTTTTTATATTATAGACCCTATGGCTCATTAAATGGATTCTGTTTCTTTGATTGCGATAAAAAATTAAAGCCAAAATCTTAGTCATCCTCTAGGAATAAGTTTGAAGCCCTCTGTAATGGCTGAGATCATGCTTTGGAGTTCGACTTCTAAATGTGTAACGGCAGCCCCCAGCCAGCAGCATGGCTTTAGCTAGTGACTCAGCCTCTCTATGTTAGTTTCCTCGTGCTATGTGAGCGTAACTCTTCTGTCAGAGGGGACTTGTCATGATTATATACTGCAATTCCAGAAAATGTTTAGAATCATAATCCATAAAAAAGAAGCAAGGGGGGAAATACTATGGGGTCATTATCATGAATTCCATGTGCTAACATCTTTAATTTCTATAAATGTTGTGGTTCTGTTTTCACTTTGCCCTGTTTCCTTCATTTATTTTTTTCAAAATAATTTCTTATCCAAGCGTTTTATGTATTTGTATATGTACTAAGTCCTTTTTGTTCAAAGACTGCATTCAATTCATTCTGGTAAGATGAGACAGATAAATGGACATAATGGAATAGATACAAATGGATCTATCTATTCACCATCTATGGATCTCAATATAAATAATAGAATACATATAGATACTTAATTCAAAATAGTTAAATTAAGAACAATTTTAAGTTAAGGACAATTAGAGGCTTATTTAAGTAATGCAGTCTGGATTTGCATACATTTATGTCTTTGTATTAATAATTTGAAGAGTTTAGTCATTTATCTCACTTTAAGCAATATGGTAAATATCTAAATAGCATAGTAAGATGATTATTTTTTCAAATCAGAAGAGAATGGCTATATTTTCTGTAATCATATCCTGTGTTCAAAATGTTCAAAATACATACAAAAGTTTAAGTGAATTTAAGATACCACAATACCATTAAATAATCATATATTACATATATTATAAATTAAAAATTAGTTTACTATAGCATGTTACACTGAAATAGTTTAGTGTCATAGAAACTTCTTTGATTTTGATATAATTTGGTAACATTATAATCTATTATAAAAATTTAGTGGGAGTACTGTGATCTTAGTGACAATCTATTATAGAAATTTGTCAGCAAATTGATCTACTCCTGTCAAGTGTGATTATAAATATAGAGAATATAATTCACTGTGAATCTCAATGAATATATATATATCTGAGGTGTTTAGAGATTTTCTAAAACTTAATCTACTTTATCATCTTAAAAATTGGTAGTCTTCTGAAAAGTGTATGAAAATTTTTTTTATTGTTTGTTAAGCGTTCACTGCCTTCCTTTCAACCAAAAACTTTCCTTTTTAGTCTCATCATGAATATATAAGCTGATATTATAACTCCTTCTCAGAGATCTAAAGGTCTATGATACTAGAATTCAATATATAAAGTGATACAAAATAGTACAAAACTATGAAACACCTTGTTGTTTTTATTGATGTTAATCATGTTGTTTTAAGATAATTATATACAATGTCCAAGGCACATTTCAAAGTATCGGGTGCCTGGGTGGCTCAGTTGTTAAGCATCTGCCTTCGGCTCAGGTCATGATCCCAGGATCTCGGGATCGAGCCCGGGATCGAGCCCGGCATCGAGCCCCGCATCGAGCCCCGCATCAGGCTCCCTGCTCAGCGGGAAGCCTGCTTCTCCCTCTCCTTCTGCTGTTCCCTGGGCTTGTGCTCTCTCTCTCTCTCTTTCTCTGTATCTCTTTGTTTCAAATGAATAAATAAAAATCTTAAAAAAAAAGTATGTATCATTTTTTTTTAATCCTAACAGTGGAGAAAATGTGCCCTGTGACAACTTTAATTAGTAGACATCTAAAATATTATATTTTTTTTTTTAAATTTTTTATTTATTTACCTGAGAGAGAGAGAGGGAGAGCACAAGCAGGGGGAGTGGGAGAAGGAGAAGCAGGCTCCCTGCGGAGCAAGGAGCCCGATGTGGGACTCGATCCCAGGACCCTGGGATCATGACCTGAGCCGAAGGCAGACGCTTAACGACTGAGCCACCCAGGCGCCCTAAAATATTATATTTTTTTCTAACAAAATGATTTAGCAAGTAAAATTACATACACAGCATTCAAAATTGATGTTGCATATTTCACACATTAGCTATCTATAGTAGCCAACCTGAAATCACAGCCTGTGGAAAATTTTAAAACATGATTAAGAGACATGGGAAACAAGAAGAAGAAATAGAAGATAAAGTCAAGTGAAACAATTTGAATATTGCTACTACCTTAAATTAAGTAAAATAATATAAATTTTGTTGTGATTGCTAATCTATTTTCCTTGTTACTGAAATATTGTCATCACATATAACTAAATGTTTACCATTACAGCTAGCTTTAAGGTAAGGAAACTATTCCTTGACATTCCATCTTATCATCTCTCATTTAAGGGGAAGCCAAATCAAAACTTAAGAACTACATTAAAAACAAGCAGTATGTACTCGTGGTACACGGTGCTTGGTGATATGCATTCTTGCTTTTCTGTCATGGGCTAACAGGATACATTAATTGACCTTTAAGTCTTAATCATGTACAAGGAAAACGAAAACCAAATTTGATAATAACTTTTATGATCTGTTAGTTGTGAAATTATTAGACAGAATAGCCAGTTGGGATATATAAGAGGATCAACAATGAACATCAAATGATTTATTACCTATATACAATCTAACCCAAAACTTACAAATGTAAAAGATTAAAGGTGGTAAATATTTGACCCCAAAGCAATGGGTATTGCTGTGACTCAAAATATATATAAGTTGTCTGTGCTATTATTTAACAATTACATGGATTAATGATATTTACTGAGATTATTACATGCCACTTAATTAGGAGAAAGTCCTCAGAAAAGATTCAAAAGTGTGTATGTACATTATTGAAGGTGAGTCTACCCCAAGATACCATAAACCAATCAATAGTAATTTCTGTCCTATTTATAATTATTTTAGGTTTTGATATTTCCTGTGGCTTTTACACACTGGGCTTCAGATGTTATAATATAGTATTTGCATAATATATAATCCATCAAAATAAGTGACTTATATAAATTAATTACTCAAAATATTTTTGATCATGCTAAAAAGCAATATTAGACTATCATTTCTTTAATTTACTTAAATATTTCAAATTCATATCTAAGATTGGTTATGAATGAATTTATATTTTAAAATTTGTTTATGTTTCTTATTGAATAAAAAAATGAAAATTCTTTTGCCACAGAAATTTAAGTTTCAAATATACCATGAGAAGCATAATTATCCTGGTTTTTAGTCCTACAACTTATTTTCTAAATTGGGCAATTCTTTTCTATCTTATCTAGTAAAGTTTCTTTTCTTCTTTTGTTAGCACATATCTGTTCCTCATCAGACCATTGATATATTCCTTTGGACAATTTTTGGGCATTGTCTTTTTTTATACTTTTTCTGCACCCTGCACCACCCCAGCTCAATCATTACAGATGCTATAGGTTTAGTTGTTTCCTCTGAAAAGATATGTCAAAGTTCTAACCCCCAGGACCTGTGACTATGACCTTATTTGGAAATGGAGTCTTTGCAGATGTAATCAATTTAAGATGAGGCATAGATTGGGTGTTTATCCAGTATGGCTGGTATCCTTATAAGAAGAGAAGAAGAGACATAGAGACAGACACACACAGAAGGATATTTCACAGATAATGTGAAGACATACAAGGAGAATGCCATGTGATGATGGACGATGAGTATAGAGAAATACTGCTACAGGACCAGGAATTCCAACAATTGCTAGCAACACCAAGGCTAAAAGAAAGGCAGGGGACAGATTTCCCCCAGACACTTCAGAGAGACCATGGTCCTCTGACTTTTGAAATCAGACTTCTATCCTCGAGAGCTGTGAGACAGTGTATGCTTATTGTTTTAAACTGCCTAGTCTGTGGTTCATTATCATGGCAGCCTTAGGAAATTAATATAACCATCATCGGCCTCTTCAAAAGCTATAACCATAATAATACAGAGCCTTTAAATAATCAATGGCAAAGGTAATTGAAGATAATCCCACCACAACTTTAGTACAGCAATCTGAACTCTTGGTGATCATTCTCTTGGTGACCAGAGCCATTTTTCTTATTTATTTATTTGTTTGTTTGTTTGTTTTACTTCAACAACTTTCTTTCCTTGACTCCAGGTACCTTTAGCATCGATAATGTTTCCAGTCTCAGAAATTGAGCCATCAAGTGAAGACTTACTGCATCTCGGATTGCTCAGATTCATTCTTACCTTTCATTCTCCCAACTAAATTGAAAGGAAAAACAAACAAACAAACAAAAAGCTCTCTCATTTTCTGTCAAAAGCTAATGCCTCCATCCATGTCCTGAATATGATTTTTACATCAGTATCAGTATCCAAATTCTGACCTTTGTGGAAGGTTCAGTACTGGCCTCTGTATGCTTCAGCTGAGGGCCGTTGAGGTCTTCAGAAAGTTACTGAATCAAAAAGTTCTCAAAATTGGATATGATGACATGACAGAGAGGAAGCCATGAAAGAAATTACTGGAGAATGGAGGTCAACTCACTGAGGTGAATCAGAGTAAGCAATAAGACTAGAGAAGCCGGTAGGGCCAGAGGAGATGTTCTGAACTAAAAATTTGCCCTGTGGTAAAATAAATAAAATAAAGGCTTCTTGGAATCACTGGGTGCCTTGACAAATTGCTTTGGACTGTTTTGCTTTGGGGACCTACTATCATGTAAAATCAAAGCTTGATGCTTTGTGGTTTGCCTTTTTTTTTTTTTAAATATTTTATTCATTTTTTTATTTTTTATTCTTATGTTAATCCCCATACATTACATCATTAGTTTTAGATGAAGTGTTCCATGATTCATTGTTTGTGCATAACACCCAGTGCTCCATGCAGAACGTGCCCTCCTCAATACCCATCATGAGGCTAACC